>NC_060111.1:5679694-5992908 GCF_021155765.1 Diprion similis | reverse complement strand
TTATTAAGTTGCCATCAATCAGGCGCGAATATTATCAAGAATGCAACTGGTTGGAAATGCAACTGGAATTTTAATGGCGATTATCGACGATATGCATTGATTACTACTCCAGAAACAACTCTCAACTCATTTCAAATACGATACTCTTAAATTTTCGTCCAATTTTCAAGTGTCTTAATTCCGATTCTTCTTAGCAAATAAAATAAACAAATGAATAAGCCAACTTACAGCACGTGATCGAATACCGCCAGGCTGGCAACCAGCTAGGAAAACCCGACGTGGCATCACCGATTATTTGAAAAAGTGTCAAAAGTACAGGAGCTACTTGCTCGAATAGAGTTACACATCTGTAATGTAGATTTACCCCTAAAATCGAACGATAGAAATTAGTACAAGGGGCTTCCAGGCATACGAACCTCTTCTTAAAATGGTTCGAGTATCCTTTTTACATCCTGATTTGGGTATCGGCGGTGCGGAGAGGTTAGTCGTTGATGCTGCGTTAGCTTTGAAGAGGAAGGGTCACGAAGTGAACTTTATTACCTCACACCACGACCCCGATCACTGTTTCACTGAAACTAGGGATGGAACGATCCCGGTCACCGTCGTCGGAGAATGGCTGCCGAGAAATATTTTCGGCAAATTTTTTGCCCTTTGTGCTTACGTCAGGATGGTAGGTATCGATGAGAACTTTAGGTGTAGATATTGTAGAAATTTGTTATAATCCCGAGATGCTGTTTCGAAAATTTTCTAACTTTACAGGTTTATGCGGCAAGCTATATGTTTTTTCTGGGTGACAGACCTGACGTAGTCTTCTGTGATTTGGTCTCTGTCTGCATTCCTGTACTTCGTCTATACGTCCCCTACGTTATCTACTATTGTCATCATCCAGATCAACTTTTGTCGTCGCCTGGTAGCACGTGGAAATCGTTTTATCGAGCTCCCCTCAATTATCTAGAGGAAATAACGACAGGACAGGCGGATAAAATATTTGTCAACAGCAAATATACAGCAACTGTATTCAAGGATACGTTTAAAAGACTGAATGTGAACCCTGAAGTACTCTATCCGTCAATCAATACGGAATATTTTGACAAAACAAGAATTGTATCTCTGGAAAGAGCCTTGGACAAAAAGTTACCTGAGGATAGCATTATATTTCTATCCATCAACCGATACGAACGAAAGAAAAATTTGAATCTTGCTATACAAGCTCTCGCCGAGTTAAAATCACTCGTCACAGATGAAGATTACAAGAGAGTTCACTTGATCATGGCCGGAGGATACGATAAACGTGTAGAAGAAAATGTGGATCATTACGTAGAATTGACAGGTTTAGCCGATGAATTACAAGTTACGGAGAAGATCACATTTCTTCGTTCTCCATCTGATGTTAACAAAGTTTCGATTCTCAACCACTGCAACGCTCTGATATACACTCCACCTAATGAACATTTTGGCATAGTCCCTCTGGAAGCAATGTATGCAAAAAAATTAGTAATTGCCAATAACTCCGGTGGCCCTACAGAGTCTATAATCAATGGGGTAACCGGTTACCTTGTTGATTTGTCTGGAAAAGCTTTTGCTGAGAAAATGGCTATTGTTGTAAAAGATAAGACAATAGGATTAAAGTTTGGTGAAGCTGGAAAAGAACATTTCATAAAAACATTCAGCTTTAACGCATTCAGTAACCAATTAGATCAGTCAATACAGAATTTCATAGAGAGGAAGAAATCTAATTGAAATCCTTACATTGGCTTGCTGGGATAGTTTAAATAACTGCAAAAACTGGTTATTGTTGTCTTAATTATTAAGGGTATTAAGCATTTCACAGGCCGGGTTTTCTATTTATTACATATTCTTAGAATTACTGTTTGTACTGATATTAATAAGTTACGAATAGACTTTAAAACTCACGGAAATATTTTTTCTTACTATTTTCCTGCCCATCGCGAATACCGACATGTACTGAAGACGGATCATTTTCCTTAATCAAGTAATGCTTCTTTGAAACGGTGAAACAAAGAATTTGTATACAAATGACCGTAGTTTTGGATATTTTATTTTTATTTAATAAAATTTATTGTTATTTTAATCCAGACGTACCTGAACTTGCAAAAATGAGAGAAGATAGAAAAGTATAGCCACGAATCTTATAGTCAGATAACTTCTGAAAGATTTCAACATTTTTAGACGGACGAAAAAACATGGCCACACTTTCTGTAACTTAATATATTTGTTTTATTTTTATTTATTCTTTACCTATTTTAACAAAATATTGCATATTAGCTATTATCAATATTAATTTTTGGTCTCTATCCCATACTGCTACACAGCCTTTATAACTGGCTAGTTACGAATTATTATTATCATCATGTAAAAAACTATAGAGTTCAAAGGAGCAAGTTTTATATTCTTGATACATATGTGTGTGAGTAAACGATACAACGGAATTTGCAATAATCACAGCCTGCCACAGACAGCAAATGAGTACCACTCGTAATATTCTCATCTTTAGAAAGTTTCATCCATATTAAGTACAGTGAAGCTGTGATTAATTGCTTGTATCTGGCTGTATTAAAACTACATTATTTCACTTGAACATCATTCGTTCTACATGGTTGATATATTTTTTTTGTGCCTGTCTCAAATTTACCGGCTTATAGTAGCTAACTTGAATAAACACAATAGTAAGGGGAAAGTTAGTGTTGTTCAATAAACGGTTGAGAATTAAAAAAAGAACAAAAAACATTTCCTAAACTATAATTAAAAATATCAGTCCCTCTACAGATTACTCATCTGTTATCGCTTGGTAGGCACGTCCGCATCAACAGCTGCAACAAAATTATTTTTCACACATAAAGACAACATACTCTGTAAAGTAGAATTGAAATCAATTTTCATCCTTTTTGAAGGGATCTAAATTGCGCCTTAAGGTTTTCATCGAATAACTGACTGGGTATACTCACTTTTCCCATCACATGCAACAATTTTAACTTTGTCAACGATTGCTACCTCCTGCACTTCTCGAAACTCGACATCGTTTAGCATGAAAGTCCACACATTGTCGCAAAACCTATATGTGTTTAATTTGCCGGCCTATAAAACAACGCAAATGACAAGATTATATTATTTACAGATAGACAAACATAGCGAAGCAACCTCGTCAAATCTTAATGTTCTAAGAAAAACTTCAGTTATTCTAAACCGATAATGATATATAGTAGTCATTGACAACTGGCTTTCAAGGCAACATGAATAAGTAGGCAATAAGTGAAAACTGGTGTAATTCGATTGAATGATTATCGAAAACCAACGGAGTTTGCGGTTTACGTAAATAATGTTTAACCTTGAAAGTGAGCCGCGACTTGACCCTCGTAGCGAGAGCCTGATTAATCGCCTTGTCGAATTGTAGGAGCACTTTGATCGCTAGTTGCGGTGTAATTTGGCCATACTGGAAAAGAGGAAAAGTGTTATCGCGGTAGGTGTGAATTGTCGTTTAAAAATTACGCTGCGTTCCATAACCTCTTCGGTCCGGAAAACTATCCCATGGCAAAACGATACGTTACCTGAATCAATTCATCCAAACTTTCTTGAAGCGTATTACCCAACGTCGTATTCCTGTACAACTGATACGACATTTTAACCTACTATCGAGGTAATTACAGCTAAGTGTTTACCGCTGCTTTTGACAACAACACTTGGACTCGGTGAAAAATAATTCACACTACATCGAGTGCCGATGACGTAAGATTTGTTAACGACTTGAATCGATACTATCGATGATCATGTTATCGATATCATACTTCGCGTCGATCGCGTGATGGCGACCAACATAAGAATATTAGGCGGGAAAGTTCGAAAATGTATATCCTTTGATACCCTGCTTTTGCAAATTTTAATTTGCAAAGAACTGGAACGATGACAACGAAAAAACCATTCAAGTGGAATAATCGATTCTCAATAATGGTTTGATCCTCACGCTTACAAAATTAGGGTAAACATCTTCCACGGTTAAGAATACGGGTTAAGTATAGCGTTCATTCGCGCGTCAACAAGCTGATAAAGTTCAATCCCATGTGATTATAGATCACAAATATAAGGATGTCAGACCTAATACAAATATGCGACGATTGGCCGATTATTCCGATAAGGAATGTGCTGGCTGTCGTTACGAAACGACCGGACAAGACAAGACGAGTAAATGAAATGAAACGACGCGTTGAGGCATGAATGTATTGTCTGATAAAGTCAGGTCAAAAGTTGAACAATTCAGTACCGATAAGGAATCGCGTTTTAACGAAAGATCAGGGCAGACGTTTTCCATGTAATAATTACGATCAACGATATATGTGATTCGAAATTGAAAATAAAATCGAAGTGCCGTTTCACGTACCGTTTACCGCTCCCGAATGATGTTGGCACAACTTTTTAGAGGCTTGAACATGGAGTGGAATGGCGGTGGAGAGATGGAAGAGCGAATGTCTATTCGTGATTCCAGCAAAGCACTCAAGAAATACGGGAGCACGGCTAAGCACATGACGCGCAACGAAAACCTTATCAAGCACGTCGTTTCGGCGAGCGATACCCTTCAGGGTATTGCGCTAAAATATGGAGTCACGGTACGTAAAGGGCTTATTTTCCCACTTGTCAATTACTATTTTTACCTTTTTTCCTGTCACTCGCATAACAAACGTTTCTTTTTGCCTGACAGTATTTTCCATTTACTTTACTCCAGAGACTGAAACACGTTCTTAACTAAATGGTGAAAATCACTGGTTTTTCATGCTCCAACAGACATTAATCGCTCATTGCAATCATCCTCGCTGACTTGCATTACTCAGTTGTCTTCCCACCGATCATTTGCATCCTGCGCTTATCTACTTCCACTAATTCGTCGTTAAAATAACTCAGTCCAAAGTTGATTATTACTGTAAAATTTTCCAAATCAGTATAGAAGTTCTCATCAGTTTAATCCCTATTTGAACAGTCACGAGTTCTAGAATCTGTTTATGTTTGCTTATGATAAGCTTGTTGATAATACGCAATGCTAATCGATATACCGCTGTAGACAAAATTGATTAAATTTTAACCGGCGTGGAAAATTCATGACGTTATTGACGATGTCAAAAACTACGAACATGATTTATTGGATAAATAAATACCTGGCTGACGTAAAGATAGGTTTTTATAATCAACTGTCGACGAACCCTTTATTTAGAGATTAAAATTCTATTGATCTGCATGTACATATAAAGTATAATTTTGTAAAAACATTAATAATCTTATGCAAGGTTTGCTACTGCGCGAGAAACTGCTGCGGCAGACCTTGTTTCTGTTTGCAATTTGTGCTAAATATCTCGCTGCTTATTACAAAAGTATATATATACACACACGTGATTTTTGTCACATGACTGAATTGGGTTGATACTTTCTCTTTTTGTGCCTATTGTGCAATTACGACGTTTCATTTTCATGTACACTTTAACTTATAAACTTATTGTATCAATAAAACATTTTTCAGCACATGTTGCAATAATTATTTTTCAATTTCACTCATGGTAATGATGTTTGGACGAAAGTTGAGTCAGTGTGAATGATTAAAAAAACCGAAGGTATATTCTTGGGTACAAAAAATGAGCTAAAACCTCTTCATCTGCATATTTAATGTATTCTATTCACGCTGGCACAGTTTAATTCACAGGTTGCACCAGCGACTCGTATAACACTTATAAGTTTTACTACATGTACATGACATTACTGTAATTAGGCACATTGTTGCATGCGTATCAATAATTACATATAAGCCTATTCAATCACCACTTATTCAAACGATATGTGCAAAATTATAATCGAAGGAAAAATTCTAACAATCACACATTGAACATTATTATTATTATTATTATTATTATTGTGATAGAATATTCCTAAATTATGTTACACAGATAACAATATATTTATTACTTACAGGTGACATGATAATGTCTGTATATCGGTCTGTTGAATATATATAGTTTCACAATGTTAAATAATACTTCAAGGTGATCCAACCAACCAAAGATGATCTTTTTCTAGTTTATAAGCAGATAAATTGAGGAGTTTTGTTTCTAGTTCTGCTCGAGATATTTTCAAATATCGCGATTTCATCATTACAGGTTTCAGGTATCAGATTTAAATTTTAATTCTAGTTATGTTTTTCAATTTTTTTTCCAGACAGAGCAAATACGGAGAGCAAACAGGCTGTGGGCATCAGACAGTTTATTTCTACGTGAATACTTACTTATTCCTGTACCTGGAGATATTAACACTTCCTTAGGAAACGATTCCACCCTGCCTTCGGGTGGTGAGAGTTCACAGGGTATTGAAAGTGTAAGTTTGCTTACTTTTGTTCAGATTCCATTCAATAATTGTTCACAAAGAGTACATGTATTCGTTTAATCTTTCAGATAACTAGTCCTTCGTCGATAACTTCTTCCATAGACGACGAAAGCTCCGTAGATGATTTCTTGGCAAAAATGGATTCATCGATAGCGAGTATGAAGAAGGAAGTTAAACGCGCGCAAGGAAATAGTGAGTAAGTTACATGCACTTTAACGCTTTTTATCATTGAATTGAATTGAATATTGCGCTTGAATTCTGGAAATCGAACCAATAGCTTATTAGATATATTTTTACTTGCACTCTTTGACACAGTTTTGGAGAATATGCGTAAGTTCCCTAATTTATGCTCTACTGAATCAATTATCATTTGCTGTATGTCTGAACTCCCAACTTTCAACACTTGCCGCACTTTAATCATAGCATGTAATTTATGATATGATACATGTCAGTAACCGTCATGATGCGACTCAAGCTGTTTTAGCATGCCCAATCGAAACGCCCACGTTTCCGCAGGTGGTAAGAAAAATTAGAAAAAATCTTTCTCAGGTGCAGCCGGACCTAGTTCAAACCTTGGCTTGCCGATTCGGCACCTGAACTACGGACTCGTCTTAGAATTTTTGCAAGTTCCACTGGGGATTTGAACTAAAGTCCTCCCGTTTCGTAGTTTTGCACGCTGCTGTGGTCGGCAATTGTCCTAAAACATTTTGATGTTCTTCTATTCATTGAATTTCGTATTTCTCAAATTAGACCTATCGCCTAATATCAATCGGGATGTTCTTGAAGTTGTAAATTTTTCGGAATACGTAGAAAACATATCGTTTTGATAAAATAATATACAATTTGGCATGAAATAGTTTTGTACTTTCATACTTTCATGCATGTAATAATTCTTGTCGAATTATCAATCAGTGTCGAAATCACATACTTATCATGATTGGATGTTTGAATGTTTCTGGAATATATCTGATACATCTGGTGTTAGTGCCAGACCACCATAAATGTGATATTAAAATGGAACATGTTAACATACCAATATTTATGGAAATAATTAGCTCACGACTTGTGAAACAGTATTTGAAAAGCAGATGTTATTTTTGTTCTTGGCTAAATGTCCAGGTTTTGCCATGAGGGGGATGACACGTTCACGCAGCGGCGAAGAGCCGTCGCTAGATTACGCAACTCACACCCCATTAGTTCAACCACAAACTCATCAGCAAACCCCTCTGAGTTATTGAGGACATCTTCATCCGGCGATGTTTATAATTTGCCGTCTGCCGTTGTGATGACTCAAGGAAGAAGAGTGAAGACATCGTTGCAAAGACTGCAGCAACAGCAGGATGAGATGTTTCAGTTGTAGCAATCACGGTCGGCTTGCGCTATATGTGTAAGGACTTAGGTTTCGGGCAATGACATATGTTGGAGAAAGCAGTGCTGGATTATAGAAAAATTCGCACCACACTTAATAGCTTGATATGAAAATGATGATTACATCAAGTATCTTCACGTCGCGGCATTAATGACATTGAAGTTTCAAACAAACATAAATACATGTATATTTATACATATACCTATGTGTATTGTATATGTTCGTATATTCATGTTTGCAGTGTAATTTATACACTTGACAAGATGATAAGCGTTGGTTTCTTTTTTGACATTGGTGTCCAGCACTAGAACGCTTCAGACTAGCCGTTTCTTATTGAAAAATGTTTGAATAGAGATTACGTGAGGTATAATTGTTGCAAGCGATAGGGTAAGTGAATTCCCTTTACTTTTTAAACCTGTTACGTTAGTTATTCATTTTTGAGTGAATCATCGCTCACAGAGATTTCAATTTATTTTCTATTTATTGTTTTTCTTTCTCTTTCTGTTTATAAATATAAATTTAATATCTTATCACTGTTGAAAATTTTGTTGAATAAATGTTAATTTTATTGAACTGATCCTAAATATCAGTTATGTACATAGTCCGATATACGTTGGCAAGTATTTTCTTACTTGCAACAATTATGCTCAAATAACGTTGACTTATTAAGAATAAAAGATAGATGAAGTATTAGTGTTGAACCTTCTGATGCCTTACATATATTGTATCCAGTCCTGAACGAATTGAAAGTTAATTATTTATCTTTAATTAGCTTACCATACCAAATTACCGTGCTGTTTGGTGGTAATCTACATGATATTTGCAAATTCCTAGCAACTTGTTGATTTAGTATTTCAAATCTCACAAAAAAGCATTAGAAAAAAAGAAAAAAATTACTTAATGATACTTTGCTTGGATGCTGTAAATTTATGCCGTAAAGAAATTTGAAAAATAAATGTTGTAACCCATATGTACACATTGGAGATTTCCAACTTCCAAGCTTCAGTAATAATAGATTATAAAATATCCATACATTATGAAAAATTTATACATTTGACGCTTGGTAAAATTGTTAAGCTGAAAAATCACGTAGTTTAATATTCAATTTATTGAATTAATAGTTGCTTTGAGGAAAAGGTAGCCATTCTTATTTTGATTCGAATTTAATTTGCCTTGTGCAAGTTTTTAAATTAAAATCATCTTCCTTGTTTTTTTTTTTTTTTTTTTTTTCCCTTTAAAAGAAAACTGCGAAGCCCTTGCATAATAATGTTTGGACATAGATCATTTTTATAATGTAAATTTCTATGTTTTGCACAAAAATAAACTGTTATATTATTATACATAATGATATACATAGGTGTATATACGTAAGTTCTTATTCATAGAAAAGAAAATAATATTGTAAAGAACCATAAAAACGTGTACATGAACTATAGATTACATAGAATAATTTGTAATTACTGTACAATGTATGTATCTACGTGTATAAGTTCTGATTCAACTGGTTCTGTTTTGTTTGCTGCGCAAAGTAACATTTACCTTGCGAATAATAAATATAAACAATCGCTGTAAAAAGAAATAATCATAATTATGGCAAAGTTTTATGGTCAGAATTATAATTATGTTACACAAAAATTATTGATTTTCAATATCTTGTTCTTCTCCCGATCTCCAGGAGATTGGTTTCTGTTTTGTATGAGACTTTATGAAACGTAATAAGAAGACTACGTAAATCACTGAGCATGATCTTTTAAAATTTACGTTACGAGCTATATGATTGATTCATTAGGATCATTGCTGTAAAAAAGATACAATATTTACACCTGTATGTAGGACAATTTCCTTAGAAAGGAGCTTGCTAACGGCTTGCCAAGTTTCATAATTGAGGTGTATCGACTGCATACCAAGCAATTTTCACATAGCATTTCGCACTTACATTCTAATTCTCATTTTTCAAGGATGCACGGTACGCTTCTCAATTATGGTTCTTTAGATCTTATCAGTGAGTTTGTCACTCTGGTTACATTCGTTATAATAAAAAATGTCCATTCTGTTTTGATCTACCGTGTAAGGGATAAAAAAAAAAACTTGTTACTTGGTGCAATCTTAGATATAGTCTATAAACATCGTCATAATATTATGCTATAGTATGGTATTACTGTCATCCAAATAAATATGTAAACTATACTACTATAAATGACCTAATCTGTTGGACGATACAAGTTTATATTAAATAAAATAGCAATATATGCAATTAGCTCTACATAGATTCCTGCTGCACTGACCAAAAAAAAAAGCAGAGAACGCATGTAAGCGTGAAATGATTGTCAGATTTTTATAATTTGTCGCGTTCACAAGTCTTACAATTTCGTACCTGAAATACAAAACAGCAGATATTCATACAATCGGTTTGGCCTGTACACTGTACGTGTAATTTAGTTGTCGCTATTATTTTAGTAAAATCTGTTATAATTAATACAAATAATCAATAAAACAAAGATTATGAAATACCATTTATCATGTTATATCGCAGCTGTGTTATACGTTCATATTTCTGTTGCATTGAACATAAAATGTTTGTATCTATCGTAGTATTATGTATGAGAATAAGTTAATACGCAGTTGTTACGAGTTTGATGAATTATCCCTCTCACGATACCAAATTATTAATTATTTTCTTATAAATGTCCATTGAGTAATCTCTGTATCTTCTGATCATTTTTCATTATCCCAGCTTTTACTTGGCGTATTTTATCCAACTGAACTTTGATATTGCCTTCGATGTCTTTGAGAGTTCCTTTCATGGGTTCTATAAATTCTTCTGTCGAACTGGCAGAATAATAACAAAATTTATGCGTACTTTATATAGTTATTTGGAATGTTATCACTGCTTTAACAAGAGTGCCGCATTGCTGTTTTTAAATATTCAGTAGGTAGCGGTGCACTGACGAATAAAGATAATTGTCTGTTGTTATTTACTCACATTTGCTCTTGGTGTAATTGTTCACTCAATTGATTATATTGACTTCGCCATTCATGTAGTTCCCTCTGCATCATTTCTACATCTTCCTGTTGAGCAAATACAGGTCGTTATGCATGTAGGTTTAAAAAACTGCATCTTTGCAAATAAACAAAATGGTCGAAATTTTCTGCAGCTTTCTATGTTCTCAATCAAGATGGTATATAAATATAAAAGTAATTTTTTACCTGTAAATAATCCAAGAGTTTACCCAGTGGATTCGTCGCTCGTGTCAAAGTTTGAATAGAACCTCGCAGTTTATCAACTTCTTTTATTGTTGTTTCACGATCTCTTCTTGATCCTGCTTCCCATTCCTGTAACAATATATACGTGAATTGTATCCTATTGATTTGAAAATATATTCAGATTTGCTGGCCCGAGATACCGGTGGATCAGAAGATTGATTTGATAAAGTAGCAGGGATTTAAAAACTTGTGGCCGGTTAAACGTGATGTTCAGTATGCAATAAAGATATTCAAATATGCTCACAATCTCCACCTTCTTGGGCATAACATCGACATTGTCTGTATTGATTAATTCTCTTTGAGTCTCCAAGATTTGAGCTACCAGATGTCCATGTTCCTCCGAAAGCTGACTTTCAGTCCTAGCTAATCCGTCGATGTTTAGGGAATCCCCACTTCCACCTGTCTCCATTACAACCATATTATCAACGTCGTCTTCCTCTTTTGTGTCAAAATTTTCTACGATTACATTAACAGTGCCCATTGGAGTTCTGAAATAAAAACGCAAGCACATTACAAAAAAATACACCTGTGTTAACGCTCAATTATTTTATTTTCAATGACCAATGACCCTGAACTCACGTTATATCTTCATTTAAAATGAATTCAGTTTTTGATCGCAACCTAGGAGCTGCAGGTCTAGCGCTCATTGGCCTGGCGCTGGGAGGACGTAGTGAAGTTTTTGGTCTGATTACTGTCGTCTCGGGAACTCTGTAAACAAACCACAGTAATAGTTTGAATATTACTAACGTTGTTTTGGTTTGATTGCCGGATTATAAAAACAAAAAATCGAGCTATTCATTCAAATTCAAATATATACTTATTGGACTGACATTGCTGTATTTGTGGAATCGTCTGGGGAACCTGTAGGCTTTGGTGGTGGAGAACCTGGATGCTCAAAGGTGTACTGTTTTTGTATTTTGTTTGGTACTGTATCTGATTTTGATGATTTATGACTTGGTGAGAGCAAGTTAGTTGCTTCTCTTACTTTATACCCAGCTGAAGATTTCGGTTTCGATTCACCGTCTAAGGAAGCTGAATTTTTTTCTGCACTTCTCTTTGTCCTACCATCAGAATGTGAGCTTCTACGAGAACCATCATCATTTGCGCTTGTTTTGCCCTTTGTTTCAGCAGATTGTTTTGTTTCTGGTTCTGATATTCTATCAATTGGTAATTCCGTTTGGTTATTACCTTGTTGCAATTTTATTTGCGTGTCTATCGGCGAGTTGGCACTACGCAACAGAGATTCTGTCCTCTTGTGAGTAGGTGAATTTGTTGAATCGGATAAAGCAGGTTTCGTTTTTGGGGAGTCCAACGTTTTTGGCGATGCAGGATCTTCCTTTGGTTGAACTGATGCTGAGCGTCTTTGTCGTCTTACCGAAGATGGCCGTTTTTCTTCCTTGGACTAAAATGAATTTAATTATACAATCTTTGAGCAACATTACAAGAGTTATGGATCATGTATTTCGCAAATGACTGTCTTTTCTAATATCAGCATGACGGTCTCCAAAACTAAGGAAGAAAATACTTTTTTATCAATAAGAGTAAAAAAAACCTAGGTATAATAGAATATGAATTCTAACTCTGATTTCTTGTCACCTCAGCAGAAGGAATTTCAACGATCTTTTCTTTTTTATCCCCTCCCTTATTTTTTGCTTTATTCTCTTTTTCCTGTTCGCGTAGTTTTTCTCGTTTATCCTCAGCGCGGGTTTTGATGTCTTTGGGTGCGGCTTTGCTGGTGCTTGTAGACTTCTTCTTTTGGTCAATCGGAGGCTTCTCTTTTTCTTTTTCCACCAGTTTTCTAGACTGTGAAGACTGTCTAGACACTGGTTTCTTCGACTCATCTTTAGTAGCCAATTTTGATTTCACTGGCCCCTTAGATCTACCATTAGTATTTTTATAGTGTTCTATTGCTTCTGCGCTGCTGATCTATTGTGAAAGAGAAATGATTACACAGTGATACCATTTTGAGCAATGAGTTTACTATTTTAAAAATAACTAAAAATTATCCATTGAAATTACCTTTTTGTCAAGCGCTTTTCCAATAGCCTGCAGTAATTCATTGGTTCGAGTGGGTTCATGTCCAGCGATGACCTTACTGGGTCGTACCATGAGATTATTTCCAGTAATCAATTCTGAAATATTTAACTTATTTCGTTAGCTGTTTAGAATAGCGAGGAAGAATTTTTCCATCTTGGTTATTTGCGTCTTTTTTTCACTTACTCACAACATCAATTAGTTTTGTTAAATACGCAAGCTTGGTGTCTTTGTCTTTTATATTTTCAGAATTCAATTCATCCTCTGTAAAAAGACCATCGAGAAATCCGGTTTCTCTAATAACCTTTAACATTATAAGAATATTGAGCATAATAAATTAGAAGAATAATTTCAAAGTTTTGATTTCAAATAAGGGCGAGCAATTATGAACCATGAATTAAACAGGAAAAATAGCGTAATATTAACTAACAGTATTACCGATGAGACTATATCGTGTAGAAATCTAAAGGGAGGTTTCTTTAACAATTTTTCTGTGAGCGGTGGTTTTTTAAAATATTTGCCAAGAGTCTCTTGAGTTTTTTTAATCACTTCCGGCTTTACGTCTTCCGTCATTTTCTATTATATATTGAGGAAATAAAATATGATGTTTCAAATGTTGGAATAGATTTGACAGAAGCTGATGTTGTATACGCATTGGTTGCTCTTGGCGACGGATCACGTGATCGGAATTATAACCACGTGATCTTCCTCCACTGAAATATCTTCCTCTCGCCACGCGCAGTGCAGCCAACATTACAAACTCGAATTGGATTGTGAGAAAAAGCTTAACGGTAAAGAAAAATACAATATTTCTTATAAAATTAACTATGATTATAGCATTTGAAAATAAAATTCTTTTTCTACTCGTGTTATTTTCATCAAAATATCTTCGAAATTGAGAATCTTTCTTCACAAAGGCGTGCCCCTTTATGTAGGCCATTTTGTAATGCGTCGTGTCCCAAGGTGGACGTTCCATCAGGGGCAAATGTTCGTGTTTATACATTTTTTCCCAGTCTTACTTTAATATTGACACATTATTTACTCCAAACTGAGTTACAAACCCGATATTCTTGTTTATATTTAGGATAATACGTGTTTTGTACTCGAAACTAACAAGCTGATCAACGTCTAATGCACAGGTATCATAGTGCGAGCTTGTAAGTAAAGAGATTTGGAAAACCATTGATCATCGCTGCGTCGGATGTCAGGGAGATTCTCTCCCGTTATACTGAAAGCATGCCGCGTGTTATAGGTAATTACTTGTCCCCGATGATCACTCATCGGTCCCTTTCATTCGTACGTATATTTTTGCCAAATCTACGAATTTACAACGTTATAAATGTTGTCTATTGCAGAAATCGTAAAGATAGAACATCCCGTTCCGTCAGGGAATGTCGAGGAGGCTGTTGAACTTTTGTTTGGTATGTAGTAGCGCAGTTACCGAAAGTGGCTGTTCATACTCTTATTCTATTCTATTCCTACTTATCTTTTCTTCTATACAAATCAAAATTTTCAAAGATAAAGGGGTAAACTAACCATCTGTTCAACACCTGTTTGATTTCGATTGCAGGCGACTCACAAAACGAAAATGCCATACAGGCTGCAGATGCTCAGGAGGAGAATGAGCTACTCAATGGACAGTGTAAGGACAAAATTAGTGTGTATTTTTAGAACTTAGAAGCGCAATTACTTTCATTCAAACTGGTGATAAGTTGATTTCGTATTTTTAAAATTACTTTCCTTACCATTTGAATTAGGTATTAGAATAACCGTTAGAATTTAATTAGAGTCAATTAATATATCATCAACAATAATTAAGTTAAAAACATGCAAAAAAAATATTCCATAACATTGTCAAGCAGCCTTTTGCTACTAGAGTTAATCAGATTTTTTTCTTTAAATGAGCAATGTAAATATTAATGTCTCAGTAAATTACTGTTACAGATGAAGTTTTTTATACTAATACACGTGTTTCCATTACAGCTGCATCACACGAAGCAGATCATATAATTGAAATTATAACAGACTACGAATGTGTGACCTGTCGTCGTATATTCAAATCGGAAGATGTAAGTTGACTTACCGTTTATATATCCTATTAAGTATGCTATAACAAGAACTAACGAAATTAATACTCCATAGCTTTTATTAACACCGATTTTATATGATTGTACTTAAATTCAATATCAAAAGTTTCTGGGCTAGATCTTTATAACATAAAAAAAATCTATTTTTGCAATGATTCTGATCAGAAACATCTTCATTCAAACATTAATATTATATACATTTTTATTCAATTCTACAGTTGCTAAAGGACCATTTGGATGTATGTCGAGACGAGGATGACCGTTCAGATGCTTTAGAAATCGGGCAAATAACTGGCTATGATTCAGACGACGAAGAGTACGTCGAAGAACCAGACGACGTTGGCACAAATTCAGACGGTGAATTTTAATACGGGTGCAAACATTTGCACAAACTTTTGCGACGTGTGCTAGTAGTATTCACTAACAATTTACCATTCATTTTTGACTAGGTGGCAATACACTGAGAAACAACAATCTTGCTGCTGCGATAAAACCTGTGTCCGTCGATAAGTGCCATTGTTGTGGAGAGGATTCGTTAACGGCACATACAGACGGATGTTTGAAATGCGATCACTGTGAATTTTCTTTCAAAAAACTTTCTGCTCTGGAAAGGCACATGGTCGTGGTTCATTGGATCCAGCAAAATTTCACTTGCAAAGTGTGCGACGTTGCATTCGCCAATAAGAAAAGTCTAACCAAGCATCATTACACTGTTCATGCTAAACACCAAGTCTTTAAGTGAGTGAATTATTTTGGATAATTGTTTCATTATTTATTCAAGAATTAATGATAAAGCCGAGAAATACTTTTGAAAGAAAGACCTATTCAGGATTTCAATAATTTTCTGAATTCTTTTAGGTGTGAACGCTGTGACAAATATTTTTCAAGGAAATATCATTTGGATAGACATGTTATGCAAACTGGATGCGACGGCGTATCTCGCGCTGGATTTGCTTGTCAAGTGAGTTTCGCATTTCCAAATATATTGTCAAATTCTACGTATAAGCTCTGGTGTATATCGAATCTAACTTTCGATTACAGGTTTGTCACAAGGAATTCACACGCAAGGACAACTTACGAGAACACTTGCGTATGCATGCAGGAGCGCCACAGAGACAGAAAAGACAGGCATGTGCACATTGTCCAAAGAAATTTTACACCAATCAACAATTAGTTATTCATGAGCGTACGCATACCGGAGAACGCCCCGTTGCATGCGATCTGTGTCAAAAGAGTTTCCAGTCACTTCCAGCCATGAAAAAACATCGACGTGTTCACACGGGCGAGAAACCATTTCAGTGCAAATTCGTAAGTATAAATATTTTTTGAATTCATATACTTTGACAAGAAATATTACACTCTATCAACATACGCATTATGAGTGATAGCCTAAAATTATGTTTAACTATGGATCCAATATAGACTGACTATGCATAATTTAGGTTTTGGTTTGAAAACAAGCGAAACGCTTAGAAAAATTATTGTTAGCTTACGCATACTTGTGTTTGTTATTACTACTCTTTGAGTCATTGAATGAAAAGATATTGAACAATGAAAGAAAAAGTCTACATCCCAACTACATGTATGCCATCAATTTAATTACAAGCAAACAATAAGGATATGAAGAACGATCAAAGTAAGTTTCAATGCAAACGTATTAAGTAATGTAAATATAGGGGCATTTCAACCAAAACCGACAAATTTTAGTCCACGTTTTTACGACAACTTTTTCAAAATTTTGATAAACCGTATTATTCGCGTAAACAGAGAAAAATTCACACCAATTTACAATTTTTTACCTAAACATAACGAAAACTGCCTCAAAGAGTCAAACTTTCATTTAACTTACTATTTATTTCAATCAGTTTGCCCATTTATTGACGCTTACTTAGTAATGTAATTAATTTTAGAAAAAAGGTAAGTACGTAAGGTAATATCTAACATATTCATCAAGACAGATGAAAAACATGTTTCCCGGCTGTATTTTTTGTCAAATACTGAATCAAATTACTCGATGAAGCGTAAGCTAATAATCATTGTCGTTTCTTGAGTTACGCTAACTCTTGAAAGTTCTTACACCGTAGAATGGGAAACATTGTGCATGTACAGTGTGTTTCTATACAACTGACTCCATGTGTGTGAATTTTTCTCTACAAAATTCAGAAATTTACCTAACATCATTATGATAATTAAAATCGTGGAAATGGTTTGTCGGTTTTGGATTGAGTACCCCTATATTTGATTAGAGATTACACGTGTTTTTGACAATATTATGAACTTGTGAAATTTAAAATGATTAAAAATACAAATTATGCATAAATATTCTCAATTCTAAACTTGAAGAGTTTCACCAAAGCTACGTTTATTATACATTGCTACCTACATATATTTATTTTCACTGTCTTCTTTTTACCAGTTTAATTCGACCACCAAAAGACTTATAGCATGATACTGGGATAAATATATAGATTCAGTTTTTTTACTAGTCACTTTTGTTGGGTAGAAAGTATCCTCTTCTTAAAATTACCAATGTAAATAATACTGTAAAATTAAAGATACCCTAACGAAGACAAATTATATACGCTGTGAAATAGCACTTATTTTTTACTAAAATATGCGGTAGTAATGATGATTCTTGATGAAACATTTTATGCTAGTATTACTACCAAATTTCATACAGCACCTTGATCGTATATATTCCGTTTCACTTTCAGTGTGAAAAAAGATTTGCGGCACGTGAAACTTTGAATCGCCATCATCGTACACACACGGGAGATAAACCACATGTATGTCAGTATTGTGGTAAAACATTCATACAAGCAGTTCAGCTGCGAGCGCATGTATTTCATCACACAGGCGAACATGCATTTTACTGTGACATTTGCGGCAAGGCCTTTAATCGTAAAACCAGGCTAACAGTACACATGAGATTCGTTCATCAAGGAGCTGCACCATTTGAGTGTGACTTGTGCAAAAAGTCTTTCATTCGCAAAGAGGACCTTTCAAGACATTACGTTCTTCATACTGGAGTTAAACGTAAGTTGATCACACAATTCCTTATACCCGTACAGGTATATGAAATAAAGGTAGAAGGCGCACCTGGCGAATAGAATTGTAAATTCATGAATTACATCTTATTTCAGCACACAAATGTGACAAATGTTCGAAAAGATTTGCAGTCAAGTCGGCGTTACGTGTTCATATGAATACGCATAGACGTGAGATGCCACAGTCTTGCGACGAATGCGGACGTGCATTCATTAGACAAGATTGCCTGATGCGGCACATGCGGACGAAACATCGAGATATGCTGGAAGATGCTATGGCGGAAGCTGAGAAGCGTCGCTTGCAGGAACAGTTATGTAAAATTGCTTCTAGCGCAGCTGCAAAGACAAAAAGTGTTGGATCAAATGTCACTCTATCTCAAGATAAATTACTCAAAGCTATCGTTGATCTACTCTCGTTGCTTGTTGAAGAAGAAACATTACAGGTATGTTAATTATATCTGGTATTGAATGTTCTCCACTATAATATGAAAATATGTTTTTTGACGTACATTTTTTCAAAACCGACAGTTTAAGAGAATCAATTTTTTGTGCAGGCATTCGGTTGGCCCAAAGCACCAATTCAAGATGTCCTGGAGGCCGTAATTAAGCGTTGTGGTCATCAACCCATTCCATCGGACAGTGATTTACTATTTGCTCAGCGCTTAAGAGAGAATGTAAAGATATTATTCACAGTTGTGATCGAGGATGAAACTGTTAAATCATTATTGACATCACAAACTGTTGACGAGGTAATATTACACGTTTTAAAGTTATCCAAAGAAAAATAGGTAATACGATGGTTCAAAAAATACTGATCAGAAGTCATAAATTGCTTGAATATTTCAGTACTTTCATACTTAACTGTTTTTTGTGATTGTTGATTCACAAGTTTAGTTACGTGCGATCGTTACAGAACAAAAATTTTCAACGAATAAATTTCTCTACCATTTCGAACCAAGGTGCACTTTTTAGTACGCTATGGACATCTGTGTAAAAAATAAGTATGATAATCGTGGCAACTTTGGATATATAGTGATTTTTATTATCGTTGTAAGCTATGCAAAGTTGAAAACGATAAATGATAATTGTTTCCTAAAAATATTAACAAGGTTCTGCTAATAATTATCAATTTCTGAGGTTTGCATCCCCCCACAAATTATAAGTTGGCATAGTAAGCAACTCTTTAATTCTTTAGTATATTGTTAGTTACTCTGTACATTGCGTAAAGTAAAAATCTTTACAATTGTTTTAGAATATGAAAACTTCATATTCTGTAATGCCGTAGGTATTAAATTTGTCTATGTTATTGAACAAATTATGAAATTTACAATAAACTCATAAATAGGCATGTCAGGTTATCCAAAAGCCACACAAATACTCTAATAGAACGATTATAGAATTTCATTACTTGAAGGCTTGAACGTTATTGTAAGTAACAATAACAAGGCTAATTGTAACCGGCGAAAATGCGTGTGGAATTAAATAATACGGCAGTGGGAGCATTGATGTTAAGCAAAGCTAATTCTTCCTTCTCATTTCATACTGAATCAACATTGAAGATTAAACATTTCGAAATCACTGTTATCTGTTCTTAATACGTTATTGGTCATTGGGATTTTTTGACCAAATTAATTATCGAAAAACATAAATTCAGTTATTAGGTGCTTTCGTATATTGAATTTTCGAGTTGACATTAATTCATAAATCCACTTATTAGATTGTTACTTTTTGTAGTTATCTAATATTTAAAAAATGTTTGAAGTGACAAAAAAAGAAGGAAAGAAGAAATTATTACTAAGGTAAATTCATGCGACTAAAGATGAAGTAAGGTAAGATTAATGCTTACTGGTAGAAGTATGTTCTGTTTAGTATTTGGGATAAATATCTATGATGCATTATAAAGGGACTTTGAAAATTTTATCAGCTTAGTTAATTGATTGCCAGAATACACCAAAACAAATCAATTGAAGAAGATAGATTTCTGTTTGGCGAAAAAGTAAAAACAGCTTTGATTTTTTCATGTCATCTCATAATACAAAGAACATTACACATAACGACTAATTCGACATGATCGGGCGACCGGGCAATAGATGGCTTTGGCATGATATAACTCTGTCTGAAATTACATGTAAAATATTTATTTCTCGATGTGTTATCGGCCAAAGAAAGACCTCAAATTTATTACAGCAATAGCCCTGGCAACATTTCTTTGCATACGATGTAACAATGTTATATTTCCACCATTGAACATTTTAATTTCTTTAATTAGTTATAACTTGTTTCGTACATACTATTTCCAGCTATTCTTTCTAAGATTTTAAATACAATTTGAGTGGTCATATTGATAGTTGAGACAATTGACCAAGATTTACCATCTGAACTACCTATCATGGATCGCCTGCTGATTAATTGTATAAGAATTGCTACTACTTTAGATGAGAATTATTCCGTTAATTAATCTGCAAGCTATGTGGTCTCATTATTACTATTTTTATTACCAATTGTTTTAATATTGCACCTCATGTAATAATTATTTTGTAACAATAAAACGATGTTTCAAATACTTTTATTAGCTTTTCCACTACCAATCAGTTACGTTTGAATACCTACCTGTGTACAAGGGCTGAACTATTCGGGATAGGTATAGCATTCATTACCAATTAGTAAATTGGTAAAAAAAAGTTCCAATTAAAATCTAACTCCAGTTCACTTGTGGTACTGAAACTTTCCATTCTCATAGCTATAGTTCATCTTATACGAGTTGATTGACATGGGTGGTCATTTAGGATATTTGGTAAGTGGGAATTTAGGTGAATATTCGATTAGTTTGAAACTCCATTTTCCATGAATAAATGTGAAAAAAAATGAAGAAATTCATGATTTATAGTTTCAGAAAATTAGCGATTTTTAATACTCTTACGACGTGGTTACTCAATACAACTAACTAACTCAAATTTCTTTACGATTCAAGCATCTATACATACGGTATAATATAACTGTAATTCAAATATTCAGCAATTTCGTGGTGGAGGAACACCATCAGGCACCAGTGGCATGTTCACTCCAAGACACTTTTCTTGGCCATCAGAGCTTTGGTTTTGTATCTATAAGTTTACACATTTCTCAATAGCGAGGGGAAAAAAAATTTCGACAATTTAAATTAACTAAGATTGAGAACATTTTTTTCCTTGCATTGGCTACATGTTAATAGTATGCAATACAATATTAATATTCACAATGAAATCCCACTCCTAACTGTTTCGCGATACATAGTTTAATTTCGTTATTGCAAATGAAAACATTTTATTTATACACCCTATTTTGAACAGGTAGAAAGACACCGAAGATTATAAATTTCAAAATTGCATTGATGAACAAGGTGAAAACATAACTTGTCAAACAATAGAATTGAGCAAAAATTTCAGGGTAATAGAATGCGGAGCTTAGGTATTCAATTCTCTAAAAATAAGTCGTCGACCGCGTTCAGCGTAAGAGGACAGCTATACGTATAATAATGTAAAATATCGGCCTACATACATACATCTACTTACAATATTACATTAATTATAAGATGAAATAATATCAGGTATTGCTCTTTAAAAATCTAAGACAAAAATTTTCAATTTTATCAAAAACAAAGCATGATCTCAAATTATTAGACACATATAAGCAAACAGACGTCGCCAGAGCAGTTTGATAACAACCGATGACAGTATCTTAGTAATGGAGCATTGAATATTGAGTAGTAATAAATTTAATCGATCTAATAAGTCCTTCTCGAAATAAATATAAAGATCACAGTAATTGGTGAACACAATGTGTACGTTTCTTAAATTTAACAATTATAAATGTCGCGGAATGGTACCTAAAGATTAGTTAAATCTCTTGCCAATACTTGACAATGAGATTAACGCAACGCGAGATAGCAAGTTAAAACTAGATCTCTAGTTGAATGTCAAGTTTGTCAGCAATTAGTTGATACATTAATTTACCGCTAGTAAACGGTTCAACTTTCTTTACAGCCATGACAGGGAACTTGGTTGCTAGATAAATCTATGAAAACTTGAACAATGCGACAGATTTGGCAGGATGATGAAAAAGGGTAAAATTCTTTCCACCTGTTCAATTAATATTCAAATAATAACTTACAGTAAAATTAATTATTCCTAAGACTTAGCTTGCAATGGACCTAAAGTGACTTAGAGATGAGGCATCGCCTATAAACTGAATTGGTTCTGCGTTGGTCAGTTTGCAGCAATCCAGCCATTGGATACGAGGTAGTGAAGGATCTTGCTCTCCGGCTCAGACTGAGGTGCAACGCCTGATCTCCTATTGCCATTCAGATACTCCTGTGCACAAAGGGTATCCCAATGTTTAGTAATTGTTGTTGGTTTAATTTATTTTTATTGAATAATTGTTTAATAAAGACGGGAAGTGTCATGCGTACTTGCAACAACAAGGTCTTTTGGGTAAGATACTGCGTTGGTTTCATATCCAGCTGGAGACACAAGGTCTTCTCTTGTTTGGTGAGAAGTTGAGCTGCTGCTTCCATCTCTACGTCCCTTGCATCGGACACTGTAAATCCCATTGGAGAGACTTTGATGGCTGTAACAGTAGAGTTGTTGCCTCTCTCCAAAGTAGTTTTTGAGAAAGCGATTGTGGGATGGGTGGAATTGGTATGGCTATCTTGCACCGCCAACAGATTGACTGGAATCGTCGTCCGATTGGGACTGGCTTGATTGATTATGTAGTTGTTGCTGGCTGAGTCTGCCTTTGACGTGCATTTTAGGTCGATTAAACCGCAACTTTTTTCTTCTTCTCTGTAATCCACACGTTCAATGTGATTTCTCGATCTTACTGTATTGTATATTGAAGTTAATAGGAATCGATCTCTGCTAAAACAAAGGATACTATGTAATAGTGTATTTCAAATTCCTATTAACTTCATATGTAGTTTGTACAGGTCGTACAGGTACGTATGTACAAGGGGTTTGTGTGTTTAGTCTCACATACCTAAATTTTTTCTGTATCTGTAAGTCAGCTCGAATACAAAAAGTGAAAAATTAAAAGAGGAACATGGCCACGGCGTCAATAATCTTGCAGAGTTAGCAAATAATCACGAGGGCTTTTCACCTATTTACAAATCGAATGTGTTACAAAATTTATCGAATCTTCACATGAGATGAATCTACAGAAAAGTACTTTAGAGGAATGAAATTGTTCTCGAGAAATTTCTGTAACCCACTTATAATAAAAATTAAATATAATCATTCGGAAGGTGCAATTAGCTAACTGCAAATTTCGCACATACAGCTTCAGAGAATTTTCATGATAGAATTTGTTTCCAATCGTACATGGGACTCACCTTTTTTTTAACATTTGGCGGTGTGTTGGTGTGGACGGCCCACTGCTGCCCTAAGTGAAATGCAAACTGATACAATCTGTTCACAAACGCCTGGCAACACGCATCACAAATAATTTGATTAGTCAACAGTAAGCAGAAGCTAACACGTTATTTATTCATATTTGAAGATTGGATCAAAGTGGATCCGAATTTCGCCGAATTTTTTTTTATCATCTTGCTCACGCTGCAGTATAATTGCATTATGGAAAAACGGTAGGTAAATTGAGATTTCTGTCACGGTAATTGATTTTATCTAAGGATTCAAAAAGATTACAAAACAATCGCAAGTAATTCAAGTGGAAGTAATTTGCAGTGGACGCAATAAAATTCATAAGTGAATTTCTCAGATATAGGCACGTATTACATAGGTCAATGTAAAACATGTGAGATTGAAATGACAATGACATTAAAACTATGCCCTGAAAATGGAAGAAAATGTTGATGCACGATTTACGTTGCAATAGATAAAAAGCATGTAGGTACGTAAGTGAAGCGTGTAGCTTATTATACAAATGCAACATACATGCGGCGTGCACGAAACAATATCAAAGGAAATGATATGGTATTACATAGATCTAATTGTTTGCTTATTGGGGTGTTTTTCCAAACGTATATATTGAAAACTAAAAAGACCGAGTGTATTGAACATCAAGAAAGAGGTACCTCTGACTGAATCAACTTTTCTCATGGATTTGCTTTGCTAAATTTTAGCAACTATGCATAAAAGTACATGAATAAATTGTAAGGATCATTATTGCGAGTGATGCTTAAGTTGCTTTATTAAGAAAAAAGTTAAAAATATGACAGATGTTAGTCAAATTTATATTGTATATTAGCACACCATAGAAAATTTGGAAAGTCGCCAAAACAGCCAATTCTGGAAAGAATTAAATAAACAATAAATTCATCAAAAATATACAAGTTTGGGTTGTTTATAACAGCTTACAAAATATGTTCGACTTAGTCTTCTTATATTGCTGAAAAACAGAGTTTGATAAAAAAAGTGAATGGAAATGGAATTTTTCGAAGATTTATCATTCGGAAAATTGAAATCTCAACTTCTAGGTGAAGCAGCAAAAACTTTCGATCAAGCTAGTTCGATTCTGTATCTTTGTAAAGACAAAAATAAATAGCGACAGAAACATTTACGCTGTTCTACTTTCAAGGATCGGCCAGTGGCTGAGAAATGAAGTAACGAATGCTATCCGATGATAAACTGATACACACTTAGTTTAGTATACAGCTAGAAACACGTAATCTTACAATTTCTACAAATTTCACAGAAAACGAAAGGAGAGTAAAAAGAAATAAAAATCCAAACGAGAACTTACAGATTTCTTTTCAGTCCAATGGTCCGTCGTTTCTGTTTGACCTTGAGTCTGTGCCATGACTTGTTCAAAATGGGCACATTCTTCGTGTCTGGTGATACCGTTCTCTCTGTAACGACTAAGCTCGGTTAGCCGTAGTCGGAGCTCTCGTTCCCGTTCCAAATTGGTCAAGAATTGTTCGTGTTCCTGTGCTGTGTAGAACTGGGCGAACGTTCGCATTCTATCACGAAATTCTCTGTACATCAAACAATGCACAATAAAAGCAATTGAGAGACAGGCGCAAATTCAAGTTATTTTACTTTATCAACGAATATAACAATTACTCGAGTGAGATCACGAATTGTGGGTTAATTGGTTTGGTACCTGTCTTCTTTGCTCTGCTTTTTCTTGATCGCTCTATCTTTTCTTGTCGAAGCAAAGAACGAAGAGACAAGCTGATAATCTCTAACGACACGTTTTCTTCTTGCTCGTTCACGTAAATTATTTGTGTACATATCAACTTGAGCCAGCTTCAGCGCAATGTCAAGGTCATCGTCTTCAGCTGGATTAAGAAACAACGAAGAAACCAGAGACTCTGCTTCGTGGTTATAATCCTGTAGAAAATAAAGAAGTTATTCATGTAATACAGTCGTTGAAGATAAACGAAAATTTTTTTCTTACGTTAAACATACGATATACAAAAGATTTACAGCGCATCGTCAGAAACTGAGATACTCGCTATAAGTAACACACCCTTTCAAAATCATCTCGCTGTGGCATGTAGCCGAGCTGAGCTGCTTCTTCTGGGGTGACATCTAGCGGTGGTAGTCGTGAGGTCAAGTCTGGCGATAAGGGTCCATAATCGGAGCTAGTTTGGTCCGTCAGGTTTGGTTTATAACTTTCAGTCGAAGGCCATGTCTGTTTACCAATATTTCCATCAAGATATCTCGCGATGTATTCTTCTTTAGCCTCTGCATGAAAAAAAGAAAAAGAAATGCAAGAAGTGTTTTCGGCATCCTTTGCTTCAGTTCAAAGTTTCACGTCAACCGTTGAGCTCATATTAATCATCATACGTCGAACGAAGGGCTTGGTATACATACGGTGTAGATAAAAGTGATAAATTTTACAAGAGAAACAAGTATAAGTTTTTGATTTTGAACACGTTGCTTAAATACAGAAAATAAATTCAAATGAGAAAATAACGCTCGTTTACCATCAGGTGTTCTTGTTTCAATGTGTTTACTTATATCCTCCCAATTTCCAAAACCGAACTGTTCAATCGCATCAAGAAGTCTGAGTTGCTCTCTCGCTGTCCAACTGCCTCTTCCACTAAATATGCTTATTGTCCCAGAATCCTAAATGATATGAAGAATTAAATATAACAAGATATTATTATGAAATACCATAATAAAGTATACAAGTAAAAATTTGTCGAGCTCAAAGATATGCTTACCATAAATTGATATGAGTGGTCATTTTTGTGCTGTCCTATTTCAGCGCCAGCAGAAAAACACTGTAAATGAAATCGCTCTCATTATGCGAGAGTATATACGCTCAATTTTAATTGAAACAAAGCAATCTGTAGGATGGGTTACTACGTGGAGTATATACAAAGATTCTGGTATAAATGAAAAAAGCAAAACTGTTGTGCACGTAAGTTCTTTACAACATAATTGCTTTGCAAAAGATAATCAGGCCGAAAAGATGCGACGAGAATCCCATATCCAGAGATATAATGCATTAGCTATTACAACATTACAGTGTGCATCTATGATTGAACTGAAAATAATATTCATTCTGTATATATTGAGAAAGAACATAATAGTTCAGTGATTTTTGTTTCTCAAAAGTAACAACGATTTTTCCGATTGAGTCAATTTTCATCGTAAAATGTGTTACAAGATTGATTATATAAAATAATAACATCATCACGGAATTCGGATCCATAAAGAATCGTAAATAATTACACACACGTAGTAACATTTCGAATTTCCCGCTCAACGCTTGTTGCGATGTCGCGAATACGACGGTGACGAGCGAAATTATTGAAGCGCGTCGTCTTTCAAGGCTTTGAGAGCTTGGTGGGGAAGAGGGAGAGGGAAATAAAAATATTTGCCGTCAGCAGGAGGCAAAATCTGGCGAAAAGTTTGAAGGGGGGTGGGTGGTAGCTAGTCACATGACTCGACTCCGGAGCATCAGGACCGAAGGCCCCCCATTCGTTTCGCCCCTGGGCGACTTGCGACTTACCTGTAGGCACAGATCAAAGTCGGCACATTCCACGCATTTAACGCGTAACCCAGCGATGTCCTCCTGGCAATATGTGCAATTGTACTTAGCGTAGAGATCTGGGAACAATATGCAGTCATTAATACGAACCGAGCTCGACTCGGTTCGGTTGAAATCGATCGAAAATGCAATCCTCACTACGAAGGGACCTACGTACCCGCCATTATTGTTCTATGGCGTTTATTTCCAGAACGGTCGGTAGTGACGTCACCACATCCTAAGGTCAACCGAAAATAACCATAAACTGTTACAGCGTATCGCGCTCATTTTTTAGAACAAAGACTAATCGAGTACACGATATATAGTTATATAAGACACTTCGTTGATCCGTATTTATTTTTCGAACAAAAACCACCCGAAATATACTCATTACCTGATTGAAAAAAAATGTTGTTTACGACTGTAGCGTCGTAAGGGAAATGCGCATGCGCTACGCTAACGCCCCTCGTTGCATCGCCCCAGGAACGTATTATGTATGACGGTACAAAACCCCTAGCTGTCAGCAACAATTCCTTCCACTATTGCCAACCTGACCAATCATAATTTCGCACGATTCAAACGTCCGTCTTCGCCCCGACGCCTTCCAGAAAATGTCATCGTTCTTGCCCTACGAATACGCGACAGGAAATTTTCAACGTTTAATTCAATTTCGAGTAAGTATTCTTATTATTTTCAAGTTTTCAAAAATATATATACATATATTATAGTATAATACTAATCACGTTCTTGATTTCGTTGTCGCAACAAAAGAAGGTCAAAAGCTAAGTTCAAAAACGCAGTGTGACATAAAAAGTTTTGTTTTCGTTTTACCGTTTTCTAATTTAAAGTATAATCCAGTATAATATTCATCGCGATGTCAATAATCACAAGTTTTACAAGTAAAACTCCCGATATCTCGATTTTGCGATTTATTTCGCTTGTCAGAATCTACCCTAAGTCGTATCAGAGCGCATCGTTAAGACGCTTGGACTTGCTGCGAAAGTACAGCTTCTGTTCAGGCCCACGAAGATTCGAAGATACTCGCAAGTTCAAAGCGTTTAAGGAAAAGCAGGCAAAAATGCAGGTTCGATATTAGCCTCTCACTAGTAGTTTAGTGTCACTGATATAAAAATGACGGCTTTCACCATTTGATTTTGAATTGTTTCTCTACCTAGCAGCATAAGACTTGAAACGTTTGCGAAAATTAAAAGCAATTCATTAGTTGTTAAATGCCTTTCTTAATGTTTTCAGTGCGATGACGGATATCCTGTACATTTGAAAGGTGGTTTCTTAGACAAAATATTGTACCACATTACTGTAGGTGGTGTTATTATAGGCCTAGCTCAAGGCTTTTGGTTTACTTATTGTTGCGCGTCGAAGAAAGCTGTGGATTGAATTTTGTTAATCGTTGTTTGCAATGTGAATGGTTTAAAAGCAACTTGTCACTAATTTTAATCGATGTTATCAGCAAGTTAATGATGCTTTTTAAAAACTAGATACCATTATGTCTGGCAATGAATACACGTTTAAAGTTAAATGTCTTTACTTTTTTTGTAACACAATGATACACAACATTTTATTTCTTATATACATTTTCCACGATATATACTGTATGTACGGTTATTCAGCTTACTTAGTACAGAATTTATGAGCTCATTTTTAAGGCACTTTATAACGAGTCAATTGAATACCGATATATAGAAAGTATCTGAACAAAGGAAGTTCGGTTGCTTCAATTTTTATAACATATTTCATAGTTTGGTATAAAAAAAAAGTGCAAAATATTCTTAGAATGAAAATGAAATTTTACAGACCGTTCAAAGTTTGCTGATTCTATTTTTGGTATGGAAATGTAGCATCGGAGCTGAACAATTGGCATTCACGATGACATACAAGCAACGGTTAAAATTGTAAACTTTGGTATCACAGAAACATATTTACATATTTTTCTTGGCGCATTGCAATCCACTGGAAACAGTCTGTACTCACTAGTTACGTATTATCATGGTATCAAGTATTCAAAACTTTGTTTTCGTTCTGCTCTGTCTTTTGATTTTCCACCTCAAGAAATCTCTCTTCTGTTGTGGTCCTGCGTTGTGATTTAAATTCGGTCTTTTCTGTTTTCTCGGAAACTTCCACGTTCTCCACAAGTGTTTCAGTCGAATCTGCATTCGAGGAAGCAGAGGATTGTCGAATTTGTGCAGTTTCCGAATCGTCATTATCCGCAATTTTTGATTTAAGCTTTTTGTTCATTTCAGCCTGTAAATTCACATTTTTTTGATTATGTACTGACTCATCGTTCAGCGGATCATTATTTTTCAATCGGTGCTCAGTTTCAATTTCAAAAGTCAATTTAGCTGCTCTTTCTTTTCTACGTGCTACCAAGTCTTTTAACGCTTCGCTGAATAGCATCAAAGTCTCTGAAATTGGTCTGTTTATGTAATCAGCGGATATCTGATCGAACCGATCATCTTCATCGGAAGATAATTCATTCTTTAGCTCCTTAAACTGATCAATAATTTGTTTCAAATTTTCTCTTGCTCCTTTCACCGCTTCAATATCCTGCGTTTCAACAATATATTTATCCATTTCAACAATATTTTCCTCTAAAGATGCGGCTCCAATTTCTTCAATGTATTCTGTTGAATAGTCGCTTAATTCATCGTTTGACCATTTCTTCAGAGACATGGGATCTTCAGAGGCTAAATCCTTTTCAAATTCCTTAAACTGATTTATTATATTTCTGATGCTCTCCTTGACATGAATGACGTTTTCTTTGTGTACTTTTGCCCTCTCCGTTGAAATTGCGTTCTTTTCTTTAGACTCCTGTTTCAACACAGACTTCATTTTTTGTGACACTGAAGGTAGATTACGTTTCATTATTTTTACATCACTCTTATCATGTTCTTGGTTCCCTTCTAATTCGTTGTCGCTGGAGCTTTCTTTCTTAGATTTAGCTTCTCCCATCTTCTTCTTGATTAATTTTTTCATCGATTTCTTCAAGCTACCTGATATTTGCTGGTCGATTTTGCTACTGCTTGCAGCTTGTTCATGCAATGCTTCATCTTCGATACGTGCATCGCATTCGCCAGAATTACTTGTTTTTACTACAAAGACTTCTTCAGTCGTGTCTGGATCATCATCTAGCTCAATATCGTTTTCTGTTTTCTGCAAAAGGTTGTTGTATTTTTTAGACCCTACATCATTAGATGTGTCCATTCTCTCCATCGATTCACTATTACTTTTCTCTTCTATTTTCATATTAATTTCACCCACATTCTCAGTGCTCGGTGTAGAATAATCTAAGATATCATTTGAATTTATGTCTGATTTGTCAGTAACAATTACTACATTTTCATTTGGCAACAAATCACTTGATATTTGCTCCAATGGTTTTCCAATAGCCTCTAATGACGCCTCAATGTCTTCGAATATAAATCCTATCTTACCCAGATCTTGATGAGTACTATCAGAATTCAGAGGAACGTTTTCAGCATCATCTTCAAAGTCTGTTAATCCGTCGTTCAGATCTCTCTTAACTTTGGTTTTTATCGGATCATATTTAACATTGGCTTTTCGCTTCATTATAAAAATAGTGGGTTTTGTTTTTATCTTTATCGGCGGTATACCGTTGTAGTTTAATGTGATATGAGAGAAACCGTCAACCGAGTCTAATATATCGTGAGTTTTCATGTACGGTTTTATGTTCGGCGAATATTTACTTTTAGCTTCCATTAGCAAATGTGTGAATTGCAGCATCTCAGGACTGTCAATTGTTATATTCTCTTGTTTGGAATATCTGAAAGGTAAAGAGTCGTTCGAGAGAATCTTAAGATAGTAAGATTTTCAGCATTTAACTTTATCACTAGCAGCCCTTCGCTTTAAAAACAACCGACTCAGGGAGTCGCGAATAAATAAATAACTTGTCGGCAGGGATCCACGTGAAAATAATTTGACAAAAGTGACTATTACTTACATCCAGTCTTTGTTGGTTTGCGTAAACCTAGAGACTCCAGTCTGTGCAGTTAGGACATCTATGTGCACGTGTATCGGTTCAACAGCATCTCTCTCTAATCGATGCAATCTGGCAATAGCCAAACCTCCAGGATAGTTGGAGCCCGCCACGCAAAGCAGAAACATAGAGAATATGGCATTCAAAATCAGATGGCCAAGAACAGCCAGTGCGAAAAATCCGTTCCATGATGATTTTGCCCTGTTCTCCCATCTAGTAGAAAATACAAAACAAAAATTACGATCTTGATTGGCACAGAATCAACGATTAGTGCGCGATAAAATATGTGAAACTGCAAAACTCACATTCTATGACAAGCTGCCGCTGCTCCAATGTTCAAAAGCGGGAAGACATATATAATAAACCTCAATTCTTTGTGCGGTAGAAAAGAGAAAAGTAGGACGAACAAAATTCCGGGAATAGTTAGAGCGCGCACTCTCTTGTCCCACATCATTCCCAGTGGTATGAAAAGGTACGAGAAAGCCAGACCGCGAGGCAAAGCAGAATAAAAGTACCAAAGAAATGGCGACGTCTACGTTCTTGTCTTAAGGAGAAAGAAACATTTGACTTGAAAGTAAATCATTCTTTTTGCTCGTCGAATAGGTGAGACAGTTTCAATGTTATTTATAAAGGATACACCCCACTGACTACTTTTGTTGAGAATCGTATTGAAGTAGAAGACTTCACCCTCGGGCCACAACGGACGATTCCAAAAAATCGAATCTACGATCACGGTGATTCCCAGACACAAAATGCCCGAGGGTATCGATATTTTGAGCAATCTGAAACCAATACAGTTAATAATATTAAAATGTGACCAGATTTGAGGGTTGATGCTTGATAGTATTCTGTTCCAAAGTACCTCGGTATCGTGAGTTTCATACTGGCTAAGTCATGGATGAGAAATAGTCCCAATAGCATAGCTAATTCGGCTCTGAATACAATGATGGCTGCCGCTGATGAGCAGATGAACGTTACATGGTCTTGCCTGAGCCAACCGTAGAGTGCGAGCAGAACTAGAAAATGAAATTTGAGCTCAAAGATTAGCTTGATCCACAATCTACTGAGACTAATAGCAAGAGTGAATAATAGTCGGAGTGATTCGAAAATCGGGACAGGCTGATGATTTTGCTTATTTAAAAAAAGCTGTGGAGTGAATGCGTAGACCAGTCATTCTTCTTAAAATGAAAAAAATATCGCGGCGAATACGAAATTAGCCATACCTTATGTCTTTTTTAGCTACTATTAAACCTTGATGCTACTTAATGCGTTCAATTTACGTATTTCGAGATTTATCTGCAACATAAATATTATCACACGTTTGAATAAGTAATATCGATTGATGTTACTTATAATAATATCAGCATTTTTTCAGTGGCATCAGAGTCAAATAAAATGAACTTTCACTAAAGATAAGAGCAATCGGCTAATGCTAGTCGACGATATACACAAGCGTAAAAGCTTACTTTCTTCATCAAAGGCGCGCCTTTTGAAACTGGCCATTTACGTTCCACCTTTTGATTTCTAACGAACGTGCAATCGGGAAAACTGTCTTTATATTCATTCAAATAATAATCTTCCGAACAAGCCTTCACGTAGAATTTACATTATCACAGGACTGTGTTGATTGCAAGTAGCCTTTTTTTTTTAACGAAATTCTTAGCTCACATGCATAACGTGAGATTGCTTAAACGACAAAGACAAATAAACATTAACACCGATCTCTGTACCGATGTTCAACGCATTGGAACGTTAATTTCTGAAGACAACCCAAAGTGGGAGGTAACGAAATGACTAGCGTTAAGTCCTTTATTCACCTAGAGGCATGGCCATGATGTTTGGCAAAGGACGGCTCAGGTAATACATGAAGTGGTACTGCGTTATGGTGATTGCAACAAACCATTTGACAAACTGGAGACCAAATATTTGCTGTAACGCCTGCCTGTACAGTCGTAGCGTGGTTATTACCATCAGGCCCAGCACAGCTCTCACTGAAAATAAAAAACTATTTATTTAGTGTCTTTTTTCGAAGTAATTAAAACGAAAAGGTACAAGATTTTGGAGAAAAAAGAATACCAACAGAGGTTTTATATCTATCTGAAATTTCAATCAATTTCAAGTTATTAAACTTCAACAGAAACTCAAATTTAAGTAACAATTTGTCCTAAAGATGTATCGTTACGTTAACAATGCAAATTTCAACCCCATATTTTATTCCCGTTCCGTAAAAATTGTTTTCTAAAATTTATCCAGATATCTTGCAAAAGCATAAAAAATAAGCAAACAAATAAACATGCGTCAAAACAAGTATCAGCTCACCGACATATTGGGAGAAGAATTTGCTGAGATTGAGGTAATCAACAGCTGCAACAAAGGGCGTAGCAACACAGGAGATCATGATTGGACCCAGAAATGTTCTTGGCACAACTCCAGGAAACTCACGATGATCGTACTAGTTTCAAGGAAAAATAGATGCATACATATTATCAGACGGCAGTTGGTAGAGGCGCGAGGTATTATTTCAGAATTCGATATAGCCTTTGGCGAGTTTTTTCCCAGACAAGATCGGACAATTTTTACCGACGATCAACGACCGGCGTCGTTATGTCAGAAGTTAAAAAAGGTAAATAAGAAGAGCGTTCGGCTAGCGACGCATCTGAGAAAAGTCATCGCCAGGGAAGTCGAGTCGTTATCTATTTTAAAGCTGGTTTTTTTAATATTATCAAAGAGAATTTTTTGGTGGAAAAAATTCTACTCACTTCTGTTAGGTTAAAACCGTGGTAGAGGATATCGTGCATCGCCTGTAGGTTGAAACTCTCTTCAACTTTGGTAAAAGGGCAGTAAAAAAGGTGGATACTCGCCACGAGTATTATTATGCGATCCATTTTTGGTTTTTTTTTTTTTTTTTTTTTTTTTTTTGCTTTTCTTCTTTTCTCTGTCTACTTCGGCTACATTTATCCACGGTTATTCCATTTCGGCGATGAATTCGTTCGCTGTGTCTCGTCTCGTCGTACGAAGAGCTACGTGTCGATAAAGTGCAATCTGTGAATGATCAGAAATAGATTCACGGCAGTAACGGCAAAAGCAAACTGCCGAACTATCTGCAGACGACGTTCAACGTTGTGATCTGTCGTCTGCTTGCCGGTGTCGACTAAAGTGCTGCCAATCGTTTAACTGTAATCACGCTTGCCAACTTTCGCCGTTTTATAGGTTATGCGATGTAGAAAAATAAAAAAAATAAAAATAAAAAAAGTAGTAATTTAACATCCTGGGGAGAAATTTTACCGTGTTTAAACTCTCGAAAAGATTTTATATGCATTTATCGTTCATTTTGTTGCAGTATAACTTTGTCTTCTTTGCGAAAAACGGGTTTCTTTTTCTCAAGTTCAAATGTTACCGCCTTCATGCTGCGGCTTAGCTTCTACAGATGGCGCCGTAAGTCACGCGGCGCGAAAATTCCTGAAGGTTTGAATTATAATTTGAATGGTAAAACAGATGGCAGACATCAAGTGTTCAAGCGTCGACTGAAGTATATGTATAAGACAAACGTAATCAATACTCGATGGAAATTCTAACCAATGCCTGTCTTAAGTCTAGTTTTGTAATTATAATCATGGCGGAAATAAGATTTTTTTATATATTTTACAATTACAAGAAGTAATGTCGGAAATTTTGCTTTTCGCTATGTAATTCGTAGCAAGGGGGAAGAGATATATGCTTTTTAATAATAAACCAATTTCACACTTCAATCTACTTGCACTACTCGGTGCAACGCGATGATGCATATACCTTGCATAATCACATAACGTCCTTGCGAAAGAGTATACATATATCTTTTGCGTTGTTTTTTATATTCATATACATTTTGTATAAATTATTCGAAATATGCGGATGGAGTCTCTCCTACGTGCCGGAGTTATATATATACACTATATATACCGAGATTTTGTAAATATTTCAACGACAGAAATCGGGGATGCTCAACTTTGCATCAACAGCTATGCAAGCTCCTTCTTCTTCAGTTGTATTATGAAACTGACGACTTTTTTTTTTTTTTTTACGAATATGTAATCGTAGTAATTATTACACAATAATGAATTCCAACTTTAATTAATACCAATGATTTGGCCAAAACTTTATCGCTTCAATTTTAACGGAGTCAAGTCCAACGTTACAAGATTACAATTTCTATACAACGTTGAAGATCGAAGTTCGATTTTCAATACTCGTTGAACGTTTTTCCTCGGATTAATTTATGCGTAAATCGTAAGAACTGAATTTTCTAAACTTTCTTCGACACCGTGTTTTAGTTTAAAATTCAAAAGTTATAGGTATACGTGGAGTAAATTAATGTGCATCGTAGACCGTATAAAAGAGCAAAGTTTTTAATGCCGATTAAAATTCATACGCAATTAGTTTGAATACACGGTATATACATATAATACAACTGATAAACTTATACCTTCTATATCCTGCTGCAAGTGTAAATAAACTAATTCCCAACGTTGAGGGTAAATTAGCGATCGTTGTTTTAATTAAGTATTTGTAGTAGGTATGTGTAACATCTTTTCATTTCATTCGCTCCTCGTTTACTGTATACAAGGGCACATTGTTAATCTAAGGGGAAAAAATGAAGTTACTTTTGAAACTCGCTTACCACGGCATCGTTATGTCGAGGAGAAGAGAGGCGGCGAATGGGTGCCGCGAGAGTAATGTTGGCAAATCTTATTAACAGGGTAAATATTTGACGAAGATAAGCCCATTAGTACTAGAAGGCGAAGTGTGCCTAGTTAGTGAAGTGGAGAGTGTGCATTAATTTCAGTCCAACTCGAGATGTGATATCGTTTTAACATCCAGTAAGCTCGAAACGCGATTTAAACAATTTATGGATTTTTATCATCCTCCTCTTCGTCTCCGTTCGGTATTACAAAAGTAACGAAATCGACAAAACCACGTTGAATGGCGTGCGGTAATTGATTGTGATTGGAAAAGTGCGCGTTTTCTACATTCTCGAATAAACTAAAACTCTGGATATAACATTCGACCGACTATTTTTATTTAAATATTGTCCCTCTGCTCTAACGGACGATACGAAGATTGGGCGCGCCAATCGCTCGCTGCTGATTCAATCTTCCATAAATTAATTTCACCGTTGGCTTAACTCTGGCAAATGATTCGCATCTGCTGATTGAATCGCGTAATTACTCCGCAGGTTAGCCGAACTGTGAATTATTGTGTAAATAATTTTCCCCTTAATAATTCATTTTTAAATTTCAATATATTATTATAATATGCAGAAATTCTTCCGCAGACTGTGCTATATCGTTATTGTAAATTTTAATAGACGCCATTTTCTTCCTTTAATTATTATTCTCAATGAAAAATCGAATATTTCTCAGCGAAATATTTTCGGCTTCTGCTTTCAAACAATATGCAATTTATGTTTATAATACATTCAGATAGAAAATTTTTACTTCTTTCTTCCTCTCTTCTCTCCTAAAGCTCAACCATAAAGCCCGAAACGAAAAAACGAAACTTTTAATTGAACGGGACGTTTTTCTCCACACAGCCAAGTGACAGGTACAAATGCCAGGAAAATAATTCCCGAATTTAATCCCCACTCGTCGTCCGTTTCCACATAACTATTATTATTATTATTATTATTAATAGATATACGCATAAAAATTTTTTACAACATTGATCAAGTCCAGCATAATTGAAGTTTTTGATAACAATATTGTTAACAACAATTCTAGAGGAATTACTAGGTACAGTATTTTGTCATCCTTGTCAAATTTGAATTATATAAGCCGTTTTAAATTTTTTTTGTAATACTTATCTCAAATTTTGCTTCTTTGTAAAATTTCCTAATTCGTGTAAAACGCTTTTATTCTTCTCAATTCTGTAGATTTTAATGTATAAAAATAACACACGTTGTTTCTTCTTTCATTTCTGCATCTCAACTCTTTTTTTACCCAACTTTATCTTGATTGTTATTAATTTATTTTGTTGTTATTTTTAATTCATTTCTTTTCATTTCCATTCTTACAGCTAGCTGATGAAATAATTGAGTTTCTAAGAGTTTAATTCAATCTGTTTCGAGAGACATTGTATAAGTGTCAAGTCCTTGAAGCAACGTATATATATTTGCTCTTGCCCCGAGTCTTTAGTAAATTTATCTCGCGCAGCGAGCGAGTATACGCGTGTGAGAAAGTAGTAAACGTAAAAATGTGAAAGAAAAAAAAAAAAAAAAAAAGGAAACGCGATGGTAAAAAATTCACGGGATTATAGGAGAGAGGAGAGAAAGAGTTTATAGAAATAAAAAAAAATAAAACCGCTTGTATATATATATATATGCTTCGACTAACAAAGTTACTTTTCACTGTGGAACAGACCAGGGTTGAAATATATTCACTTGCCGAGTTATAACTGCGAGAGCTTTCACTCGGCAAGCTTATTTGGCAAATGCGGTAAGCTTGAAAAAGTGGACGGCAATATAAACCCGCTCGTGTCAAGCAGGGATGGAAAAAAGTAAACGAGACCAAACTAAACTAAACGAAACGAAACGAAACGAAACGTAACGTAACGTATTCTGCAATAACTTTTGCCGGTTAGTCTGCAGCTTGAAACGTGTGAACCGTGATGTGAGTATACATGGTGTGCCTACAACTCCTATCCTCCTCCACGCCATTTTCTTCGAGGTTAAAGCCTTTAAGTGAGATGCGTACCAATTGTATAAAAAAATCCCTATATTGCTAGGGAATTATTTATCTTGCGAACGCTACCCTGCTCGGTAATGCCATCACGTGTAGTGTCACGTGACGTGAGTTATTTAAAGTCCCGTTCATTTTTTCCCCACGCAGATTCAACGTCGCAACAATTAATTACCAACGATCTAGGGAATTTTCGCGCCGTTGGTACACGTCTTACTTAAGTCCGATCCGGAACGCAAGAGAGAAACTTTTTTTTGGGAAAGAAGCTGCACTTCTAGCTAGACACACCATGTATACTCACACCACGGTGTGAACCTATATTTCAACACTGTCAGCCTGCAATTACCTGCAGTTAGAGAAACACCGGTGCAATTGATGACCCTAATTGAGCCATATCGTAATTGACCAATGCGATTATGACATCATACGAAATCCCATTCGAATATATGTTATACAGTGACCCAGAAAAGTGGTAAATAACATAAAGAATAACCGGATGTTTATAAGTTGAGGAATTTGGTTTGCTCCTTTCGAGAACAATCGATTGACTCGGAGAAAAAGTACGTTTTCAAATTCACCATAAGATTTCTTCAATATTCAATACATTTTTTTTCAATCCTATAATATACGGTTGAAATAATTCTTATTTAAATTAAAATTTAATATTTTATCATCATCACTCTTTATTCTTAACGTCAACTGTTTTATTAAACAAATAATAAAACTGATAACTTGCACACTGTTTGGGAAAAAAAAACAAACTACTTTTAACACATTTTTACAAAGATATTGAAGAAATGGGTTTTTCAATAAACAAAAGAAGAAAAAAAAAAAAAAAAAAAAAAAAAATGGAAGGAAAAAGAAGACGAAAGTAAAAACGAAAGAAAAAACTAACAAAAAAAATAAAAAACAATTCACCCGGTATACGACGTGCGCGTTTATTTATATCATGACGTATATATTTGGCGGGGTGAAATGCTCGTCGTGTTATATTATTATCGCGGCGGTAAATATATAATCTGAAAAGACAAGCGTACGTGTAACGAGGGAAAAGAATTCCGTTTTTCCTGTGGAAATAAAAATGCGAAGATGAATGGCTAACGCGTTCGCGTTCGCGTTACTACACCCGATTGTATAATATTCGCCCGATCGCAATTCTCGCTAAACTTCGGCAGGATAAGGCGAAATTCACGTAAGACGGAAGTCCGTAGGCAGCTGCTGCAGCCACGGGAGAATCAATCGCGGGGTGTTTAAGGAGATTGAGGAAGGGGCGAATAGAGCCAATAAGTCAGACCACCGAGGGTGCGAAATTGATGGGAAGGGGCGCAATCGCGCCTAAGGCATACGTGGTGGGCGAAAAACATCGATTTCAATAGTTAACCCGAAGGGGTATTTACTTATTGAAATCACGTAGCACTTTGGAAAGCAGCACTTTGAAATCGCTTGAAATCACGTGTAATTGCGTGAAATTGTGTGAAATCGCACGTGTCTTCACTTTTTGAAATTGCCAGCCACTTTGGAAGGCAGTCGCTTTAAAATCGCGTAAAATTATTGAAATCACTCGAGATCACGGGTGATTGCGTAAAGTAGTGTGAAATAGCACGGAAATAACGTTGAATTGACTTATCGAAATCGCGAATCACTTTAGAAATAAGTGATTTGTAATCACTTGAAATTACGTGTGATTGCGTAAAATCTTATGAAATCGCGAAAAACTTTGCAAAAAAAGTGACTTATAATCGTTTAAATTCACTTGAAATAACGAATCACTTTGGAAAGCAGTACTTTAAAATCACTTGAAATCATTGAAATCACTTGGAATCAGGTGTAATTGCGTAAAATAGTGTGAAATCGCAAACTACTTTGGAAAGAAGTGACTTACAATCGCTTGAAATCACTCAAAATCACGTATAATTGCGAAAATTCTGTGAAATTGCTAACCATTTTGCAAAAAAGCGTTTTACAATCGTTTGAAATCACTTGAAATCAGGTGTAATCGCGTGAAATCGTCTGAAATTACACGTTACTCACTAATAATCGCTTGAAATCAATTAAAATCATTCGAAATTACATTTCAAAATCGCTTAGAATCACTTAAGATCATTGAAATCATTGTAATTATAGAAATCGCTTGTCACTCGATCTATAAGCGAGGGGTTAACCGCCGAAGCAGTTATTACGTCACCCCTCGTTGCAGTAATTTTGTAATAATTGTAATCGCTTTGTAATCATGACAGCGTCTGTTGTGATTACAACAATCATGAAATCTTTAAAAACATTGACATTAATTGTATGAATAAAAAGACTGTTAATTTGTTTCCATGTAAAAAGAGAAAGAAAAAAAGCTCAATTCCAATTTTTTGCAAAAGTTTTCTAAAACTCAAAAAATTACGATATGAAATTTGTACCCTCCTAATCGTGTAGGTTTACAAAAAAAAATAAAAAAAAAAATAACCGTAACGCTGAAGGATTAGTTTGCTTAATTCGCAGAGAATTTTCTTTATACATATATATAGTTAAACAAGTTAAAAATTCTATCCGCCGTTCCTTGAAAAAATTTCAATATACATATATATATATACTGTCTGTCAGTTTACAGTTTTTCTTGTCGTGCCTGAAGACCGAAGTTATTTAAACCACACACGTATTATTCCCCCCTATTGAAAGAATCCCAACTGTAGGTTTTTCCCTTTCATTGTTAATATTGAGGATGCGTCAGGTGTACGGTACAGTTTAAATAATATTCAGACACAAAATTAACAAAATATGAAGGCGTAAAAAAAAGGGAAAAATTTTTTTTTCGTTCTTTTCTTTTCTTTTTTTTTTCAAATAGATTATTTTGTTTGCGAATGAATTATCTAGAAATTGTCTTTTCTGTCGGTAGAAAAAAAACTAACTTGCGTAAAATCAAGACAAGATTTTAGTTAATGTTGTAATAAATTGTATTACATATTGTAATAAACGAATGTTCGATGTCGTTACAAATTCAATATCCGATTAAAAATCCATCAGAGTTGATTTGCGGAGAAATTCATTTGAGGAAAAAATGTACGGATATCGATGAAAATTTAACGGAATGTGCAAATTGCTTGACACAACGTAACTCGTGTCAGAATGTTTATTACCGAGCTATTCCGATTGTGATTCACGATTTCCTATTATTTTGTTGTTGTTGTTGTTGTTGTTGTTTCACGCCAAAGGGTGTAAAAGTTTTTCTATGAAACTTATCAGAACTTAATTACGAAGTTAAAGTTCGTTTATAACGTTCTTAATGTTTAATAATGATTTTGTTTCATAACTCGACTATAAGGAGTGTCTGAAATCCAGTAAACTGTAGAAATTGAAGCAGTAAGTATATGGCAAATGATATATAACTTCGTTGAAGTATAATTATTATAAAATTAAGAGGATAGTTTATGAAAAAAAAAAAAAAAAAAAGCAGGGAAAACAAAAAAATACAGACAGAAAAACGCATCGTTACGTTAACCTAATGTCAAATATCGTTTTACCAAGCTCTGTTCATAAATTTCAAACCGTAACGTCGTCGTCGCGAACACCTGATACATCCTTAAACCCGCGTCGCGCGTCTCCTCTTCGGGATGGATAAAGGCATAACACATCTCGACGTGTCTTCGATATTTGAAAATCGCTAAAGTCCCGTCTTCATCCCCTCGTCTTTGGACGAGAAGGAGAAACGAAATGAAACGCGAGCTTGGACAGAAAAGCAGCCCTCCCCCCCCCCCCCGCCGTCGTCGTCGGCGCATTCCCGAGGACGTAAAAGCGCGGTATATCGTCATCGAGGGTGGAGTTGACGATCGGGCCGAGGAATAGTCCTCGTGAGACTCGGGGATGGGCGGCAGCATCATTGTCCGCGTGCGGGGTTCGCGCATGCTCTGGTTGATGAACCGCGAGAACGTCGTTGCGGGCACAGAGGCATCGGGCTTGCACACGTATACCTAGGTAGGCGAAAATCCATATCGGCACATCCGTCGGCTGGATCCCGTCGACGGAGGAGGAGCGGTTTGTTCCTCGCGATCCGTCGACGAGGGGAGTCATGCCGTCGGGAGAGAGGTCCGCGCGGTGTGACGCTCCTGCAGGTGCAGACTGCGCCGTTTTTTTTTCGCAATCCGTACCGCGGAAAGTAGCAGTAGTAGTAGTAGTAGTAGTAGTAGTAGTAGATAATACCTGCAGCATCAGCTTAGCTACTATACTGAAACGACTTCCCGGAGGACTGTTGACCTGGTGATCTCATGCCGTAGATGAACGGGAGGACCAGGAGATCGCGGTGATTGAGCTAAGGCTAGGTTACCGTTGCGTTGGTGCATCCCGTACTCGTCAACGTTGAGGGTCGAGAAAGGATGGAAGGTTTTTCTATCAACGGCACCATGCCGGTAGAGGTCAACTACGTACTCAACGTTCTAAACTACATTAACGAGCTGAATGACTCCCTCATTACCGAGGAGGTGAAATGCTCATTGGAGAAGTACAGACGTCAGGAACATCCCCATCACGAGCCGGGGTGCGAAGTTGACTGGGACTCGCTTCTCTGCTGGCCTCATACACCGCCAGGAAACCTCGCCACTTTGCCATGCTTCGAGGAGCTGAATGGTATCCAGTACGACAAGTCTCGTAAGTATGATCATTCTCATCGTCAGCGAGCCTTCTCGTTGTTTGCTCGATTTTGTCGCTATGTCCAATCGGACGAACAGTGACGCGTGAAGCGCGAGGTTGAGTGTCGTTTTACGAGTTATCATGGCCTCCCCGCCTCGTTGTGGTGGCACGACGTGTGTTGTGCTGCTGGAAATTAATGTCATTCGTATTGTGTCGAGGCTTTTACGATCTCTCTCTCGTATCATGTATCTCCGTGTGTTCCTGCGTGTGCACCTCATCATACCGTACCAAACCACTTATTCTTTCTCCTAGTGGAGGTCATCAGTGAACAGGCGGGGTGGGGGTTAGATCTTGTTACATTTTTTATCATCGAGTTAAAACAACGATGGTGTACCTATCTAGGTATTTGATTTTTTTTTTTTTTTTTTTTTTTGTTTCTTTTTTTTTTCTATGGAAAATTGGCGAAGCGACAAGGGTGGGTTCCTGTGTTTTGTTTTCGTTGTCGAGAGAGATGCGAGGAATGCTGGACAGCAGGGGAGAATCTGGTAGGAGATTCTGAATGCCTGAAATTCCATTCTGTGGATAGGTTATTTGCTATCTCTTCAACCCCCCGCGTGGGGTTTACATTCCGCGACATGTTGTTTTCCACGGTATTATTGTATAACCAAAACAAGGTTTCGATTTAAATAGGGTATACCTATAAGAGTATATACATAGTTTGCTGATCAATTTTACTTCAGAGTACAAGTAAAAGTAAAACCAAATTTTTTTCAAGGTACGTACTTCATGTACGAATCGCAGTAATAAAAGCAATTTTTTTTTTTATTTTTTTTTTATTTATAACATCTACCTTACCGCATATGTATTTGCATGCGTATTAATATTGGAGTATTAATTTTTTTTTCAATTCGTGCAATCGTCCGGAGACGAAGCAACTTTTCTTCTTTTACCCTGTCTCATGGCTCGCTGGATCGTTTTATTACATCAGTTTTTTTTTTTTCTTTTTATTTTGCTCTCGTTTGTGGATGTCGCATAGAAAAAGGGCGAGGAAAAGGGGAAAAATCTCTGCCACGCGATTTCGCACACACAATCGCTGTCTGTAGGTTGGTTGTTTTTTTTTTTTTTTTTGTCCTTCTTTGTCATACCTCACCTTCGTTTTTTTAGACTTTTTACTTTCTCTCGGTTTTCAAAAAAAAAAAAAAAAAAACTAAAAATTTTCTACAATTTTCCCGCTATATCGCAAATATAATTCGAGCACAAAACAAAGAAATATAATAACCATTATTTTTTTACGACGTACAACGTATAATATAATACAATCTCGTCTCTCTCTCTCTCTCTCTCTCTCCCTCGGTGGTATATATTATTAATCTCGCCTTCTAATTATCTATCGACGATGAATTTTGAGCGTATACGGCAGACTCGCGGGAAAACCTTGGTCGGTTAATTGGTTTTTATTACGGGATCGATATACCCATACACACGCACTTTGGCATAACCGTCGAACGTAAAGGTATTTTCGGAAATTTTATCCAATTAAAAAAAAAGGGAGGCGAGAATCTGTCGTTTTGGAATTTTTTAATTTAGCCGAGTACCTACCGAATAAGTCGAGTTGTCAGTAATGACACCAAAAGCTTGATCTGATCACCCTATAACGCGGTTCCGTAATTAACGGACTGAACGTGCCATCTATTGGCACATTTGTCCCCGTCTACCTATGTGTAACAAGCATCCACAAGCTATGCGCTTAATAGGCGGGTGAACAGTTTATCCAACGAAGGCTTTATGCTCAACATCAAACGGCCTGAACGCTGAACTTTCACGACAAACTCTCGTGTCACTCACACTGGCCTGGCAAGCATAGGGGGGTTGAAGGGTGGACGAGAATATCCATGAATCGTTCAGCCACTCATCCACGACCCGTATAATCGCTACCCACAAAGCTCGTCCTTCAGGGATACTTATTTAGTGTTCACAGCATAACGGATTCGCCATTTCGATGATGATAATAGGTCCGAGGTCAGGACACCGACGTTTCTGACGGTATCCATTATCTTCTGGACAAATTGAAACTCCGCTTCCAAGAGTATAAGGATAGCCATTGTTAATTTTAGTTTGAAAATACAGCTCAGCCATGAAACGTCGACGAAATTCAATTACGCCATTTGTCAGGATATATTTCGTTCGTGGATAATACATGTATTCATGTATTCGCCTGTGTCTCAGGTTCGATTCTCCTTTCTGTGACGACGTTCTAACCCCTTTTCGCTTCGCTTACCTTGCTTGACGTTCTATATACCCTTCAACGGTATCCATGGTCTGACGAAAACGTTAGTCTCCTTCGGGAATGAAAATGTATACATTTATACTTGACAAGGTAATGCTCTGTCTCCGACATTACTGACTAAAATATACGTCAAATTTACTTCTGAAATACCCAGGGTCTAAACTTTTGTCAAACTTGTACCGCACGCAGTCAGCCTGCTTACGTACTGTTCACAGTGTCGGTGAATCGAATGTTCCTCGAATTGGCTCGAGGCGCTAACCTAACCTCACATCCCAAAGTCTTGTTTTGTCTGTGAAACCTCTGGCCATGATAAGCCGTTTGAAACCCATAAAAGGTTGTTGATGCCAGTTGAAATTTCTTCACTGGAGTACCTGTTTACTGGAGTTGACCACCCTCGACTACTCGCTTAACTTTGAACCCCAGAAACTCGAGGTTTAGCATCAGCTGTCGTTTCCCTTTGTGGATCGTATTTCGGAAGCGAAAACGAGTTTTCACTTCCCTTTCATGTATCACGGTTCCTGACCGAAAGGATAAGGACAAGGATAAGAGGATATAAAAATAAGAGCTCAGTCCGACCATCCGTGCGTAAAATGGACTGACCTGCTTGCCGGTATCGCGAGTAAGGTAATATCGAAGAGAGAATCTGTGTTTGATGTAATCAGGGATAAGTGCTCTTCCTAAACTCGGTCAACCCACGGCTGCGAGGCCGTTAATTACAGGCGGTTGATGTGGATCCAGGTAGCCTCTGCCAAGCATGGCGGTCGAAATGATCGCTCGTTCATTATTATCGAATAAAAAGCTCGACGGTCAACTCTTGGCTCTAGTGTCACTATAAATAGCGTCTGCAGGGTGTTCGCAGGAGAGGAAAAGGCCTTTTACCCAGAGGTAAATGAGGTCCATTTAGCGGCTGCTAAGTACGTACACAAGAGCGTCGAGCGAGCTTCGCTCCGTCCATTTTCCTCCTCCTCCTCCTCCTTCTTCTTCTTTATCTCCCCTTTTACCTCCTTTCCTTTCCTTCTTCTTTTGTACACTAAAAATTAGGCGCAACCAGTTCACAGGGTTTAATGGCAAAAGTGCTTTCCGAGAAGTAGCGTCAAGTTGATTGGAGGAGGCAGCTGGCCGTGTTGGAGGCGGTGGCTAACAGATCTCTGTTGGCATCGTACAAGGTAACCGAGGAGGAGAAAGAGGAGGAGATGAAGAAGAAGAAGAAGGACGAGGAGGAGGAGTAGGAGGAGGAGATGAGGAGATTGTGTGCTCGGAGCAAAGTAATTTATACTCGAAAGAAAGAGCCTCGGGTTGGGATTGTCTCTATCTCTCTCTATCTTTCTCTCTCTTATCTGAAGAAAGGAAATCGCACACGCAACCAGACCAGCCCCAGGGAAAGGCAATGGGGGGTTCTTCTGTTCAATGCAAATGGAAATATGGAGGGAAAAAAATTGAATGAATTACAAAAAAAAAAAAAGAAAAGAAAAAAAATTAGGAGAACAAGATATAACGGTTATTGTATATCAAATCATACCAACCCCTGGAGCGAAGAAGTTCGACGACGCGACGGTCTGGTTCCTCGCTAATCTTCGTTGTATCGACTGGGATCAAGGATCGTTGGAATCGACAGTTATGAAAATGGAAAGCATTGTTGTTCGCGCTGATGATAATCAACGCGAATAAAACGACATCCATGATATGCAACAGAAATGATTCTGAGAGACAATTTTGTTATTAGGATGTTCGAAATGATTGGACTCTGCTTATTTCGACACGATTTCGATGTGCTCTGGCTCGTTTCCACTCTTTTTAACTTAATCTTCAATATTCTTGAGCTATTGCGAGTCAAGTTCGTCTCCAATTAATGGAGTTGTTTTTGTTTATACAGAAACGAACCCCTGATCTACCGGCAGTTGCATCAACGCTGTTAGCTGCAGCTTAGGTTGCTGCAGTGAATTTACTAATGCACGCAGTTGTGGAAACTTGAGAATACTTGAAACTCGAAACTGAGATATATAGGGGTTAAACATTATTACCTTCGGTATAAACAGCTCCCTGGAGTCAGCTAGATCTGAAATGTTTTTCCCTCGTTAGTCACGCACGTTGCAGCGTATATAGCCGTTGCATCCCTTCTTTGCAGCCCTGCGGCAAAGTACACGAGCAGAATAAACGATTTAAGAGAAACTATGTATGTATGTATGTACATACATAGGTATAGTAATGTAATACATGAAACTGGGGGAAAAGAAGATCAATTTCAAACTTGGCATAAGTTTTCCGCATATGTCTTATTTTATATCTAGATAATTTTTCTTTTACAACCGTCCGTTCCGATATTACAAGTGAAATATAGACACTTAACTTTTCTCGCAAAGATGCGAAATTTATGCCTTTGTAGGTATAAAAGAAAAAAGAAATGAAAAGAAAAAAAAAAAAAACAATGGTTCTGAAAGTCGTTTAGATTTCTTTTTTCCCTCGTTTTTTCTCTATCATCCGAAGCACTACGCAAAAATTTTGATGGTCAAGCTACCGCCACTTGACTCTCATGCATATATATATATGTATATTAGGGTGGCGTAAAAAAACTGACTATTTTTTGTTTTTGAGTCACGTGTGACAAAATGTTAGTTTTTGATGTTTTAAGAGCCCACTCCAAAGAACAGTTGATAAAAAAAATTTTAAGAGGTCGCTCCAAATTTAAAAAAAATGTCAAAAATCGTCTAAAAATTAAATTTAAAAAATTAAATTTTCAGTGTTTTGTTTGATTTTTAATTCATGTAGTGGTGTATTGTTATCGATTCTTTCTTACTGAATTGAAAAAAAAAAATTTATGAAAGTTTAATATGAATATTAAAAGGTCGCTCGAAAAGATCTAAAGAAATGCACGAGAAAATTGAAAAAAAATTATGAGCGACCTTTCAAAATTCAAATTTTGAACTGAAACTTTCGGGAACTTATTTTTTTTTGTCTATAAAATTATACCGTAAAGAGAAAAAAAAATCGATTTTTGACGATTTCTGACGTTTTAAAGAATGTGGAGAGACCTCTAAAAAAATTTTTTGTGAACTGTCCTTTGGAGTGGGCTCTTAAAAAATCAAAAACTAACATTTTGTCACACGTGACTCAAAAACAAAAAATAGTCAGTTTTTTTGCGCCACCCTAATATACATGTATAATAGAAGAGAAATATGATGCGACCTAAGTTTCGATCAATCAAGCTTGATCGAACACTCTCGTGTAATGTACCACACCACTACTACATGTGAGAGATTGAGTTTCGGTGATGAATTTCTGACCAGCAAATATGAATTGCACGGTCAGCCATTCGACAGGACGAAGTGGTAACGTCACGGCTCCACATTGCATCGATCCATTCTCTGATTACATCGGAACCCTTTCCGATCAAGCCTTTGTATCGATGATAACGAAACATGAGGTAAACCTACAAATGGAATGCGACACTCTCGTGTCTCTGTTAATTCTAACTGCTTTTCTCAGAGTAAATGTCTTATATACAGAAGTTTAGCGAATACTGAAAGACACGATTCGAGCTTTGGGTCACTTTTTCGAAAGCCCTCATGCTTCGAGGTCTATGTAATTTCCGGTGGCTAGATGTAACGGGTTAGTACCTACGTTATACAAAGGCATGAGTATATAATATATGAACAGGTACTTACGGACCAGGAGAGCACGGTGAGCAAGGTAATGGGGAAAATATGGTGCCGGTATCATAACGACTAGAGGCCGCCATGAATTGTTTAGCAGCAAAGCTTACCCAAGGTCATTAAGAATGGAGAACCATACGGTAGAATGTTACACTAATTTTCATCCATCACCGCTGCCGGGATCCCTTGGTATTCGCAAAATTTCACTCGAACAAATCTGTACGATTTCTGCAAGCTCATCTATACAGTGTCCACACCGAAATACTCCGGAGCTAATTTTGGTCCATGGTTCGGTTGTGGGTTGGGAAAGCTCGGTGTAAAGCGAAAATTCCGCGTCGAATTATGTCATGATATGTTGGAAACGGGGTCGAATTGATAAATTAGGAAAAAAGGAATTCTACTTATCGACGGAATCTGCGGAGTTTTGGTGAAATTATTCGTTTTTTCCTTTATTTGTTAAACCGACGCTGTTTCCGACATACGAGGACATAATTCAATGAATGTAGAATTTTCCGATCTACGCGATAGTCGAGGCATTTTTCATCTATCGACAGCAGTTTTTGAGGATAAAAGGAGCAAGAAAAAAAAAAAAAACGTTAAATTTTGCTGTTTTCTCGAAACGCCGGTTATGCAGGTCAAAAGTTACTTTTTTATTTCTATTCCTGCGGGTCGAAAATCTCTGCTCAAAACCGCGGTCCAAAGTAACCGAGTCAGATTTCCTCGAGTTCATTACTCGCGGTTACTTCAACCCTCCGGCACGTAATACATGTCTACATTGTGATTCAATAATGCTTGTATATACCGAGTTAGGGATGTCTGGGATGTACAGTCAGGGCTAAAATCTGTCGATATTATACGAAAGCGTGGCTGAAAAAGCGCTATCGAAGCCAGCTACAATCCAATAAAAGTAAGCCGTAAAAACAGCGTTTTTCGGGCGACATTTTCAGCGACTTACAACGCAATTCAAGGTGCTTATAAAGAAGCGTTGTACACCTCGAAAAAACGGGGAAGCAAGACTCTTGTACCGCTCAAGCGATCAGAGTAAAACTTGGGCAATTAATGCCTCATTTTGGCAAAAAGTGGAGCGTCTTTTTACTCTTTCAAAATTTGGAATAAATATTTACAGATTGGTTACCACCCACAGAAATTGGCCAAATTTTCACAGTTTCACTGGATGTATCGAACTATACGGTATGATGCCACTCGGCGGTGATGAAATACACATTTTGAGCCCAGTCCCATGAGATTTGATGGTGAAATGACGAAATGGCAGCTGATCTGGTTTTCGATTACGAAGTACACCGAAATCTCATTTTGACGACATTTGTTACTGACCTTTCATGCATGCCGGTAATTTTTTACCGACATTAGACGCATACATTACCGGCATGCGAGTAATGTCGGTAACAAATGTCGCAAAAATGAGATTTCGGTGTTGTTCGTAACCGGAAACCAGATCAGCTGCCATTTCGTCATTTCACCATCAAATCTCATAGGACTGGGCTCAAAATGTGTATTTCATCACTGCCGAGTGGCATCATACCGGATAGTTCGATACATTCCGTGCAACTGTGAAAATTTGGCCAATTTCTGTGGGTGGTAACAAATCTGTAAAATTTTTTTCAAAATTTTGAAAAAGTGAAAAGATGCTCCACATTTTGCCAAAATAAGGCATTAATTGCCCAAGTTTCACTCTGATCGCTTGAGTGGTATAAGAGTTTTGCATCTCCGCGTTTTCTAGGTGTACAACGGGTCTTTATAAGTACCTTAAGTGCTTCAAGTGTGCAGATTAAAATCTAGTGTAATTATTGCAGCTTGTTTTTATCCACATATAATCGTTCCTCCTTGTTACTCGTCGGGTTGATATGATTTCATGTAACGGTCTCGGAGAAAATTTCACTCAATTTCTGGAGAAATCGTTAAACTTAAACAAAATCACCTACTTTTCGTCAAAATGTTTCAAAGTTTTTTTTCAAATAATAAATAAATAAGCTTCAGTGACACACTTTTAAACTTTTATTTATCACGTTCTCGTCTCAGCATTTTCCGACCCGATTGTACGTCTCTTATGTCCTTAATATAACGTGCTCTCAGCATTCCTTGAATTTCCCCAAACGTTCTGAGCACCGGTCTCTTCAGTACTCGACAAAGGACTCAAGCCCAAAAAGAATTCGTAAACTCGTTGTACACTCGTAAATTCTTCAGGATACGTTTCACAATTCTTTTCTTTTTTTCTTTTATACTTTTATCTTTTCCTTTGAGTACGATCGCCTTGTTTCTTCCTTTCATCTTTTATAGCCCCCCTACTGGAGAAAAATCTTCCCTTACAATCTTACTGTAAAAAATCGGAAATGATTTTCACAACATTATTATATGCCACTTTTTCTCAACAAATAACTACAACTTACTGACATTCAAAGATTTTTTCTTTCTTTCTCTTCCAGAAACGTGTAAAACTGCGAAGAGATATTCAACAGCGAAATCAACTCGACGGAGGTTTTTTAGTGAAATGAAAATAATTGTTTTTAAATGTAAATACGGTGGTTGGAATTTTTTCATTCAATTCACAACTTGCGACTTGCACTGATACCCTTAACAACGTTGAATAATACAAAAAGAAGAGAGAAAAAAAAAACAAACAAAAAAATATTTAAATTCTGGTTCTCTATTCAGGCGTTCAGAGTATATTCAAGTTTCGAATTTCACCTCAGGCATCGAGGCCTAAAAAAGAATCCCATTTTTTATTCGAATTTATATATTCCATCATATTCTGATTTTCGAACGACCGTAAAACCTCTCTAATATTCATCGAAGCTTTCAGAGAGTTTTGTTCGGTAAACTTTGGAGCATGTATGAAAAATTATCAGGTAAATTTTACCAAAAAAAAAAAAACTAATAAATCTCTCCCTCAGCTGGGAATACATACATTCAACTTTGAAAGCGCACTCCGTTTACGGTTACGGTTAATTAAACCTGCTCGTTCATATGTACACAAAAAGTTATTATAGTTTGTTATTTGGCTAAAGCAATCTATGATCTTTGCAAGGGACTGAATCCAATCCGGGTCCGTATTAAAGTGGCTCGGCGGGTATTCGCGCAGTTTTACTCGTTAATTACCTGAACACATGCATTTAGCTCTATTTAATGTGTATTCGCGTGATACAAGCGGCTGCACGCTACGTGCGAACGAATGTTTTCTGCTCACGCGAAAGGTAAACAATGATAAGGGATGATCCTTCAGTGGAAAAAAGTTTTCATCCCAAAGTTTTCGTTTCAATATTTATAAACAGTTTTCTATACGGAAATGTTTTTCCAGGCTTTTTGAGGGAAATAAGTTTTTTAGTATTTTTCAATGCCGTTGAATAATGGAACTCTAGTCCTAGAAGGGTGAAAAAGAAAGCGAGTTTGAATCTTTCTTTGCAAACGTATATTGAAAGTTTGGAAACTTTAAGTTCTAACGATTTGAACGATATTTTATAAGATTTAAAAAAATAAGGAATTCAACCAAATTGATCTGAGTTTCGTTTTAGAGAAAAATGTAAAATATGCAGTAAAAGTTTCCGTTTATCAAATAACGAAAACTCTAAATTATCCTGCAGATTTATAGTAAAATGAATTTTTAGAAAAAAACGTAACAATATATCTGCACGGAGTAATAAAATTACAATTAACAATATACAGACAGTAATAATCATAAGAGATTTAACACTCACAGAAATAATATTATGTCTGCTAAGAGATAATCTGTGGGGAATGGCCCGTGTACTCAAACTCAGACACGTGTAAACGATAAGATAGAGTAAGTGTTACTGTAGACGCTGCGGGTTAATTTAATCGAAGCTTTATGCGAAAGGATTTGGCGGGCCGTTACGATAGAAGGTTCATACAAGAGTTAGGAAAATGGTAGGTAATGAAAAGTTAAGACTTTTAATTATAGATAATTGCCTCGCGGTCCGTTCATTGCTCGCCAACCGAAACTTCGTAATTCGCTCAGCTTTCATTCATTAATTAATACTTCCAAGGGATCAGCTTACACAACCCTCCACGTTTCACGGATATTCCTGTTTGGATCGAGCACCGGAAAAGTACAGTCCGCCTCTATCATTTTCTCGGTAGATTAAATTTGCAACATTAAATCATACGGATCTTCGAAAAGTCATATTTGCTACCCCTAACCTTAGGCAACACACTTGCGAACTGAGTTTTTGGCTAAATTTTCTAGCGTTTAGACTTCTCTCGGTAAAAAAATCATGTCTAAACTATTCTTGCCGTGATAATCTTTCCCGTGAATCATAACTCAAGTATTTTTGTGTACTGAAATCGATCGTAGCGCCAAAATAAAATCCCAAGTGGGCCGACGGCGACGGCCATTTTGATCCCCGCCATCGTCCGAATAATTCAAATTCAAGGTCAAAGTTATTTCTACGTAAGGTAAAACGTTTGAAAAGTGTATATCTGTTCATTCCTATCTCTCCTTCTCTGCAGTATGATGAAAAAAAGGGTAGCGAAAAACAATTCCATTAATCCGCATAACGCGTGGAGACTAAAGCGATTTATGCCGACGTACTTTTTACCCTCCTTTTACATACATCCGCGGATAACGCCGGTCGTTTAGTCGGCGCGTCCATCACTGCGAATTCCCTTGCGATTTCTGCGTGTTGAAATAAAGCCGAGTCATGCGTTTACTCCCTCTGCCTTTTACACGGTTCTTTGCCTCACATCATCGCAGCCTTCTTTGTTCAAAGTGTCAGTAGTGTCACCGTCCGAATCCGCGTATAATTCGATTAATTAATCCGCGTATATTTTCCTTCGCTAATTATTCATTCCCCTTGTAGGTCTCAACAATACTTCCGGTTGATGATCGCCGCGTCAAACCCTCTACGAATCACAATTTCACGCTGGTCTAACGCCCCGCTCTGACCGGAATATACAAATAAAATTGTCGGTTTAATTCAGTTTTCCCAATTGGCGCGTTCCATTTGTGGTAAAAAAAAAAAAATATATCTTTTTTTTTTTTTTTTCTAAATCACGAATTCACGTTAACACCACTAGCAATACGTATTACAGATTTGTGACCACAATAAGAAAGAGAAATAAAAAAGAAAAAACGATGAAATAAAATTAACGTTGTTGTATTATAAATATTGGTGCCGCATCATTTGCACATGTGATGACACGAGCGATAATAATTTCTCTAATTCACTGTCAAATTGTCATAAATATATACCTAATCTTGAAATTTTATCTACCACACGATATTTACAGACGGTTTAATAATATACTATATATATGTACATAAATATATTGGCGTGGGTTATACGAGTGTATAAAATTAACCGCCTCTGTATTACGCAGGGCTGTATAGGGAGATAATTTATTATTTGATTTGAGTCGACACATGAAGAGCTGGAGGAGCTGTTACAGTGCCTTATACTTATACTTTAGCGGAGCATATTGCCCAGCTTCATTATACGAGCACTTACGCGCGCCCCCCTCGCGGATTTGGTTTTTGGCAAGTAAAGGCGTTTCAATTTGTCCAACGTATCTCTTTTCTTTTTTCTACAGATATGCGCGGTATCGGGTGTAAAGTTTATTATCAGGACTAAAAATATCGCTGGAGTATTAGCGTCTATTTATTTATTTCCCTGCTCGAATTCCCTCTTTGTCGCAGTTTAATATTGTATTATTATTAATTGGTGGAAAAATTTATCTTTATCTCGATAAGACAGCTCTGCTGCAGATATATTATATTTATTTGTATGATATTTCTCTGGGAAAAATTATTATCCCTCTTCACTTGACAAGGGTCTTTGATTTGATGGAAATTGAGAGAGGAGGAGGAGGAGGAGGAGGAGGAGGAATATGAATAAGAGAAGAGGAAAAACTTGGATGTGTAGAGACGCGGGAGGAAAAGGGGCGGGAAAACTCGTTAGAAATACATTCGATCTTCAAAGGCTCGGGCTGCTCGGCTCGGGTTATTCAAATTTATACGACGTCTCATTTTCTTCTGTATTTTACTCGCTCCCTCTCACTCGGAGCTTCCTCATGTGTGACGACGTTTCGTCGAGTGGCATTTCATCTAATGCCTCTGACGTCGTGTCACAAATATACCGCGAAATTTTTTACATCATATATGTACATACATTAATAACATTCGACGCAGCTGCTGAATATCGATGAGGAATTTCAGAAATTTCGGTTTGCTTTTTTTCTTATTCATTTATTTTTATCCCAACGTTTGAAACGCGTGACTCGGTTTTTCCAAATATCTACAAAATCTGTCTCATCTTTTGGTACATATGCAAAATTATATTATGTGCAGAATTTTGAAAAGAAAAGGATTTAGCTTGGAAAAATTTTGCAATTATTTGGACGTTATGAACAATGAAAAAACAAAAAATCCACACCTTTGCGGGGAAATGAAAAATTTTAAGAAGAATCTGAGATGTCGATTTATAATTTCGCAATTAGATATAACGAGATAAAAAAATTCCTCAATTTATGTACATCAGGAAAAAAATAAATACCTATATGTATATTTATATAAAAACTAGTGGCTCGGTTTTTGCCGTACAAAAACAAAAAAAAAAGAAATATTTACCGACAACGGGATTTTTGCGACTCGGAAATTTCAGGGAATATAATCTGCTCAAGACAGATTGTAATTCTCTCTCGCTATCTATACGTCTTTTATATATTCTTTCTTCGTCGGAATCGAGGTCACGTTTGTTTTCTCACCCTGGGACCCTATTAGGCTTGTAACCTGACCGAACGACACGGTATTATTCCGATAAGTATATACTGTATACCTATATTCGACGTAGTCTATTATACAGCATCCTCACCCGCTTCGGGGATAGAAATGAAAAAGGACTACCTAAGCAAACAAGAAAAAGATAAGAAGAGAAAAACGAGACGAAACAAAACAAAAAACTGATAACAGATGTGACAAGAGATAATGAACCCCACGTTTCTATTCACCCTACCAACCGCTGAAACAAAACTTGGCCCTTCTTGCGATTTTTCAATGATAAACATTTGGAGAAATTTAAGGGAAACGGGAATTTCTTTAAAGGATTGTTTTCCAATGTTTGTAAGTGTGGATGTGTGTAGAGAAAGGGAATTTTATGTAGTTGTTTTTTTTTTTTTTTTTTTTATCAAAATTGATTCTTTGAATTTATATTCTACTTATTACACTTATTAAATAAAAGCTATGATATATCGTTGGTCATTTGAAATTGCTTCGAAATCGATTATCATCTTACAAATTCACCTATTGTTAAACGGTTTTTATTTATCTTCTAGAGTTGGTCTAGTTTTGCTAGATTTTTAACAATTTCCAAGCGACTTGAAATAAAATATTAAATATCTAAACTTTCGTCTATAATTCTTGTATTTTCTGTTTTTGCATCTTTCAAGAGATTTTCGTGGCTAAACAATATAATAACTGGATAGTTACTCAATATTAGAGATTAGATTATTTATCCTTAGTCGAATTTCTCTCTCTTCACTCTAGGTAATAAAACTTTTCCTTTATTCTACAATGCTTGTTGGTAAAATCGAGTTATCGCCTCTTCTCTGTACTTGTTTTAATTAGCTTTGCTTTAAATTATGTTACTCTAATAATTAAAATTCGTCTGAATACGAGAGAAATATGAATGATGCTTAAATTCTTCCATTCGTGCCATTATACCAATAATTCACAAAGTACCTACGGTGGCGACACAATGCCGAGTGAGAAAATATTTTCTCAAAAGATGTAAGGGTCCAGTGAGCAATTTTTGTAGCAAATGCTGAATCAAGTATAGTATCAGAACTGGAAAACCGATAAAGGTTAGGGAATTTCGCGAGGGAAGAAAAGTAGTAGAAATCCTGCCAGATAAGGCAATTCGTGTCTGCCCATCCGCCGAATATACATGCGGCAGTTATTGGATTGCTGGAAATTTATTGCGCATCGCGTCGTGATAAATTGGCACTTTTTTATACAGCAAAAATGTCAAAGACTCGGTAAATCCACGCAATACTGGCAATTTTCCAGCAGGTTAAATCTTGAAAGAGAGGGAGTTGATGGCTTAAGCGCTTCGTCGACGTTTAAGGATCCATCCTGCGTCTGGGGGATGGGAAAGGTGTAGCAAAAAAAGAGGTTCGGGAAAAGCATTTAGAGCTCCGACTAAAGTCAATGAAGATAAATTTGATCGAAACAGTATATCTATGTATCACGATGAAACGGAGAATTTTCAAATTCCACAAAGTGCAATTAAAAAGTCAAATTATACGTAGTTGAAAAAAAAATCTCATCAGCTTGGAAGGACGCTTCATTACTCACACAATCATTTTCTAGCATTTTTCATCATGTGTGTCCGTGTTTTTATTCCTACGCAGGAAATGTTGTTTACTTAATTTTGGTAAGACGGCTTTATTGATTTGGATGAATTTGGGCGAAAAATCAAGCATTCGGATGACATTAGCCATAAATTTTTCGTGTATGCTAAATTACAGCGAAATGCCTCGATCGATTTGATCGTAATTCCAGTGATACATCAAGTATTCGGTACAGACGTGTCGCGAAACTTTTCCTAACAATTCCTAACAAACAATAAAATCGATTCGAATCCTTGTGGATAAAAATAACTATTCGATGGAGATATGGCACAATTTTTTTTGGTATCTCTCGACTTCCGGTCGCAAAACAGTAGCAGTCCAATTTCCAAAAAATTCATTATTCTCAGAATATTCGACAGATGTTGCGAGAACTTTGGTGTGCAATCTTCCGTTTCCAATTTATTTTAATTCCAGCTACCTTTTCATTCTGTACAATGTTTACATTCAATTTTCAGAAAATGCGAGTCGATGGTGTAGATCGAACGGAACGTGGGACAAATACTCGAATTACACGGCGTGTGAAAACACAATTTTGACACCGCCTGGAACAACTGGTATCGAAATGATGACGATGATATACTTTATTGGATACTCCTTTTCCCTCTTCACCCTCATCGTCGCAGTGTCTATATTTTTGTACTACAAGTGAGTATTATAATATACTTATGTGTTATACAATCGCAGGCAGCTTACGTGTAATGCATAATCCAGCCACTTGTTCTCATCATTGATCCTCCAACCGCGTGCGAAGGAAGTACCACTGTACTATTATTATAGAGGGTGTTTCCAAGTAAACGTCGCAGGTTAGTCGGTTGTCTACCACTAAGGGGAACAAATATTGGTAATACAGACCTGCCGAGTTATCGGTAGGTATCGCGTTCAAAGTTCTCCCGAGTGAGTTCGAATTTCCCCTGTTGCCAAGCAGTTGTTCCATTGTTTATAACTCATGCTGAAGCGGTTAGTGATCGCATTTAGGAGTCAAGTCAAAGTGATTATATGACTTGACTTGACCGAAGCGAACCTGATTCGACGATCTGCTTTACCGATAATGGTTCTCCTGAGTGATAGGCAACTCAACATACTGCGGCGTTTACTTGGCAACACCCTGTATTTTGTCAAGGTTTGCATAATGGTACTGCTGCAATTTATTTCACTATACGCGGGATTAAAGTAACTCAGACTTATCGCGTAATTGCGTAGACTCTAACTTCATTGCCAATTGTGAGACAGGTTCTGGAATAATAGGAACGGAAACCCGCACCTCTCTCCCTGTCATTCCCAGCTCTGCCGTTGCTTGCACAGCTGGAAGCTTCATATCGCGTGACTTGGTCCATTGTGGTCCATACCTGATAACGTCCTCGATCGGATGAATCGTGAAACGACGCGCAGAATTTCGTCGTCTCGCGATGTTCACCCAAACTCTAGAGATCCAGTTAGAACCTCGGAATTTATGACGGGACATATGAGAAAAGTAGAAGCGGATTTTTATACGCATAGACAGCTGAGAAAGTTGGTCAATTTTTGGCTATTTATAACTCGACAACCAATTATTTGATTTACGCCATATAACCATCCGGAAATCCTCTCTAAAAATTTCAAGTTAAGTGATTGAGTGCGTTTTTTTTATTTTCTGAATACCGCAAAATTCGCGTCACCCAGCGAATTGCCGTTGAACTTATTATCAATTACAGTGCTTTCTATTGATTGATTCGAGTAAAAAGAAATATGTAAATGAAGCTCGATTTACATACTTTTGAATAATACAAACCCTGCAATCAAGTTGAATAATTGGTTGTCGACTTTTAAATTCCCGAAATTCAACCAATTTTTTTACCGTCTACTCGTATATAATCAGATTGCAGTTTGCAACGTTATTGAAATTCGATAAACCTTCATACAGAAAAAACAAGTGCAGATTTGCTAAATTCAACTCCACTAGTTATTCTTAAGCTGGAAAATGACGATTTTTATTCTAAAGTTTCGTTACATTAACGTTATGTTACTAACTTCAGTCTCATTGTGTTTGCGCTCTTAAGTCCCTTTTTTTTGTGAGAAATTTTCACCGGAGAATTGTGTTCTGTCTAACAATTGGAAGGAGAGTTTTATTGATAAAACGTTGCAAAGTGGTGAGAGCATCTGAAAACTGGGGAATTTTTTTCTCGCGTCCGGTCTCTCGACAGACATTGAATGAACAAATAATCACAAAGTTCTCCTAATTGGCTTGAACTCGAGCATTCGTACAAGCTTTTGTTATCCTATCTTATATACGGTGATTGTATTTTCGTATCCTAAATGTGCGAACTTGACGTGTAACATATACATACACGTACCTATAACTTATATACACATTTCGTGAGTGTATTTATGCCGGCCTGTAACATAACAGATCAATCAATCTACCCAAGTTTAAGAGGCATCGGTAAACAATGTTATGAGATAACTTTGATGTAATTATAATTCAGTTAGTTTAAGTGTTTGTTCTCGTGGAAAAAATACGTATAATATAAATAGTCGAACAGAGTTTGAATTATTTCAAGAATTCGAGTGATAGGTCGCTTGTTTTTACATTTATTTCAATCCCTTTCTCAGTATATAATTCATTCAGCACCTTTCTTGTTCGTCTTCGTCATCAGTGCACGAAACTCGATTTAAAAGTTGTGTAATATATTAGTCACCATAATTATAATGAATAAAAGGAAATTAAGAAAATCCTATTCAGATATCGATTATTGTTATACTAATTTAAATTTATATTTTATTAAGGGAACTGAGGTGCCTGAGAAATAGCATTCACACAAATTTAATGTTCTCCTACATACTGGCTGATCTGATGTGGATTCTAACAGCTGTTATGCAGGTAAAGTTCTAAATAAACATTATCGGTAGTAATCACGCAACTCAAACCGCTCTCTGCACATAAATTTACGCCTTGTATTCGACAGACCTGCAACATAAAAAACATTGGTGCGTCGCGTGTTGTCTATTAAAGATGGTAAAGGCGTTTTTTTTCTGTTTTTTTTTTTAATATCTTTGACATTTTCACGGCATATTGTATTTGTAATTAATTTATTTGTGACTAATTTTTGTAATTTACGGTTTTTTGACACGTGCAAGCTGTTTCTTTGCGTGTTTAACGAAGAAGAAAAAAAAACTTGTGTACATTACTAATCGTTCAATTATGTATATTCATTGCAGATATCAACGCATACGGATCTTCCAACTTGTATAACAATCTTGTCCATTCTACAGTACTTCTATCTGACAAACTTTTTCTGGATGTTTGTCGAAGGTAAACAACATACGGGATATTCGTTGATATAATCGTATCGTAAAACCGATTGAAATCGAATCACAAGGTTTCGTTTTTTCAGGACTGTATTTGTACCTGTTAGTAGTAAAAACTTTTACCGGAGACAACATCAAACTGAGACTATGTTTGATTATTGGTTGGGGTACGTATGAATTGCTACTTTTCATCGAATGAAACCGAATCGCGATTCAATTTCAGACTCCAAGGATTCCGAATTAAAGTCAGAAAGTCGTTACCAAACAAGACCAATTCCCTTCTTCTTCGATCACTCTTATCCCAAATCCTTAGTCCGTCCCAATTCGTTTCAATCCCAATTCTTTGAAATATCGAATAGGTCAATTCGTTTCAATTCACTGGATCGAAATATTGCTATATACGTGGAAATATTATTGCATCGAAGTGTGCGCAGCGTTCCTCAGTCATATAATAGACTAATTCGCATTTCACAATTTTTAGGAACACCATTGATCGTGACCGGAGTGTGGGGGATGGCCAAATCACTCGGGGATAATGTTATTTCAGAAATTCAACAGGTGATTGTATTGTTTTGAACAGACTACCGGTGAAATTTTTCTCTTACCGCATAAACTCATCACGGAATGGGTAAACATCTTTGCAAATTAATTCAGTGAATTTGCAATGGTGTATGTATATTGCAAAAAGTCTTCATCAATACATTAATTCAAAGTAATTTTCCTTCGTTTGGGATTTTTCGGTATTTCTCAACGTTACTAGATTTTCGCTGTTCAAATTTTTTTTCAAAATTACCTACCAAGTCTACAGAGATTTTTACGGTGAAAAATTTCTGTGAAAAAATCTGTCCTGTCATCCATTAGTTGCCAAATGTCTGAAATGATTGATTGATAAAATCAAATTCTGGGATTGCACTGAATTATTCTCTGCAGATGACATTCGTTTAGTAGATAAACTATTATTCCATTTAAATGTTTCTTCCGTCAATTGTCGTTTCCCTCAAAACATAAAAAAAGTTATATGACTGTAAACCATCTCATAATTTTCGTTGTACAGAATTCTATGTTTTTGATCTGAATTAAGTACTGGTTTTAAAGGACTGACAGAAATTTTCTATACATTGATAGCTATAGGATTAATAATTGATTAAAATAATTCTCCGTTGTTATACATTGTGAAGTTCGATTTTATTTCAGGAAATTACACTGTCGAAACACTGCCCGTGGATGGCACCACATCCTTACGATTGGTTTTACATAGCACCAACAATCGTCGTTCTTTGTATGAACGTTATATTCCTCTTTATGATCATGTGGGTGAGTATTAAGAAAAATAGATTTACATATCGACTTCTGTTTCAGAAAACATATATACTTATATTCTTATGTGAAAACATAGGCATGATGTTAAGTTTTTATAGATTACGTTTAAACTCTTCTTATATAAAGTTATGAAGTATGGGAATAAGAATTGTATTGTTTTATAAGCAGGAGTCATTTTACATTATATAGACCGACAAAATACAAATACGCACATAATTATGTCTTATTTCAGGTGTTAATAACTAAACTTCGTTCGGCAAACAATGTAGAGACACAGCAATACAGAAAAGCTACAAAGGCACTTCTTGTACTCATTCCACTCCTTGGCGTTACTTATATACTTGTACTTGCCGGACCGACGCAAGGAGATATAGCTCATGCATTTGGAAATCTGCGTGCGATGCTGCTCTCTTTTCAGGTAATCCATTGTTAATGTTGCAGCCATTACCCATTCCTACGAATTAGATATTAGTACCAAAGATAACATTTCAATCAAAACGATCCATTTGTTCGCTTAATATTTCTTTTCAGGGTCTTTCGGTAGCGCTATTTTACTGCTTTCTTAATACTGAGGTACAAAATACCGTGAGACATCATTTCTCAAGATGGAGTACGGCAAGGAATCTTGGAGCAGATCGGCGGTATTATAGCTGTAACAATTGGTCACCTCGTTCAAGAACGGAGAGCATAAGGTAAACAATTGCAGGCCCTTATCGATCACAAACAGCAGAATTAAAATTGAATTCATATAGACACATACCCTGGGTGATTAATAATGCAGTTTTAGTAGTTATATAACTAGGGTTGTTCGATATCATAGAACACTTTTGTTTGGTACACGTTTCCTACAACGTTATTTGTTTAGACTTTATTGTCAACCCTCGAATCCTTATCGGAAAAGGGAATCTACAGTGAGTGAAACAACAACAACTACAGTTATTGGGGCCAATTCAGCAACAGCGTTTATAGAACGTGAAAAAAAGGCTATATCCGAAGATCTTAACGAATAAAAATAATATATATATATATACTATATACATACACACACACGTATTATTATAATAATAATTATTATTATTATACCTTAAGGCTTAAAATCACTGATATATATCTCAAAATAAATTTTACGTGTACCATTCTTCGTACAAAAAAAAGAGGAGTATACATATATTCTATATATATGCATGTATGGTATACAACTGAGTATACATGGTATATAATATTATTACTAGCATCGTGTGCGTATATATGATGTATATTTATAAATAAACCAGGGTATAAAAATTGTCATTTGCGTGTGGCTAGATTTGATTCAATACGTGTAATGTTTATTTTTATAATCATCAGATGTCCTAAATTTTGCTACTGACTATTTACCACAACGCAATCTCACAACCATGTACAGTACATACATAGTCATATCAATTACATGTATGCAGAAGGAATCGTTTGATGTTAAATGTAGATTTTTTCTTCATGAATGTATAATGTTAGATTAGAAAGTGTCAATTTATTCTTTCAATGCTATATTTATATTCATTAGGTGATAATTCAGAAGAAAAAACGTGTTAACATGTCGTTATATAGTTATTATAATGTTTATTCGTAGTAATCATGAACTGAGACACATTTCAACACAGAGAAGTTATAATCGTTATTCCAGAGTTCCTAAAATCGGGAAAATTATGCACTGCTAGGAAAAAAAAAACATTAATAACAATGTGCTATTCAATAATGATAAAGTGCAATGTACAACTGAAATTATATGTCAGCATTGTAGCAGGCAGATGAAGGGAGTATATTATTATGGCAATATCGATCTGTAATGAAGAAATAAATACAAAGATCCAAGTTACTATTGTTATATTTAGACAGTTTTCAATCGAGACAACTAGTCATAAGTTTTAATTGTTGTATAATTTAGACAGTTAATATTACGTATAATAAACGGTTAAGTTTCACAAGGAACACACAAAATAAATATCTATGATTGTTTGCAAAATTTGAATGTAAAAACAATAAGAAAACTTTTACATTGCCTACTTTTCGCTAGGCAATAAATTATCTTTGCTACTTACATACAGTGTTCATTTAAAAGGGTCCAACTAATTTTGATGACTTGACTAGTTTGAGCCATTGTTGGTTGAAATTAAAAAGAAATCTATATACATGAATTACTGCGGTACATTGAGTGAATATACAAACACAAGTATATTAATATATATTTTTTCCTTCGAATTGATAGTAAAATATACATACTGAAATAATAACCATTTTAGTTTGGTGGAGTTGTGAAAGAAATTCGAATCATTCCGATCAATCTTACCTATTATGTCTTATTTTTTACACTCAGCGATAATTTAATATTACATTAACAACTGCATGCAGTTTATAATATTTTTACTGTGTCCAGAAACAATGTAAGACCCTAACAATAGGTTGTACAAGTTTATGTTACAAATATATTAATACATTTTATTTCATATACCAGTTAATATTATATCCAGGAGTTTTGACTCCTATTTTGTATCCTTCATATTTCAATTATATCAATTGTTTTCTAGATGATGGTATAATAAAAAAAATTAACTATTCATTACCAAAGTTCTTGGGCATTTACACAGGATTTTTGAAGAATTTAAGAACTACGCACATTTACGCATTATCTTTATACACTCGTCCACCACTGGTGGCTGCTGCTACTCATTTCGGAGGTATTAATCTCGAAGTATCTTCGTGGTTTTGGTATTTTGGTTTCCCATGTGTAAACGGCAGGTATCGGTACTTCACCATGTGCTGTGAAAAAAATTTTGTTAATCTTCTACATCACTATCATATCCGTACATCGATTATGAATGAAACATTCGGTACTCCAGAATTGTTTACTGTTAGATGGGGTGATATATGATTGCCACTTGTAATAGAGTTTAATTGACTTAAATCTGTTCATATCTACGTCACTCGTGAGTTATGTAACAGTGAAAATAAACTATGAATGCCGTTACCACGCATGTAGGAAAAATACTGTAGCATATCTCCAGAAACTCTAGTATAAGATTAAATGAAATACACTTCTATCACATCTATCCATTGCAATTTCTACTTGCAGAGATAAATAGAAGATTCTTACCTTTATTTGACGTTTCATAGTAATGCAGAAGAGAGTTATGAAATACATAACAAGGATTGGCCAGAATACTGGGATATTAAAGCAATCGAATAAAGTGCACACCATTGCAAAAATCGTAGATTTGGTCACTGAATACCAGAACTTAAACTCTGGCAACCGCCTTATGAATGGCCTAAACTCTTCGTTCGATCTCGTGGGGAGTTCGGGACCATCTCCATCTAAAACCAGACATGATATTAATGATATCGATGTGAATACCATTAAACTCTTTTTTTTTTATATTATGATTAGCTGCATGTAATACTAAATATCAAGTTCAAGTATGTCTGAAGTTTATTCTCACCATCGAAGTCCATCGCGGGATCGATTTTTGGTGTGAGGAATGCAATGAACAGATTAAGGTGGTAAATTCCCAGGGCGTATGTAACAATGTACCAACCCTAAACAATGATAATGTAAGATTATTCAGCATGTCAGCGTTGTTAGACAGTGTTTTCATTTTTTAATGGACAGGTAATTTTGCATATGATTTCCCGCCCACCTGTGTCAATAAAATCCGCAAAATAAATATGGCTAAAAGAAATGCAGCAAATATCCATCTTGAGATAGCATGGGGAGTCCATACGTCCAGATAACTCTGATATACCTGTAACAATGAACAAGACTGTCAATAAATCGTGTTTGACGATGACAAGCAAATCATTGCGAGAACTTGAAGAATTTGTTTAAGAGTTTCTTATTTCGTTTTCAACTATACTGTTACCTGTGATAATCTTATTAGTCCTTGACTAAAAATGTTCCGCCTCGGTGTTCCGCCCAAGTCCTCATCTTGCATCATGATATTTTCCTAAAAAATTATTAAAACGTGACTGTAATTAATTGTTAAAAAATTTGCCCTTTTTCATTTTGGATTTTCAATTCGAAATACATGATGCGATTGTGGAAAAAATAATTGTCATGGACTGAACATATTTTGCAATGAATTAGATTGTGTAATGAGATCCTGAGGGAATGATAACGTTGCATAAACACTATAGTCAGAGATAATAACCGAACGGAGTAATTAGCAGTTACCAAGGCAGTTCTAACCTAACCTCTGAGCAGAATGAAATTTTCTAGTGCAAACGTGCAAGAGATGACAGGCATTAGGTATAAAATGTTGTTTTACCTAAACAGTACACTGTATCCAGCCAATCCCGTCGATTCTAATAATATTATAATTTATGTGGGTAGAAAAATATTACACGTCACAACATTAATGGCATACTACGGGATTGGGATTACAGAATTTATCAAAGAATTTTATTCCAAGGAACTTTTCCGAGGTGACGGTGGCCGATTATCATTGGTTCACCTCGCATGCAGAGGACGCCACTTTCTCATCAGAAGGGGGGGTGAAGAGCAGATAATCGTAGTCGGAAAGACCAGTCAAGACTCACGACACGGTGACTCACCACCGTAAGTATGCTTCTACGCTCTTTTCTTCGCCTCTTGCATTGTATTTTCGAAGAATCGTGTCTTATTGGGTTACTAGGATTCGTTCTCAACTCGACATCAGTTTATTTCCAGGCAAACGAATCGACATTTAAATTCTTTATTCATCATTTATGCGGAGCAGACAGAGTGCGTTTAGGGAGACTCAACTCCCGCCAAGTTCAAATCTCAAACCTACGATCTGACTTTTACTGGTAAATGACGTCACAATCGCTATGTTAAGCCGCTTCCATAGATAAAGAAGCTATTGGAGCTATCCACGGACCTAAAAAATAGACTTTTGCATTACCACTGTACCAAGTTGATTGTGAATGATACTTTAGTTATCTCGCTCTCTGTCTTTTCGGCGTGCAACGTAGCGCTGAAAACTCCCTAGGACAGAGACAGAGCTAGTCACAAACTCGGCAGCGCAAAAGAGATAAGAGATTGCCGATAGCACTGGGAGCTAATTTCGGAACGCAACCTATGTTGCGTTACAGCGTCATCGACAAACTTTTATCTCTGTTGCGCTGTGCAGTTCGTTGATAGCTTTGCCTTTCTCCTAGGGAGTTTTAGCGCTGCCAGCTAATTTCGCAACGCGCCCTGAATAATTATATTTCATGGTGAGACAACTGAACTATACTCAAGAACGATTGTCACTTTATTTACGTCGACTATGTAAACATGTTTCGGTTAAATGTGCATATATTTTTATATAGTGCATAATTTTGTGTTTAAATACATCATTTGGGTTATAGAATTTATTGAATAATAGTGTGTGAAGCGAAGGTGATTGTAACTGTGATATATAGATATTTGCAATAACAATAGAAATGACAGAAACTTTAAAAAAAGGAAAGAGCTCAGACTTTTGCGTACCAGTAGGAGAGAGTGACCCAGAATGTATACCTGAAAGCAGCAGTAATTTCACACAAACACCAGTAGTGAAAAAACGTAAGCGATATACATTTGAAGATAAACAGAAAATCTTGGAAGAGTTGAAAAACTTAACCTCTCATGAAATATGTACCAAATATGGCATGAGTGATCGTGTTCTGCGTAAATGGAAACTTAACAAGAATCTGATTGAGGATGCTGCTAAAAAAGAGAGTACAAAAACATTGAAAAAAGTTTCTAAAACGGAAAAACTCGACGCCGAATTGTTTGAATGGTTTGATGATTGTCGCCGCAATAGCATTCCAGTTTCTGGACCAATGTTATGTCGACAAGCACTTGTTATTAACACTAGAATTGGTGGCTCGGAGAACTTCAAAGCTAGTAACGGATGGTTAGATAAATGGAAGAAACGAACTCACATCAAAGATTTAGCAATTTCCGGTAAGCAAAATTTATCCTTCCCATTAAGCATTTATTCACTACATATGGAGAATTTTATTCCTAGTTTGAATTCATAAAATACATCATTTTTCATTCAGAATGAAAGTAATATTGTGAACCATTTTATGGAATTAATTGTATCTTTCCAAAGATGATTAGAGATCATTCAATCTTTCTATAAGCACAGAGGTTTGGAAAGGCTTTTGCAATTCTTGATATAAATGAAAAACTATGATATTTATTGGAAATTGTCTAATATTATGAAATATTGTGTGTTGTAAAGGGGAGACACTGTCAGCCGATGAAGAAGCAGCTAATCTGTGCAGAATAAAGCTTGCAGAGTTAGTGGCTGAGAAAAAACTTGACAGAGCACAAATTTTAAATACGGATGAAAGTGGTTTAAAGTACAAAATAAATGTAAATGATTTATTGAATCTTTTGAAAAATGTTAAACGTTAGAAAGTGATGGATATTGCAGCAGTATTGAATTGGATTTGGAAAATCATCAAAGGTCAAGCATTATTTTCTACTACTTCTTTTTTCAAGCTATCAATGACCTGCGCTCGTTATGTCATTAACAATAGTTTTTTTTTTTTTGGAAATATTGACCTTATATTTTTTATTTCATGTATTTAGAAGGAAAAATGGAAGAATTCCATTTTTTTGCTTCATCTTCAATGGAAAAATTCAGCCTTCTTGAAAATATTCCACCTACAGTTGAATACGTCATGGATCAGAATTACTCCCTACCTTACGATTAGAGAATATACTACTGGAGGTAGGTTTGCATAAAAGTAAAAGAGAGAGACGGAGTAATCTTAACATACATATATCTCTCATCACTGTGTCTTTATTTTCGACGAGGTCGATGAGATGGGTAGTTCTTTCCAGTAGTATATGCTCTAAGCTCTCAACAGAACGAAAATCATTTTGGTTAGTTCTATACATCTCTTAATATTTTACATGAAAATATTTAAATAAACATATACATTTGTTACATATGTAAATAAAATTCTTATAATTGACTAAGTAAATTTATGTTTGGTTAATGGAAAGTATCGATTGATTATCGTACAGAAAAACTTCATTACAAAATTATGACTTAAGACGGAAATATTATAATTTTCACCTAAATTTGCTTGTCTAAACTTTCTAGGCTGGGAGTTTTTATTGAGAGAGCTTGGAGTTTGAGTCGGAGTGAGAACCTGGAGAAGTGTTCTTGTTGCGCGCTGTCTTATTATGAGAGATTGGACTGTATACAAAAAACGTGTGCGGCAATCACGTACGACAATAGTGAAACTTCTGAATTTTATGTGAGTGATAATGTGACTTTAACTACCCAAACATGCCTCTTTAAATAGCTTGTATTCAAACAATGAAGTTGGGGGGAATGAGAACGAGGGTGAGAGAGTGAGACGGAGAATAGGAAGAACTAGCAATTACCGGTTGTTATTTGAAATATTAAATAAGTTTTTGTGTTCGGGTACAAAAGAGTAGGGACACGAAGATCTGCACAAAGGAAAGACCAATGATAGGGGACATTTGGGGGTTTCATAACATTGCAGATCATAACAAAGCGTTTCAAAACATTGCGTTTCACGACATTCTGTAGTTACCCCTGCTAAAGAAGTTTCACTTCGAAAATTCGACTCAATCACAGGCAACGATATATCACCGATAAGCTCCATCTCGATGATATGTTTGCATTTAATTACCATAAAGCCGCCTGAAAACACAGGAGCTAATTTTTAATTTAGTCGGATTAGAAGCAGATAAAATCGACAATAGCATAAATGAAACGAATCACATGGCTCGCTAGAACTGACAGCACGTAAACTTTCCCACAGAAGCGGGGTTTTGTTGTTTCTGTGAGGAAATACGGAATCTACATTCGTCAGTGTATTTTTTCAAGTAAATACACATGTATAATGAAAGAGAGAAAGCTATCTTATTTCGTTTTCGAGCCGCATGCATTCAAACTTTCCCACGCCGTATCACGTGACCAAACCTGTTTCTGATAGGCTGTCACCCACGTGACCCTACCGAATATGGCAGCGCTCGTGTCGGTTTTTGGAACTTCTAATCGGGACAAGCTGCCGTTGTCGTGTGCTGGCAGCATAGGAGTCGGCATCCAGTTAGTATCAAGCAAGGTTCGTAGATAGACGAACGGAAGGGAAGGCTTTGAATGGTCGCCATTTTTTTTCCAATTTGTGTAAAGTGTGTAGTTTTTATACTTCAGTCTGCCAATGCAATCGCCATTCTTTTTTCGACAAAAAATTCCTCACGCAAAGATCTTCTTTTGTTCGATCGTCTATCTACGGAGCTTGGCTCAGAGTGAAGTTCGTGAGGTTCGAATCTCGGTCGGTAACGACAGCGGCATGTCTCGATGAAATAACGAAATTTTTAGTGCCGCGTCTGACGGCATTTGGCGAACAATTCGCTTTAGGTACCGCGCGGAAAGCCACGCTGTTGCATGTCGTCTGTGGGTGCATTCCGAAATTAGCTCTCAGTACTGCAACAATCTTATATCTATCTCTTTTGCGCTCTCGACCCGCTTGTGAGCAGCCCTGCCTCTGTCCTTAGGGAGTTTTTAGCGTTGGCAGCTAGTTTCGGAACACATATTGTTCTCGTTGTGTTATTTTCGCGTATCGTTCGATTTGCCGAGTGCGTTTGAACCAAAGTGACACGGTGGGCAAGTGAGGACATCACATTTGCTGAGGAAACATACTTACAGCAACTAAAACAGTTTGTAGCAGTCGGAGGTGAGTTTGAGCAGTATTAACAAACCAGCGTGGTAATCTAGCATTCGAAGATTCTTTTCTGGCTGCTTAGCAAGTTATTTTTCGTCAATCTTGTGTATACCTTAAAACAACCCTGTTTTGTATTTCTGCGGATTATTAATTAGTCGATTTACAAGGTTTTTTCATCTGGTGATAATGCCCAATTGCATACATACTTGATTACTATAGCTACTTTATTTATTTGTGATGTTTTTTGAGGCAGGCCTACTTCACTGCCAGCTTCACTCGTAACGTACGAATTAAGTGTTGCGAGTGTAGAATGTGACTCTGGATATTCCTTTTATGATTTTGATTCTGATGCTTATAATGGGTATATTATTCCCTCGTTTTCGTGTAAAAATTAACATTGAAATTTCGAGATTTCTGATAAGTTTGTTGAAGTGATTGAGTCAGCTTTTGAAGTAAAAACAGAAATAACTGTAATTAAATTGATAATGTTGGAGTCAAATCGTTCAATTGTCAATTATCGTATGTTTGTGAATATTTATTGCGAACTGATGGTGAGATAACGTTACTGACTTCAATTGCTTGAATAAGATTCTAAGACAGTTTTTCTCGTTATCTATATATGGATAAAAAGGCGTATTTAGATCAAGTTCAATTATCTTCATTGATTTGTCAAAATGCGGTTCATATTGTCAGTTGGAATTATTAACTCTTTCTCGAACAAATTTCTAAAAAATTAAGCAGTTGTATCGATTTATATTAAATTTCATTGCATCTGTTAGTTTGTCGTTCACGTAGAAAGTGTTTTTTTTTACAGTTTTTTTTTGTTACTTCCGCGAATAAACTTACCCCTGAGCGCAGGCAACCTAACATACTTTGAGGTGTATACGACAATAAGGGGTATCTTGTTAAAATATTCTAAAAATTCTTTGTAGAAGCGTAAAGACGCTGACCGTTTTTAGGTGGACGATGTGATGATGCATTTTTAGAAAATTATTTCTTTTTTGAAAAATAAGGTGTATTTTACTGCAAAAATTCTTATCAGTACGGTAATTTCATGCAAAACTTGAAGTTGAAATAAAATTGTTACGTTTATTTATTATGAATCCGAAGAGAGAAATTCCTGCGAGGCCTTGACATTACAACATTTATATTAAATTTCATTGCATCTGTGAGTTTTCGTTCACGTAGAAAGTCTTTTTTTTCTACAATTTTCTTTGTTACTTTCGTCAGAATAAACTTGCTCCTGAGCGTTGGCAACTTAACATACTCTAAGGTGTATACGACAATAAGGGGTAACTTGTTAAAATATTCTAAAAATTCTTTGTAGAAGCGTAAAGACGCTGATCGTTTTCAGGTGGATGATGGAACGATGCATTTTTAGAAAATTATTTCTTTTTTGAAAGATAAGGTGCAGTTTACTGCAAAAATTTTTATCAGTACGGTAATTTCATGCAAAACTTGAAGTTGAAATAAAATTTTTACGTTTATTTATTACGAATCGAAGAGAGAAATTTGTCCAAGGCCTTGACATTACAAGATTTGATTTTCGTTGAAATAAAGACGCGAATCAAAAACCCATTATTCATGTGACGATGTCAAGGTGTTTCATAATAATTGACGACCATCTGCAGATCATGTTTCAATATCTTCAGTAGCACGCGATCTGTTCCTGAAATACAAGGGTAACACAAAAAATTTTTACATACATCGTTGATGTGGAGGACAGATAACCACCGTGTCTTCGGTCGGTAAAGAAGGCTCACCTAGTTACCGACGGGTCAGAGGGCGCAGGACGAAGACGAGGGTAGGTTTCGAAAATCCGATTGCAAAGCGTTGCAGTAGTGATAGTAAGGCTGTAGTCAGCCAAGGTGGACCATCGCGGTTGTGTTGCTAGTCGCCGTTCGCTAGGCGTTCAGTTGGTCTCGGTACCGAGTCGCGTGAGCTGCAGCCAAAATCCCGGAAAAGGGTGTATCTAGTATTACCCTACGATGAGAACGACCATATTCATTTCGTCAATACACAAGTTTTGCGGAAGAAGCACCCGGTCTATTTAACCCTCGATGATAATTGTTCGACGAATCGCATCTGACACGAAAGAAATATATAATTCTGTAGTTTTCAACATGCAAGCCGCGTATTGTCACTCCTTTGCACAGCAACAAATAACACGTATATAATATACTTGGAATATTTCGTGCCAGTTGTTCTATTAAACGAAATCGTTGTCGGTCAATTTACTTTTCAACAAGATGATAAATTACAACGGTGCGTAATCGAGACTAATCAACAATTATTAAAGGGAGATTTATTCCGATTTAAATCGCCGGGTTTCCTGCTACCCAGTGTCTTTGAATCAAACGATTAAAACGGCGCTTGCGGTTAATCTGCCGACTGTATCCTGTCGTCCTACAGAAGACAACCACCATGAATTTGGCAAAATACTCAAGGTCCGTTTTAATAATGTCTCGATTTTTATTGTAATATATAAACTGGCAATTATATCGATGCTTCATGTATTTCATACCGTATTATTTATATTTTCTCTTCGTAAGATAGAAAAAACTGCTAATAACAAGAAATTATCGAATCATGGTTCACAGGCCTTAGAATTAAAAATTCATTTAGTTAAAGTTCATTAACAATGCATGAGAAGTTCAAAAGAAGAACTCCAATTCGAATCGCAAATGTTCAGTTGATATAAAAAAAAACTTTGTAGAGGTGTCATTTTTTTAATACCAACGGTGTGTCGGTACTTCTCACAATCAGATTTAAAGCATTTACTGAAATCTTCACAAAAATTTCTATATCATATAAAAAATCAAAAAAAATCTGAGCAAGAGAAAAAAAGAAGTAAGATGTTATTTCAGTATAATTTTAATTTAAGGGGACATGCACACCTTAAACTAATAAATTCAAGGTAATTTTCAAAGGAACAGTTCTGTTATCCTTAAAGTAATTTGGGTTATGATCTTGCTTTAGGGTACCTTTAGGTTTAAGAGACGTTTGTCTCAGACTTAATTATACGTCGTCTGCACTATTCAAATATCTCCTATGCGTTTCCGTTAAACTTGAATGATCTTAGGAAGGAAAAATTGAAAGACGGACTTGTCCAAATACGATTGTAGCTGGTGGGAGAGGGTCGACAGAGACAGTTAATTAATTGATTACGAGGAGACACGAACAAATACGTTTCTAGATGTATGGTTCACTATTCCCAGGAGTTGTTTCGACGATACCGTCTGTTATTATTATAGCTTCAGGGCTGTATCCAACCAGCCACTCCGAAAGGTTTGTAAGACGTGATTGGACTGCGGATACATAATGAATGGGGGTAACGATGATTTGCGATGCACCGACACTCCCGCTTTGTATATCATGATAAATGCGTAACAAATTAAGCTTTCGATTCTAAACGTGAGAATCGTAATTGAGTTTTTTTTTACAAATCAGGATTCTCTGCTGCAGATAATGTTTTAAATTCTCTGGCTGGTTATTGGAAAGAGATGCGTATTCATAGTTTTATAATTAGTCCACTTGAAATAAATTACAGAACTTTCATAAGTGCATACAAGAGGAATAAGATTATAAAATAATCATATAGAGTAAAATAATAGTTTTTGAAAAGAATTCCTGAAATTTATTAAATATTGTTTCATTAGGTATTCTGTGAATCGTTAATCGGAAATTTAGATTCATATATCCATCTATAACATGATTTACAACGAAGAATAATTTGTCATAATTTTGAAATCCTTTTTTGAAACATATTTAGAAAGTGTAGGTACGTTAGGGTGGTCCTGAATTATATTAGGGTTTTGACGAATTTTTGCCGCCTCATTCTCCAAATCAATTTCAAAGAATTCGAAAAAAATTACCTAATTTTTTCAGATTTCTACCTCAACTCTGGGATAGTCCGCTTTGTGATCGAAGTTTCTTATCGAAATAATATGACAAAAACTAGTTTCCTCGGTATATACTTTGTTGCAAGAACAATAATATTTTTTTTTTTTAATCTGAAACTGCGAGATTTTATTGGGCATTAGTGCTACTATCTGTAAAAAAAAAAAAAAAAAAAAAAAAAATTTACATCACGATATCAGTAAATCTAGACAAATTGCACTTTCTCTAAAAAAAAAAAATTGCGCGTGTGTAAATGCGTAATAAATTGTTTTGCGAAAGTCTTGGTAATATATTAATCTCGGTTATATTTTGGCGCAGTTTCTTTCTAATATAATATGAATTTCATTCTCACATTTCACACAATATCTATATGCCCTGCTCTTTCTCCCACAACGCCCAAGTGAATACCCGGAGCTCCAGATCGTTCGGTACGTCTCAAAGGCGCGAGGCATTTCGCATTGTCGTAAAGTTGGAGGCGCACACGCGATTCGTTCGTCCTTAACGTGGATCAAGCTTTCTCGTTATTTTTCCCGAGAGATTTCCTCCTCTTTCTTCTGTCTCATTTCAATTCTGTAGGTAGGTGCTTTACACGCTGGGTAGATGGAAGAGGACGGAGAAACGAGAGGCATAAAACACAGAGAGAGAGAGAGAGAGAGAGAGAGAGAGATAGAAATCACAGGATGGAAATCGGCCGTGAAAAGTTAAGGATGCATTGGATCCACAGTCTGGATCAAGATTTAGAAAGAGAGAAAAATCCGTTTAAAAAAATCTTCAACAATGTTAATTACGTTAGTTATAATTTACATAAATTAATTAATGAGATAAAAGATAAGCCTCCAAAAAAATACGAAAGTTGAAAATCGTTTTCATCATATCTTAGCTTGTGTTAGTCGAATTTGTCCAGATTCACGTCTATCACATCGTTATACAGTAGAGAAGTCGTTTCTGTTGAAATTAAGGCGCTTGGAGGTAATTTCAATGACTATCTTGTACGATTTTGAATATTAATCGCTTTTATTATAACAATAGAGAAAAAATGCGTGTATAAAACGGAAGAATACTAAAAAATTCATGGATTCTAGAACTAGACCGTATCTACTCGAGCAGAGAGTTACATACAGAGTATATCTTGAGTCTAACTTTACTGGCTAACTTTACATCTAACAACATGGATTACCACGTAACGTAGTTCGTGTTTCAACACTTTCATTTACGTTCATGTTATCATTGGCGAAGTTCTTATTTTCTTTTCACCAAAGCTTTTTTCTTCCTTTTTTATCAAATTTTGACACGGATTGTAGTCAGGCGTTTGGGGATGTATTAACGCTTCGTCGCCTACGATATGCGAGATACGATACGCGAATACCGAACTGCGGAATATAAGAGCGGGCAAAAAATGAGGATATCTGACAGAGCAGGATTGAAGAAGAAAGAAGAACCAGAATTTCATTACGCTGCGGATGGAACGTCGGATTAGGATAGATGTTTCTACGGCAAAGAGGGAAATGGACGAAGTATATAGACGTACATATACGACTAGATGGCAATCATCGGTAGAAATTTTGCCTTTCAGTTTTTCCAGGCCTGGGTAAATACGTATACACGTATATATACGGGGTATTCCACGTCAATTCTAACAGGTTCTTGCCCTCACCCTCTTGGATTTGATCCGCGATTTTTATACTGTTTTTCAAACAGTAAAAAGCATTCTAATTTTTGGCAGGCTTTTTCAATCTTTCCTGACGCGCCTGGAGCGCCTTAAATAACGATATTTTGACAATGATAGCGTAAATTTTGAAAGTAATAAAAAAAAAAGAAGAAATTAGCACCAATTCTATGGTCATTGATGATTTTTTTTTATCTATTTTTCAGCTAATGAATAAAATTTTTTTTTAGTGTTTTGGATTTTTTTTCGAAGATATAGGATTCAATTCATCTTCCGTAATACTACAATAATCTGTAAATTCCAATTGATATTAAAAATCGTATTTTTGATTTTTCAATTTTTTCGGGAACACAATTAAAACAAGACAATATCAAAGTAATTGAAAGAAAAATTATCAGTTAATTAAAAAATTATAACAAATAGTTGCCCACTTCAATTTTGATGAAAATATTTCCGGTTTCAGCTACTGAATTTATGTAATTTGTTTCATAATGTTCAAAAATGTTGCTATCACTGTCAAAATATCATCATCATCATCATCATCATCATTTACACGGGGATTTGGGGGTATATAGGTAAGTTATAAAAATCTGAAAAAAATTGAAATCCTTTTTAGAGTTTGAACAACAATACAAAAATCCGTGGACCAAATCCACGAGGGTGAAAGTCAGACCCTGTTCGAATTAACGTGGAATGCCCTATATATATTAAGCATCTATACATATAATATGACCCTGCACCTGTATACATAGTCGTTATCTGTCATGCCCAGGGGATCACGGATGGCTAAAGCTTCACTCTGGAATTTTCCTTCGAGCTCATATTTCTTGTACCCCGTTGTACATACCTCGGGACGCGACCGAAATATTTTCAATCAACCCTGCAGTGGACTGAGAATACGAGAGGAATCTCCTCCCCCTCCCACCCTCTTTTCAATTAATTCTTATTTTTTGTTCCTGCAGGCAGGTGGATGTCGAATGTGCATCATATTATACCTATATACATACATATGTATGACACTTTTTATCTATGCATGTTCTTATATTTATGGAAAATAATATGAATGAAGCGGATCGAACTACTTCGTATATTGTACTTTCCTCGAAAGGTTCAACCTTTTCTTCACCCCATACTTTCTTTCGATATTCAAGTATGTATGAGAATATATATATATACATATATACAAACGATCAGAAGATATTACGGTTTACCTATACTCGTTGAAATGGTTATTTTATTACGGTTAGTAAGAAACGGGTGTACAGTGGTTTTGTTTAGTTTTTTTCTTTTTCTTCTTCTTCTTTTACTGTAAAGGAAATCAAACTCCTCTTGCAGAATTTAAGATATATTTACGAAACGAGACGTCGTCGAAAAGTAAAAAGTAAATTGAAAAATAGGGGGGGGGGGGATTAAAAAAACAAGCAATGAAAAGCTTATAATCGAACATGGAAAGTTCTTTTTCTTTATTAATTTTTTTTTTTTTATTTCTTTGCGACTACAAATTTCGGAACTAAATCGCATCATTTTTTTCCGTTTATTTATTTATTTTTTTTCTTCATTTCGTACTTTGTGTTCACGAATATCGTATAATTGTTTGATGACTCGCAGTCACGTATCTTTACGGAAGAATCTATTTGTAGATAAACAAATTTGACGAAGGAAAAAGCAAGTATCCGAGGACGATTAGAGATCTAGATGAAAAAAGTAAATCCTTAGTCAAATCTCTGAAAGTACCCATTGTAGGTGTATGTAAGAAAATTATTGCACTTTCATTTTAACAATAGTTCTTTGAACTTATCTACAAAGAGTATATAAATAACAGGTTATAGATAGTGGAAACCTGCAACTGCTGCTGTGACGTTATCGAGAATTTCACAATTTCCGTTCGTATCCATGAAACAGTTTCCCGTACATCGGACGTACGTTGGTATTACAGGTATATACCGAGACTTTTAGTTCATTCTCCTACTACCTTCATTTTACAGTTACGGAGCTCGGTGACACCGTCTTGCACTTTAAATGAAACCAGTTCACCCTGCACGACCTGCAGCTATTCCGCTCTGCAGATCTACTACATCGCGAGTATACTTGTACGAAGAACTTTAAACTGAAACAGATAATTTTACATACATACGGGGGAATGCAATTCGGATCCGACCAACGTCTGACCTTCGCCATTTTTTTATTTTGTTGAAATTGGTTTTTTCTTTTTTATTTCTTTTTTATTTTTTCTGTTTCGTTTCTTTCAATGCAATTGTCCCAACTCCGAGACGGTATCCTGAATTGTTTCAGATTTTTTTCATTCAATCGGTTAATTACGTAGGTACAGAGATTCACGAGCGATTTCGAAAACGGGACATTTTTTAGAATTGAAAAATATACTAGTTTTCGAAATCGGTGTTTAAATATTTGTAAATAATTGAACGATGGAAGGGACAAAAAAAAAAATTGAATAAATAATCCGGGTCATATTTCAGAATTGGGAGAGTGTTGCAAAGATTTTTTTGAACAAAATCAATGTGGAGCGACCTCTTAGAATTTTTTTTTTGAACTGTCCTTTGGAGTGGGCTCTTAAAATATCAAAAACTAACATTTTGTCATACGAGACTCAAAAAAAAAAAAAAATGGTCGTTTTTTTTTGGGCCACCCTAATGTGCATACATATAACATTTACAGACTACAAACGATTATTAGTGAAAATTTGTCACTTGCACTTAGAAAATTATTGATCCTTTAAATCTTAGAGTAAATTTCAACTTCATTTTCTTTCAATATTCTATAACTTGAGGGTAATTTTACACGAGGTTGAAATTAGATTAGAACAGTTACGCGTTGACACAACAAGGATTTACATAATATCTAAGTGGATGTCAGTTGGTAGTGAGATGTCGAAAAAAGGAAAATTGGGGTGACTTTGATATCGGTGGGTTTTTGGCGCCGTATAACGACGGCAAATTCTTTCCAACCATCAATCTCTCTCTCTCTCTCCCGATATAAAAGCTTTTAAAAGGTTTGTTGGTCCCTGCAGGGCCTACACAAACACTTGCCGGATGGCATCGGTTCGTGGATTCACCTAGTGCCTTCCTTACATATAACGTATATACCTTACTGGCTCGACCCTCAATCCTGTGGCGTTTATATATATACGTATAGAAAAGTGATAGCTAGGCTTAGCTCGACCGGTTCAACCGATTAGGAAAGAACCGAAACAAGGATTTGACCATGCTCTGACTTCACCCTGGAGATGCTCGGCTGTTTATTTTATTTTAGGTTATTTTTGACTGTTTAAAAAACATTTCAAAAAACAAAAATTTTTTATAAAATTTTAAGGGTACCACATAGTCTCCGGGAAATATTAAGCTTGCATTTCTTCGTGATATAATCATCGCGTATAATGCATTATGTATGTAGGTGTATATATATATATATATATGTATACATTAGGGTGGCGCAAAAAACCGACTATTTTTTTTTTTTGAGTCTCGTGTGACAAAATGTTAGTTTTTGATGTTTTAAGGGCCCAGTCCGAAGGACAGCTCAAAAAAAAAAAATTTCAAGAGGTCACTCCAAATTTTAAAAAATGTCAAAAATTGTCAAAAAATTAAATTAAAAAAATTTCATTTTCAGTATTTTGTTTGATTTTTAATTCATGTCGTGGTGTATTGTTATCGATTCTTTCTTACTAAATTAAAGAAAAAAAAAAATTATGAAATTTTAATATGAATATTAAAAGGTCGCTCGAAAAGATCTAAAGAAATGCACCAAAAAATTGAAAAAAAATTATGAGCGACCTTTCAAAATTCACATTTTGAACTGAAACTTTCGGAAACTTATTTTTTTTTTGTCTATAAAATTATACCGTAACGAGAAAAAAAAAAATAAAAATAAAAAAATCGTTTTAAAAAATGTGGAGCGACCTCTTAAAATTTTTTTTTTGATCTATCCTTTGGAGTGGGCTCTTAAAACATCAAAAACTAACATTTTGTCACACGAGACTGAAAAAAAAAATAGTCAGTTTTTTTGCGCCACCCTAATATGTATACATATATTAAACAAATGTATATATGTATATACCTATATAATAAAGAATATCCAAGATTGGGGGGTGAAAATGAATTATTAATCGAAGGTCGACCGACTATATATTATTATGATGCAGCACTCCTATCACCACCACCACCATCATCATCACAACCACCACCAGCGCGGTAGACTTCGTTTTCATAAATATGGTTTCACGGTTTCAGATGAAGCAATGAATACGCAATAAGGAACGGCAAAGAAGAAACTCCCAGGAAGGATACCCTGGCAACGCGAGAACAGGAAAAGAAACTGTGAAACAGCCCAGGAACTCTTCATAATATGGGGAAAGGAGACAAGAGAAGCGCAGCTCAGCGTTCGGAGGGTGAGTCCATTTCACGTTTATCTCTACACCTACACATACCTACATACTGTGACTTTCATTACTGCAGGCATATTTTGAAATTTATTTAGTCATCAATCAAATAATTTATACAAAGTAAACATCGGAGAGAATTTGAAGGAAAAAATGTCTCCCTTAATCGTATCCGCAACGGCGGGCGTTTATAATAAGATTTTAAATTAACGGGGAAATCGGGATTAAATTTATCTACTTATCACGTGGTGGTTACTGCTGTTTTGGACTGGAATCACAAGGAAGACGAATTAGAGGTAGCCATATAAATTTAACGACGAACGTAAATGAAATTTGACTCACGTTTTTTCAATTTCATTACGATGGGTGATGAATTCTTTAGAAGGAATTCTCGAGGAACTTTTCTCATACCCGTTGATGTAATATCAAATTTGCGCAAGCTTTTTGACATTTTTATTGATGATGAGTATTTTTATGATTATAGGTATGTAGTTTGGCACTTTTTAGACTTATGATTAAAGTTGATTTTCATTTATCCTTAATTTTATGAAGCGCGTCAAGAAATAACCCCGTTGAGTGCCCATATTTGGGGGTCGATTTCGACCCTTTAAACCGTTTTTCCGCGGATAACAAAAAGACGTGTCTCTTGGTTTTTAATGTTATAACACCATACATGAGTTTCAACGAAATCAGAGGAGGACACCGAACTGATGTTCCTTGTGAAACTCGTTTTTTTAAGGGGTAGGTGATGGAAATGTCGTACAGGGATGAAGATTTTTTTTTCTTGAGTGAATTTTTATACCTAATGCAACGACAAAGATCGCAGGAATATCGACTTGACGTTCGGACGTTTTCGAATTGTTATATTTGGAAATGAAAAACTCATTTTAACGCTCGAGCTAGAATGCTCAGATTTTAAACTCTGTTCTCAGAACATTTGAAACGTCTTTTCGAATGTAAAAATATGTTCTTCCCGATCTCGTGAAGATACTAATTTTTGGTCTTGTACATTTTTTACGTTTATAAAAAAAAAAAATTTCCCGTCAATTGGCTGCGTGCACTTGAAATATCAGGTTCTCGCCAAAAATGCGGTGTTTATGGCAAAACGAAACGCTGTGCTGACCGATGGTTTTAAAGATCGGAAGTAAAAAATTTCATTCGTCGATTTGTTCCACATCATGAAACTATATCCGTTCGCAGTAAAAAATCTACCGCGAAATATTCTTGTGTGTTTATGAAATTTGATATCGTTGGTAACTCGAGTTACTACATATCACGCTTCGTTTTGTATATTTGTTTTTTCTCTTCATTTTTTCGCGAATCTATTTCATAGAATTTCAAAATGGATAAAGTCGAAATACAGAAACGTCAAAATTTACGAGAAAAGTCAGAGTACAGAAAGTCACAATGTAAATAAGACAAAATGAATAAAAATGTAGCCGAATTTCGATCATTCTATAATTTATAATTTAAGTTTTATTTTTCAAACACTTCAAGAAGATAAATTTTCAATTTATTAAAAATCCGCAATTTCAACCCCCATAAAAAATTAAAAAAAAAAAAAAATCAAAAACCGGTCGCTCAGCATTCTGAAAATCGTTTCACCCTACACGTGTTTTGGAAACGCGACGTTTTTTCACCCTGAAAATAAGATAAAAGAAAGAAAAACATTCCGTAGGAAGGGGGAATAAGAGAATAAGAACAATGATATATACACCCTCCGTCTCGTTGCATACACTCCGGCACCCGGGTAGACATGAAAGTCAAAACAATGTGTGCACCTCTCACCACCATCCGGCAGCAAAAGAGGGATGCTGTACAGTTGGCCCTTGTTGTTCGTCTCTTTCCCTATCTCTCTCAGCCCTCCTATTCCCTTCTCGATGACAATGCACACGTGGATACGCTGCTCGAATAAGTTTCCACTATTCAATCAGGAGGAAAAGCTCGTCCTCGTTGTTTCGGTTGACCACCTTTTGGGGTGGTCGAGAATGAAAGCTGTTTTCTGGGAGTGAGAAAGCTCGATTTGATTTATTATTTTCATATTTAGAACGCATTTAAAGTGTGTCACAAATCGGAGAATTTAAACGAAACGCAGTTTCGAAGTCTGTATTTATTTAGTAATGAATTGATTTCGGATCGTGCGGTTTTTAAAAAAAAAAAAAAAAAAATAATAATAAAACTATAAATCGATTTAACCCTTTCATGCAAACATTTTTCCTTGCGTGCGATTCTCTTCAAATTTTACACGCGTATGCTTTTCGGGTCGGTGATTACGAATCTGAAGTCGAAATTCAAAAATTCAAAATGATGGATTCAATATGGCGGATGCAAATTCAAAAAGTTATTTTATTTTGACAAAATCCTATGCTAGAAGGTTTTTGGGATCGCTGATTATGAATCTGAACTCGAAATTCGAAAGTTCAAAACAGTGGATCCAATATGGCGGACAAAAAAACACAACAAGAAAAAAATTTTGAAAAAATTTTTGTAAACCTTGTGTTAAAATTGGCATTTGGATTTTCATGGTAGATTAGCGGAAAATACTTATTTTTTTTTTTTTTTCAAAACTTTTTCTTGAAAACTAGATATATTATTATTGTACTCGCAGAATTACAAGGATAATCCGGTGTTGCAGAAAGTTTGGCGAATCGTTTCAATATTGTTTCATGATTTATAGACCAAACGATGCTATTCATGCAGCCTCGCTGTCGTGATCTTTTATCTTCTCTCATCTCTCAATTCTCCTTTCACAAGGGGTTGCCTCTTCGAAGTAATGTTTTTCACGCAATCAACACTATTGTGTTCTCATCTCTCAAGTATATCCGCCAACCCCCAAATTCTATAAACTCTGTTTTGTTGTCCGACACGGATCGCGTTTCCCGGTCTTACGTTCATCATATATTATATATCTAAATTGAAAATCTGTTATTCAGTTCTTTGGCACTTTGTGAGTTGCGTGAAAGATATAATCGTAGGTTTTTATCGTTGAGTTCTTTTATGTGTTTTTTCGCAGATATGTGAATAATAATTGACGGTTTGGTTTTGAAAAAAAAATTAGCAAAATATACTTGGACTTTTGTTTTACAACAATGACGGATGAATTTTAGATTTTGTTTTACATTATTATTTATTTCAATGTAATGTGCATCATTATGTATACTAAATAGTACGTGGTAAATACATATGTGTATACGTAAGCATATCTATTATTCAACTTCTTTTTTCTTAATACGGTTAATCGGGGTTTTAATCCATTTCGCTAGGTTTTGCGATCTTATATTTTTATTATATTTTAATAGTTAATTACTTATCAATTAATTCTAATGTTACGTTGTAAACATGAAATAGACACATTGCGAAGCTGAAATAATTTGGCTTTATGTAATGTATGTACACAGATTGGCTCGTTAGAAATTATTATTTATTTATTTTATTTTTTTATCAGTATGACGGTGAAAAAAAATGCAAAATTTTTCTTAGGGAGCTGCTCAAATCGTGTAGACTTACAACCAGCTTATTTCACTCATCTGTGAAGTAGAATTAATACTCAGGATGCAATAAATTCATTGTTCGAAATTAATCCTTATTTGCCACACTGGAGTCTAAAGGACCTCAGGTTTATTTTTTCTTTAATTCCTGAATAAATATGATTTAAATAATTTAAAAAAAAAAAAAAAAAATCTTTATAAAAATGAATAGTTATTTTTTTCACAAAATTCCCTTCTTCATTTCTCAGAATATATTCGTTTTCTTAAGAAGTCACTTGACTACTGTGTTTTGTTTTTGTGACAAGTAAGGATTAAAATACCTGCAGGTGATATTTTACTTATTTTATACATGGCGAAAGGCAATCATTGAAAAAATATATACGTTCTATTTTACGTTACGTTTAATAATATTTGTAATGTATGTAATCCGTCGAGAATCATACAAAACTAGGACTTTGAAAAAATGCGATTTTTTTTTTCTTAAAAATTGTCAATTTTAGCTACAAGTCGGAAGTTAAAAAAAAAAAAAAAAGTCATGGCACGAACTTCATCGTTTCCAATAATTACTTTAGGATGTTTTTTTTTTTTTTTTTTTTTTTTTTTTTTTTGTTCACAGGATAGATTTATCAAAATTTGCATATAACGTTCAGATTATTTATATTTCTTATGGTTAATTTTATCAAGGGTAACTTACTGGCAGTTCAAAAACTTATGACTCTGGTTTAAAGAAGTTGGTTCTATTTTCTTCTCAATGACAAAAAAAAAAAAAAAAACAAAAACAAAAATAAAAGCAAATATATTGCGCACAAATTTCAAAGGATGCAAATATTGATTGGTATTTGATAAAAGTTTTTGAACTTATGTGTCGTTTTATTTATCAACTTTTTTTTTTAACTCCTTTTATTTTACGCAAATCTTGAACTACCGTGATAATTTATCTGCGAGAAGAGACTATTAATTGTAATTTTGTTTATTACTGTCAGTGCTGCTGCTAGTTGTCCAAATTGATTTAGATATTAATTATATTCAGCTGTCACGTGCGATGAAAATATTGATTATCTACTGCAGTAAAAAATGGCGGGAAAGTTTTGAAATAATGAAAAAATAATTGAAGTGGGATTCTAAGGAGTTTTCAGGGGCTTCGATGTCTTGTTGTGACGTGAAACCTCTTTCGATGCAGCCGCTTTTGTTTTCTCACTGCATATATTAGAGTCCCAATGACCACCTTGACAGCCTTTACGCTCGAAACAATAACCCAGTTCGTCGAAGTCGGAGGCGCAGCACTTTAGTATCGCTACTGCGCAAGCTGACGGCCCTTGTTCTGGTTCGGTAGAATCCTGTTCTGTTGGAAAGCCTGGAGCTGGGTGGCCCTCATCTGGTACCGTTAAACCCTGGAAATATCGGTTTAAGGCGATGAATATTAATTTTTTACGGCATGGGCATTGAAAAGTTCACTTTTTGTGGCAGTTTTCGTTCCGTAAAGTGACGCTTTATACGGCAGCGAACAAAGTTGCGGAATAAAGTCTTTATTCCGCAGTTTTGATGCGCAGTTCGAAGTGCGCATCCCAGACTGGCGAATAAAGTAGCTTCGTCGAACAGATCGCGACATAACCTCACTCTTCGTTTTGCTTTTCAATGCCCATACCGTAAAAAATATTGTATGTGGCATGACAGTAAACCGTTTTTTGGCAAGGATAATTTCAGTACTCGCTTCCGGCTCGTTTCCGGCTCGTCCTGAAATCTTTATCCTTGCCAAAAAAACAGGCGGTTTACGGGCATGCCGCATGAATAGCTATTATTCTGTAACAAGGAGGCAAACTTTGTCTTTTCGGGCCGAGCATAAGTTTGTGATATTAGTCGTAGGTGAAGTCCATGACGAATATTGCAAATACGCGAGGCGAAAAGATCGTTGGATATTGAGTTATTTGGCGAAATGAAAATCTTATAGGATCCATAATGATTTTCATTTTTGTAAATAAAGAGGTAAATAATCTTATGGTTTTTAACTAACTCTCCAGTCATCTCGGTTGAACCGGGCTTCAATTGATGGAATTCCACTTGCTGTTTCATTGACAATGACGATATAGGCTTTTGGCATCAGTTTTTTCAAGAATTCTACTACCGACGAATTTGTTACTGTGCCAACTATTTTACCTTCGCCACGTTTTAACACCCTGTAAATAAAAAAAAGAAATCTGGAATCTGGAAAATAGTGATAGATGCTAGGGCATATATGCGATTAATCGAAAGATCGATACTTTCAATTCATTATTCGTTCGATTAATCCGAAATCAATTAATCGAAGTCTATGATCAATCGATTAATCACATAACTCTATAAACTCTTATGGATTATATCCTATAAACTATTCGGTGAAAAAAAGTGTGAATGCTGTGATGCAGTTTTCTTTCAGAAATGTTGTAACTACTCATAAAAATTCTAAACAGCGCCATCAAAAAACTTCAAATTTTATTTCGGTTTTAAATATCGAAACAAATTTATAAGAATTTTATTACAGGGTGAAAAATTTATGGGAAACAACGAAAAGAATTTGGTTTCACAATTTTTCTCCAATCGTTTTTTCGAATATGTATTAAGTAGGGGGGGGGGGGGGGGGGGGGGGGGGTCGTTCCAATGCGTAAATTTCGAAGCGTTTGTAAACGACAAGTACAAACGAGTCGTAAACCTTTGCTGTGTGACAAATTTAACGGACAAGCTGCTTTCTGCTTTACACAATTACAGTACACAGTCTTGTTAACGAGAAAGTTACAGCTTTTTCAACGGGCATAGAAGAAGCCAGGAGACACCGGATTGTTCGGAGCTTTTTTCACTGCGAAAGTTCGGAAGATACTCTTGTGCTTCGCATCTTCGCTAAACACTCTTTCACGAAACTTAACAAAACCATATTATGGTGTCAAATTTCGAAAGAGTGTCTTTGCCATCAAAAGGTTACACTGTATATCAAAATGTTTAGTATTAGTCTCTTAGTTCCAAATTCACGGTAGGGTGATCGATTTTACTTGAATAAACCGAATTCGAACCCTGTCCAAACGGATGAAGGGGACCAGCGTTAGTCGACTTTGACAAATCATCTTCAAGTAGATATACGAGGTCAGGTTGTATGAAATATGAAAAAGTTTTAACTACCCTAATAACAAGTTGATAATTTCAATAACTGTTACATACCCTTCGGTCTTGTTATTCAAGCGTAACTCATACGGTTTGTTATCCTTGTTTCCAACATTCGAGGGTTTGTCGTTATCGTTCCGTGTTATTGGAGTTATTTGTCTTTCGAATTTCTCTTGATCTTTTGCGTAATTGTTCTCGTTTTGCGACTTATAGGGTTGATTAGAACCCTGTGACTGGTGTCGTCCCCCCCTGTTCGGGTTTTCTTCGAGCGTTCTTTGTTCTCCTTCAAAATTCAAGTCCCACTTCGAGTAGGCATTTTTCCTTCGACCCCATTTCGGCCCCTTACTCTTGTATTTCTTACCGATGATCCTGCCCTTTCTTCTTGCCTTATTCTTTCCCCAATTGCTCGATCTTGTCTTGTTATTCGTGCGTAACTCGTGCGGTTTGTTATCCTTGTTTTCAACATTCAAAGGTTTGTCGTTATCGTTCCGTGTTATTGGAGTTAATTGTCTTTCGAATTTCTCTTCATCTCTTGCGTAATTAATCTCGTTTTGCGACTCATAGGGTTTACTATGCTGCTGCAAAGAGTATCGTCTCCTTTTCTGTCCTTCCAAACCCAGGTTTCGCTTCAAGAGGCCATTTTTGCTTCGACCTCCTTCTGGTCCCTTACTTCTGTCTTCTTTAAGGATGATCCTGCTTTCTATTCTTGCTTTATTCTTTCTCCAATTGCATCTTGGGTCGTTTCGGTTACGTTTGCACCTCTGCTTTCTACGACGATGTTTTCTCTGACTTCCCGGTCGTCTTTCCTCCTCGGCGTAACCCCAGTTCTGCGCACTTCGCTTGTTCCTTGTCTTCGTTCCAAGATTTTCTTCCTGCACAGACGACAGCTGACGCTGACGCGTAAACGTCCCAGATCTTTGGATCTCTGTAACGTTCGGATTCGCCGATATTCCCAAGTCACCACGTGTTGGAAAACTGTCTTTTCTCAGTAACCTCTTAGCTTCCAATTCTGCCGGAGATTTAATCCTCGGGTCCATGTCACCTCGTCCTGAATATTGGGTCGTGCTCGTTTTTTGGAGATCCGCAACTTTTGCTGCGTCTCTGGTCAGGTCCAGGTATTCATCAGAGTCATAGTCCGGTTCGATGAACACCGGAATTGCTACAGGCGACTTTACTGCTCGCTTCTTTGTATCCTCGATATCGGACCTCTTTTGTCGTTGAACTACTTCGGTACCCTCGCAGCCAACTTGCAGCTCCGGAACACCTCCAACCCCGAAGATTCTGTTCTTCAATGACCTCTGCGACGTCGAGAACTCGTCAAGTTTTGCCGATTTTGAAATGTGGTTTGTGCTCTTCGACTCGAAAGCTTCGACGGCTTTCGGTTTAAACATCATTTGGTCATAAGCTCCAACCTTTTTTGGCACTTTACTCTTGTTCCTCACACTGGTCTTTCGCGGTGGTGTCTGGACGCTCAGCGATGGTCTCTCTCGAGACAAGTCCAGTTTGTAGACCTCAACCGAACCCGGACCCTCATCCTCGAACGGATCGTCTGCCAGGAATTCATCCTGCTGCATCGCTTCGTCTTCCACCTCTTCACCCCCCCAATCTTCCTCCAATTCGTCCGAAACTATCGGCTCGTCAAACGCCACTTTGATACTTGACAGTCGCATCGCTTCCGCGCTGTCCAATACATCGTCTTTTTCAAAATCTTCCAATTCGGATGGATTTTGGTTCTCCGAGTTTCCAAAGATTTCGGATAATCTTCGCCCTAAGATACCTGGAAAATGATTTTTTCATTGAAATTGTTATAGGTATAAGTCATGTTTTACTATCCTTGTTCAGGGAAAAATTCTATAATGTTTATACTCTATTCGTATTGTTTTTTCAACTTTCGAATCCAAACTTTTGTCTATGATATTTTACCATCTACAAGAATCGAATTCAGGACATTCGTGGATACCAAACTTTTCCTTATCTACCGATGGAACTATACCTATCCATACATTATATATATTTCATGCAAGTTTGCACTTCTCTCAAACGTCTGTGTATGTATAGACGTTCAAGTGGACGCATTCGTCCGAACATATGAATCCTGAGGGATGCATTGGAGGGAAAAGTTAGAATTGGAAGAAGAAAAGAGAGGAGAGGAGAGGGGGGGGGGGGCGAGAAGGTTTCTACAATGATCGCAATGGTATACTGGATATTCAGAAGTAAATTCGAGAGGATTGGGGTCGGTGGATGAAGTGTGAAAAATGTTTGAACTGTAACTATGTATTTTCAGTTCGGACGTCGACTAGTTTCAGTACGACGACCACGACGACGACGACGACGACGACGTGATCTGTGAGTAAAGTTTTAAGACCAACCACAGAGAATTCCTATAGGACGCCTACTTCAGAGAGTATTGAATTGGTCAAAGTCAGAATAAAATCAGGGGAAAATTGTTTGGGGAATTTTTTGTTTGGTTACATAAAATTGAAATCTTTCTACTTTAGAAAGTATGTATGATTAGGGTTAAAAAGTTAGATGATGAAAATGGTGTTTAAACAAATACGAGTAAAACAAAGGTTAAAATTCACAACTCAATTCAATCGTAGTTTGTCAAAATTTTATAAGTTTTATTAATTTTATTACGAGGTAATCGTATATCGAGTGATCATACAATTATTATCATAATTGTAAGCTGTGAAGATCTTTCGGAAGATAAAAAGATAGAAGATATTAGAATTATAATGAAAAAAGATCCCTGGATACCGATTTTTCATTTCAAAACGATTTAAAATATTGTTAAAAATCTTATTTCATTCGATTCCACTTTACGATGGATCATTTTATCCAAAATAATATTTTCAACAATGTCACTGAAACGTGTAGTCTTCTTTTCACTTTTTGTAACCATTTTGACATCGTTGTTTACGGATTACAATAAATACATATGTAAGGATGCCAATATTATGCCTGAGTGTAAAAACGTTACAGTTTTACAACAGTTGAAAACAGTTGTTAATTTTGGACTAAAGCATCGATATCAATAATCTTTTTCATTCTCAATTCCAGTTGTATATATATATATATATATATTTTTTCTAAAATAAAATCAACACACCGAAGCATCGATTTTTTGCCATCAGAGAAAAAAAAAAAACCACCAAAAATAAGGAAATGAGAAAAAGACAACAACAAATAATAATAAAAACAAACACAAAAAAAATATACAAACCGTATGCGCCGTCTGATTCGGGCGATGATCCCGAAGGAGTTCGTAAATCTTTGACGGGGGTGAATTTCTCCCGGCGATCCGGAACTCTTATCCTTGGTGGTTCATCGTTCATCCAGTCCTGGCGGTATTCCTCGTCCTGGTGGTAACTGCGGGGGTTCCGGAGTAACGGGGTGTATTGATCGGGCGAGGGGCCAGGAGAGCGGGGGTTGGAAAAGGCGGTTGTTTCTCCCGAAGGAACCGACGCCCCGACAATCGAAGCTAACCAAACAGCGGCCAGAGCCACGGCCACCCGTTGCTTCATTCTTCTGCAATCAAAACCCCCGACACATATATATATATATATATATATGTATGTATATACCTATATATGTATATAGACTTATTGTTTACTGTTACACTTTGCGTTAAATTGCCGTCCCGGATTCGTTTATATAGTTCATACAGTTTAACAACCCTTTACAGCACCCTATACTTTTCTTATTTTTGCCATTTTTCTTTTCCTTTTTTTTCCTTTTTTTTTTTTATTTTTTTTTATTTCGCCACCGGGATAATACGACGAAGGCTCAGCAATTTTCCTCTCTTCCTCCCCCCCCCCCCCTCCCCCCCTCGTGCTTGTTTTTTTTCCGTCTATATTTCACCCTTAATAGCCACACCAAAAACAGTTGGCGCTAATTAAACGCCTGGTGGTCTTTAATAATGTTGGGCCGTGTTTTGGACGCCTGCTTGTTAAACTACTTGGAAATGTTCGCGAATGATTTTTTTTTTTGACACTTATTGTTAGTCGCTTTTCTTTGCAGCTATTCTTGGCCCGCGAATTATTCGCTGGAGGTAATTAAATTTTGTTGTAATTAACTGCTGACTGACACCAAAGATGAATCAATTATTTTGTTACACTTGATTGGGTGGAATAATTTTACAGCTTCATTGTACTTTACTCGTTTACATCTGTTCATGGGTTTCTTATTTTTCTGTCCAGTTTAGCGTTCTTTTAAATCGAATGGGTAGATGTGTTGAATATTTAAAATTGAAAACGGTTGTCGGTATAGAAAAATGAATCGTGAAAAAAGTAGATGAAAAAACTTTATAAAGAATAAAAAGCGAAATAGATCGTGCAATAAGGATGAAATTTGAGAGAGAGAGAGAGAAATTGAATAATAATAAATAATTGATATTGTGAGTGTTCTTATAAATTATATATTAATAAATAATTCACTCTAGATAATTATGGTCAATTTATAATTTGTTTTATTCTCTTCACTTGGTTTCTCTCTCTCTCTCTCTCTCTCTTAATAATTATTATCTATATTTTATGGATTAGGCGTTTGAGAATTGAATACCTCATCCTACACTTTGACGGTTACCTAATTGTAAATCTGACCGTCGTGGAAACTTTTGAATTATTCAATGAAATGCTGATTACCTATGGTAATACAATTCAAGGTTTTCTCAGCTACCAAAATCTGATCGTAAATTTGCTTTTCCACACAGCGTGCTTGGATTTTATATTTAAGTATTTTTATTCGTGTAATAAATAATTAATGAATCAAGTCTGTTACTTTTAGCGGTAAGAAGTTTTCGAGAGTATTTATTTTTTTACTCCGAAAAAAAAAAAAAAAAAAAAAAAACAACGTTTTCGAGTTACCGATATCCAAAGCACGTGATGATCTGCAAATTTACATCTACGCTCAGCCATCGAACGATTTATCATCGATATTGATCAGATATTGAAAAAAATCTCAACGATTTCGCGTGGGCGCGTGTTTATTTCAAGATAACACGTAACGGAATAGTTTGTGTCTAGAAATCTTGAATGAATCGATATCGTTTCGCGTTTATCAGAGCAATTAACCGTCGACGGGAAAAACTGATTAGGTTGCGACCATTTGTGTTTTTTCATCCTCATTAAAGTTGGACAAGTCCTGAAGTTGTTATTCTTGGTTTCTTATTAGATTATTCTAACCACAATTTACTGGGCTTGATATAATTCTGTAGGCATATCCTCAAGTTTATTTGACTCAACTTTTTCCTCCCTACTTATTTCCTTTTGCCTTGTTTCTTTTCTTTTCTTTTCTTTTTTTTCTTTCTTTCCTGTTTTCGTTTGTAGCTTTGACAAAAATTGGAAAACTCTTTCGTTTAATAATGATGCTTCGTATTTATTTGAGCCGGTATTTTTTGGCACGAGGCGAGGGTTAATTTCACCCGGATTCGAAAGTTTGCGAAACTTGAAATTAAACTGAAACTTGAAAGCGGTAAGATTTTATGACTGATATTATAAACCACAGCGATTTCTTTAGGCATATTTGTGTTTCTCTGTATTAGGTTTTCCTAATTTCAATACTAACATTGCGTTTCTATCTCCCTTAACCCTTTGAAGCACCGTATGAAGTCACGTTTTCACCTCAATTTTCTTGAATTTTTCTAATTTATTTACTTTTATACGTATTCCGATCCGGTTTTTTTTTTTGGGCACTTTTTTGTTATTTTAGTAATCAACGAACATAAAAATGCAGTCTAATTAGCATAATCGTTTATAGGATAAGATTTATTAATTACATAAACAAAAAAAAATGATGTTTTTTTCAGAAATATTCATTTTTGAAGAATCTATCCAAGGAAATAAGCTGAAATTTGGTGAAAGTGGCTTTTTAAGTTCGCTGATTACGAATCCGAACTCGGATTTCCAAAATTCCAAATGGCGGATTCAACATGGTGGCGAAAAATTTAGGAAAATTTGATGTAATTAGCGACTCGAAAAACCTCTTATGTGTAATTTTCAGAAAAATTCCACAATTTCCTTCATTTTTCGCCGCCATCTTGAATCTACCATCTTGATTTTTGAAAATCTGAATTCGGATTTGTAATTAGTGACCCCAAAAACATCCCCCGTGTGAGAATTTTCACGATCACAACGGGTGTTGTAATTTACAGGGTATAATTTGAAGCTAAAGTTTAGAATGAATCTGACAAAATTAAGGGGTAGAACGAAGTTTTTCATCACGTATTGTACAATAACGGAAGCCGGAAAATTTGCGGCTTTAAAATATGTACAACGATATTATACAGAAGGGGAAAATTTTCCTTTGATCCATCCTATCAAGTTTTAATTTGATCATTAGCAATTTACCAGTTCTCACGATGTTGGCAATCACTCGCAACCCTTATTAACAACTCTTGAAGTTTAATCACTGATTATCCCTTTGCCGACACTTTTTTAATACTTTGACTCGCTCGTTGTTAACAAACTTGGATTTAACAAAGACTCGCTAATGTAACTGTTGTTAAACTTTTCCACAATTCGAATAGAAACAAATCGATAAAGAATTAAGAAAACCTGTTTTGAGTATCAATCTTTTTTTCCTTTTTCCTATTTCTTTCTATCTTTTTTTTTTCTGCAACTTGAATTTAGTCCACCGCCTTTGAATTAATTTCAATATTAACGCGAATATAGGTAGAAGTTGCTAGTATTTTACTGCAGAACTCGGGCGTTTGACGCGCTTGAACTTTTGAAGGCACCATCTGTTCAAATATCGTCATCATATCGAATCGAATTCCAGCATATCGGCTGACATATTCAGAAGCAGGTCAGAGTGTGATATTTATTTAAAAACTACGAGATACTTATTTCTTTTTTTTCCGACAATTATTGATTACTATTTTAGAAGCTAGCTTTGATGCAGAAGTTCTTTTTATCGTAATTCAATTGTCGAGCGGTTTTAATGTAACAAATTGCGGAAATTTTGCAGAAGGGCTACGGAATTCCTGCTGCGCAGAAACGAAATGTTTCTTTGACTGGCTGACTGGAATCGTATAACGAAATCTGTCGATTCGAAGAAACTCGATTTTCTTCGTTTCACAAACTACGTTTAAGTCTCTAAAGCAATATAAGACGTCAGAGTAGTATATATATATACACACACATACATATATATATTATATTAGGGTGGCTCTTAATATTCCTAAAAAAAATTTTTTTTCTCTTACTCCTTAAATTGACTCGTAAAACTAAAAAATGATTTTTAAACGTGAAATCGGCTCTTAATTTTAATATTAACCCGTGCCCCAAAGGCCTTTTCAAGGAGTTGAAATTTCGAGAAAAAAAACGAAGAAACTACAATAAAAGATTTTTGATGTTCTTCTTTTATTTTTAACTTATATAACTTTTAATATTCAATAGAATGAAAGAATGGTTTTTCAAAAATGTAAATCTTTTTTTACGTGAATAAAAATCTTTCAAAAGTTTATTGCAATCAATTAACAATATTCAATTTAAAATAATCGTTTTTAATTAGATAGAATGAGAGATTATTTGATTCGAATTTAAGAAGCAGAAATTAGGAATGTTTTAAGGAATATTTTTCATGTGAAAAAATATGAAACTTTGAGAAAAATGAGAGGGAAATCAATGTAACATCTTCGAAAATAATTATATTACCTAGATTGGTATGGTTTTTTTGATCCGATTATTTTTCGATTTTCTCGTATTTATTTCATGTCATAAAAGTAATGCTGTTGAAATACGGATAATTACATTGATTTTCGCAGGATAAACTATGTGAAAATTACTTTTTTTTTCAAATTGTTTACCTTAATTATCACTACTAAACGATTTTAACTCTTTGAAAGGTCCTTTGGGGAATAGCTAAATATTAAAATTAAGAGCGGATTTCATGGTTAAAAATCATTTTTTAGTATTTTGAGTCGATTTAAGCGTGAGAGATTTTTTTTTTTACCAATATTAAGGACCACCCTTAATATTATATATATATATATATATAGGTGTAAGCGTATAATCAAATAAATTAGCGAGTATATAATCGATTTAGGAACGAAAGAAAGGTTATCGTATCGGAGCTCTGAATTGGAATTCACCCGATTTTACCCTTGTACATCGAACTTTTTTAACGTCTAACTTTCGACTTGCGGCTAATTTTTCGAGGGCTTATTTACTTCGTCTTTACTTTTATTTCGTCTATTTTTTTTCCTGCTCGCAGCTTTCTTTCTTTCTTTCTTTCTTTTGTATTCCTTCGTCGTTGGATGGTTCTGTTTTCTTTGCTTTTTTTTTCTCTTCTCTTCTCTTCGTCTTTCAACGATTTCCGTTAGTAGAATCAACAACCCTTTGCGGTATGTATTACTTTGAACGTGCCAATTATCAGGAATTGACGAATGAAGTGAATTAACTTGGACAAAATGGGTCGAACAAACAGTTGTTGGTCTGTATTAAGGAGTGAAAAAACGTCTACCTTACCGACCGTCGATATCCTCGTGAATTATATAATACATGAATTTTCTTCTCATAATTTATCAGCTTGTACCCAATTTACTGTATGTATGTATATGTATATTACACATGAGGCATTACTTAACAATTTCACCTCAGTCTGACCCACGATTTATCGGGTTGGACTTGAAATCAATGCGAAATAACTGAATGCGTTCTAGACTTAGAACAACCAAATGAAAATCCGAGAGATCAAGGGTACGACCCATTGCAAATCGAAGTGGTATGGAATGCTCCATATATTCTTCTAATTGATTTTATTTTCATGCCTCGGAATTTCAAAGCATGCATTCATCTTGTAAACGTACATCACACACGCCAGCGAGCGGACAAACGTGCGGTAGATCAATCAGCGTAGAATGCTAATTACTATCAATGTAATGAGAAAGCACGAATCGAGGTTACATATATTGGATTGGATGAAATTAGTTGAGCCAATTTATCAGTATGATTTAACTCTGTGTCAGTCGTTAGTCGGACGGCGGTGATCGAACAGTTTTGCAGGCATTCAATCCGGATTAATTGTTATTAACGGATTCAATATCGTAATCAGAAGTTGAGAGTTTTGATCGGTCGCTGATCTGTGATTTTCTTTATCGATTGTTTTGTATCTGTATAATTACAAAATTGCTAACGTTATCACTGGGGTGGTTAGCTAGATAACGCTGGTACCTGCAATCAAATTTTATAGTGCGTATGCCTGGGATTGGATTGTTTTGATGATAAATCATTCAAGGGAGAGAATGGATGTTGACTGTAATAATATGAAAAACGAAAGTTGTATTAACAGATTTTGTTTAAAGCGTGAGAAAATTTCTTGCTGTTTATAATATTCGCTGACTATTCTTGGATATTTTTGAAATGTTTTAAAAGTTACGTTTATTTGAATTACTTGAATATGTTAATACAATATTGAAATTTCGAAATTTAAGGGCTATTTGAGACTTCTTTACGTTCGGCGAATCTTACACTCGAAGTTTGAGAAAAAATGAAATTACATAAGTAATTAACATGATGAAAGTTATCTCGAGAAATGGTCAAATTTAATTATATTTATCACTTATACATAATTATGTCAATTGTTTGGATAAGAAAACACGAGAGGTTCATTTGAGATGATGACAATACAGTTTCCCTTTAACAAGTCGGTCAGAAATCTTCGAATGTAATGTGTATACTTGAAGTGATCGATAACAGATTGCACGAAGTTTGCAATAGTAGGAGTTACCTGAAGGCTTAGAATTAACCACTCTTGTCCATTGAATGAATACTATTTATTCATCAAGTCAGTTTGTATTTCTGTCAAAGATTTTCCCTTCGTTTGAGGCATCATTATCACGCTGTAAATCGCAGAGATTAACGTTACGATTGCCAGTATCCAGTATATGTAAGCCTCGTCGATGATTTCGATCAGATATTGGTAACCAGATATTACGGCGAAGCCGAAGATGCCTCCAAACGAGGAGCATATGCAGACGGCCAGAGTTCGTATTTTAGCCCCGAAAAGTTCGCCGAGTAGTATGTGAGGTACGGTAGTGATTCCCACGTTGGCAAGCATGCCGACTAGTCCCAACGACAGAAGAATTAGCCATTGAAGCGAATTTGGATCAACGCCGATATTTAGAAGGTAGAAATGAACTCCTATCGCCGTATTGCACAAGCTGACACCACCGTTTGAAATAATCCACATTACTTTCCGTTGCCATTTGTCAACAAACAGCGTTGTTATCCACCCGGATAAAACGGCTAGACCTGTGGTCAGAAGTGGCATCGTCGAAGCTGGTATTATAGTTAGCATTCCTCGGGTTGAGATTGTTTCTAGATAAGCCGTTAGGATGGCGGTTCCACTGAATTGCACGAAGACGGTGAAAATTACTAAATTTATGATAGCAGCTCTATTGGAGGGTAAATTCAACTCTCGCAATCTGTCCAGGAATTTAACCGATTCCGCTTCGTCGACGAATACATTAACCGATTTCAGCTCCTTATCGACTTCTGCCTTCCGGTTGTAAGTAAGTATGGATTTCTCTGCTTCCTTGAACTTCTTCTTGCTTGCAAGGTAGTACGGTGAATCCGGAAGAAACGGTATCAACACAAAGAAAATTATGTTCGGAACAAGGCCCACGTAGGCGAAAACTTTCATCGAGACGTAGGGCCCTAAAGAATAGGCCACTATGACACCCATAGCCGAACCGTTTATCGCCAACACTATTATAGCACCACGAATTCCGGGGCCAGAAATATCTCCGAGGTAAAGAGGGTAGCAGATGTTCATCGCCTCATTGGCAGCCCCACAAATGAACCTTGTCACATAGAGCCAGGGCACAGAGTACGCCACGATTGTCAAAATCCAGGATATCAATAACGCCACTCCGTTTCCGATCAGCACTCTTCTGCTTCCGAAGTATTGGACGCCAATTGCTCCCAGAATTGCGCCTGCTATTCGGCCTAGTTGGAACGAAGAGGATATCCAGGAAACTTCGTCTTCTGTTGCGGGAAACGGCGAATCTCCACTCAAGAAGTTTGCGATGTAGGGCGAGGCCCAGCCGACCGAAAGTCCACAGGAGATCAGTTCGAACATTACTGAGTAACATGAATATTCACAATTAGGGACCTGAATGTCTTCTTTTTGTCGACCACCTTTACTCACCCGCTATCGAACCGACCCATTGCATCCACATCGGGTAGGTCCGCCATGATGCAATCAAGCTGTTCACCATATCATCAGGAACTGGGATACCGTGGTGTCAAAATTGGTTCTCGTAATATCGAATCGTGATTGATTATTTCATTTAGAACTCCTGTTGGTTTCAACACCTTTCTCAGGTCTAACGCGGGCTGCAGCCACGAGTAATTTGAAGCGAATGTACATCGGCTGGTACGTATAAACTATTTGATTATTGAATCAGTCATGGTCATCGAAAGTCTATGTTTACTTGTCTTTGGCATAAGCACACGGAAAGTGTACAAATGCGAATTAAATCGTGTTCTACCGCAATTTTGATGAGATTCATTGATATTTCTTATCTAGTTATGTTTTTGGCTCCCTATATATTAATTGCCTTATGTTATCATATCAGCAACCTCATATATGTTTTATAGCGTGTTGTCATTGCTTTAATCCGAATTATATGGCGAAAAGCGTTTATTTATTTGTCAATCATTCAGATTTCTCAGTATTTTGCATCTCGTCAAAACGAATACATGATACTTGTCAATTCGTTCGATGTATAAACATTAGTTACGTAGAAAAGCAAAGATATTGTCGACTCTGGTAAATCGCTTCAGTAGTCTCTAGTAGATATAACTTCTGTCATTATGTCTAATGAACATTGACATTTGAAGATCGAAATTAAGCCAAAGATACCACCGAGCACACAACACATGCACATGGCCAGGCTTTGTAAATCCGTGAGAAAGATGCCCATTTCTATGCTTTGGAATGCTCCTAGTGTACACCTGTGGTCACGGTATCCGTTACCTTCGAAATAGGCAACCGAAGTGACACGTTCAATTTATGTTGGCGATAGTTTAGGTAATGTAGGGATTCGTTAACTATGAGCTCCACTTGTTCGTGAATATGCGTCGTCTAAGCTGTCAGACAAAAACGGACTACGGGACTTGAGAAAATCCAAAGTGTTCTTTGGATTTCTTGTGTCTGATTTTACTGTCATTCCAGGAATGGTCATTTCTTCCGATATATAATGGAAAAACATGAATCGGATAGATGTTGCATTGAGTGAAAGTAGCTGAGATGATTTACAATGCAGATTATTAACGGATTCAATGTAGTAATTCGAAGTCAAGCGTTTCGATCGGACGCTGATCTGTGGCTTTCTATGTTGAGGTTGGAAAAACTTCTTACTGTTTCTCAAATGCACTGACCACTCTGTGGCATTTTGGAACGTTTTTAAAGAGACGTTTATTTGGATCACTTAAATATGTTACTACTATTGTGACAACTGAACATTTGATTGTAACAACATTTTGGAGATTTAGAAATTTGATGGCTTGTGGAGACTTCTATACCGTCGATGAATCTTGTACTCGAAGAGGTGAGAATCACCGAGACTTTATAAAGCTGTTATCATCAGAAAAATGATCTCGAAGAGTGGTCTAATTTACATAGGGGACAGGCGGGCGCAACGGGCCCCCTCTACAATTGAATGGAATTCAGGAAAATATTTATGACTCTCAAATTGTGTTTTTAGGCCAAAGGCAGAAAAATTACAATGTCGAAATTGGTATCCCGCTATTCCTTTCTTAAGGAGCCCATTTTGACCGCCCCTCCTCTACAGTAAAATACGCAGTCTGGATTTTATCGATTGTCTGGTGATAATTATATTACCAGTCATACATGATTTCATCGTCTGAAAGATATTAAACGAGATCTTCGTTTGAGATAATGACAATGAATCTTCTATTTTTCTAGCCGTGCAAAAATCGCCAGGTTACGGATAAATGTAATGTGATGCTTGAAATGGTCTATAACAGATTGGATGAAGTTTACAAAAGTAGGAGTTACTAGGAGGCTTAGAATTAACAACTCTTGTTCGTTGCATGGATACTATTTATTCATCAAGTCAGTTTGTATTTCTGTCAAAGATTTTCCCTTCGTTTGAGGCATCATTACCACGCCGTACAGCATAGAGATTAATGCTATGATTGCCAGTATCCAGTATATGTAAGCCTCGTCGATGATGTCGATCAGATATTGGTAACTGGATATTGAGGCAAAGCCAAAGATGCCTCCAAACGAGCAGCATATGCAGACGGCCACAGTCCGTATGTTAGCCCCGAAAAGTTCGCCGAGTAGTATGTGAGGCACGGGAGTGATTCCCACGCTGCCGAATAGCCCGAATGATCCCAATGACAGAAGGAATAGCCATTGCAGCGAACTCGGATCCACGCCGATACTCAGAAGGTAGAAATGAATTCCCGTCGCCGCCATGCCCAAGCCGACACCACCGTTTGAAACAACCCACATTACCGTCCGATTCCATTTATCAACAAACAGCGTTGTTATCCAGCCGCCCAAAATGCCTAGACCTGTGTTCAGAAGCGGCATCGTCGAAGCTGGTATCGCAGTGAGCATTGCTCTGTCCGAGATTGTTTCTAGATAAGCTGATAAGACGTTGGTTCCAGTTAGTTGCGCGAAAAAGGTGAAGATTATCAAATTTATCGTAGCATTTCTATTGAAGGGTAAATTCAGCTCCCGCAATCTGTCCAGGAACTTGACGGATCGCGTATCGGCAACGAATTTATCAACTGATCGAAGCTCCTCTTCGACATTTGCCTTCCAGTTGTAAGCGAGGATCGATTTCTCTGCTTCCTTGAACTTCTTCTTGCTCGCGAGGTAGTACGGCGAATCCGGAAGCAACAGCATCATCACAAGAAAAATGACGTTCGGGACAAGGGCCACGCAGGCGAAAACTCTCATCGAAACGTAGGGCCCTATAGAAAAGCCCATTATGACACCCATGGCCAATCCGTTCATCGCCAGGACCATAATGGTGCCTCGGATTTCGGGGCTGGAAATATCTCCGAGGTAAATGGGGTAGCAGATGTTCACCGCCTCGTTGGCAGCCCCACAAATGAACCTTGTCACATACAGCCAGGGCACAGAGTACGCTGAGATTGACAAAATCCAGGATATCAACAATGCCAATCCGTTTCCCATCAGCACTCTTCTGCTTCCCAAGTATTGGACGCCAATTGCTCCCAATATTGCACCCGGTATTCGACCCAGTTGGAACGCAGAGGATATCCAGGAAACTTCGTCAGCTGTCGCGGGAAACGGCGAATCCCCACTCAAAAATTTCGCGATGTAAGGTGAGGCCCAACCGATCGAGAGTCCACAAACGAACAGCTTCAACATCACTGAGTAACATGAATATTTACGATTGAGGATCTGAATATTTTCGTTTTGTCGATCTCCTTCACTCACCAGCTATCGAACCGAGCCATTGCAGCCACATCGGGTAGGTTCGCCAGGACGTAATCAAGCTCTTCATCACGTAATCAGAAAAGTGGGCACCCTGGTGTCAAAACTGATTCTCGGAATATCGAATCAGGATTGATTTTTTTACTAACAACTAGCGTTGACTTCAATACTTTCCTCAGGTCTAGCACGAGCTAGGGTCGTGGGTGATCTGAAGTGGACAGACGTAGGCTGGTATATAGGTACTATTCGATTATAGAATTCGATTACAGTTGCCGTCTTCGAAAATGTATGTCTACTTGTAGTCGGCTGCAGCACATAGAATGTGTGTAAATATAAATTCAACAGTGTTTGCTCGAAATCTTGAATCGAGATTCATTGATATTTCTTATCTCGTTGTTCTGTAGTCTCCGAATATCAATTTCTCTATGTTATCATGACGGCAGGCTGATATGTTCTACACGGTGTTGTGATTATTGTAATTCGGATTATATCCCGCAGAGAGTTTATTCGTTTGTGAAATATTTAAGTTTCTTCTAGACCAAAGACAAAAAAATGCGTTGTCCAAATTGGCATAACTTTATTTCTCTCTTAAGGGGCCTATTTTTACAGCCTCTTCCCCCCGTAGTAAAATACCTGAACCTGATCAGGATTTTATCGATTGTCTGACGATAATTGTATTCATTGGTCACACATGATTTCGTCGTCTATGGCTTTTCTTATCTAGTTATTCTATATGATGCAAATCCTAATTGCTGTAAGTTATCATACGACAACCTGATATATGTTTTAAAGCGTTTTATAATTGCTGTAATCTGAGTGATATCTCCAGGACCTTTTATGCATTTGTGGAATATTTAGGTTTTTCCAGTATTTCGTATTTCGCCAAAACGGTCACATAGTACTTATCAATTCGTTGTTGTACGATGTATAAACGTTTGTAACATGTGAACTGTAGGAAATAATTCACACAATCAGAAGTATCCTTGTGTTCACTAATTTTGACAACTACTTTTCACTATCTGCAGTACACGTACAACTTAACTGTATAGTTAAGGAGCTGGCGTTGTCTATTGACAGCGCTACGAAAACGTTGGTAAAAAGGTGTACTATATATACCATACCATGTGCTCGTGTTTGCCTCTGGGACTGATGTTCGAAATTCTTCCAAAAACGAAGAACATTCATGAGGCAGAGATCCTGATTACGTATTTTCCTAAGGCAGACAAGTTGAATAATTTATTTTTAAATGACAATTTCCTGTAAACGATTTTTTCTTTTTTGGCACCTGCCGTCTCCAAACCTGGGTCTTTCCCGTCCAGCCGTTTTTTCACCCGAGTAATATATTTCAAAAATTCCGGAAATGTTCAGGCTAATGTTGGAAACCTTCAACTTGATCATATATCAATCACGAAATTGTAGAAAAATACATTTCATCGTAAAATCTTTGCTAAATAAAACTAAGCAACTTTGCAGTAATGCAGCGATGAAACTGTAAATTTGAGAGAAAAATAAAAATAACGTAACTTGAAAAAACGGTAAGGTGAAGGGTAATAATATAGCTTTAAGAAAAAAGATATTGAGCTTTATTTATTGAAAATTAAATGCTTAAGTTTGGACAGGTAAAAAAAGCAATAAATCATGTATTAGGCATTAGTATTCACACATTTAATTATTAAAAACATTACTTCTATTGTCTATTCTACAAACTATATTTCTATCTTACAAACTCGTGTTGTACATAATAAATTTTACATGGTTAAACGGAATTAATTTGACGCCAATACACGCGCGCGATTTATGGCAACACTAAGCAAAAATATATATTATTTTTTTTCGAAAATATAAGCAATTGACTTACTGGTTTTCTTTTTACAACATATTCACAACTACTTGCTGTGATAAAGCAGAGTTCTGAATGTGTGCCTCAGGTTTTACATGCCATGTTATTAATGATGTAGATCGAAAGACAGAAGTAAGCACATAAGATACTACCTCCTTTTGTTTAAAAAAGTTGAAGTGATGTAATTCGAAAACGCAGCGACGCCCAACTTTTATCTCGGGCCTAATCGATTCGTATTATTGTAAAGTTCAATATTTATCGTTATGAAACGTGAGCAAATTATAAATCAAAATGCTCACCAGCTCTCTGACTACTTGAATATTACATGGGAAAGTGTAAGTGTAACATTCGTACGTGTAAATACGTTGATTGAAGGTAATCTGTTACAAAAATGTTCAAAAATTGAAACGAATGTAAATTAGACTAATGAGTGGATGTCATTTTTGTAAATTTTTCGAACTGATGCAAGTTTTGATACGCAGTCAATCAACTAGAATAATGGTTCGATCCATTCTAAAATTACAGCAATTAACAATTAATTATATGTGGGACTAATTCCATAGTTAATTCGTGATTAGGTCGCTCTTAATTCCCATCAATGTTTTTCCTTTCGTATTTGGCGCGAATGCGAATCCGAGATGCAAAGATATCGTCGACCTTGGCAGATCGTTGCAATCCAGTAGATACAATCTTTGTCACTATCTCTAATAGACATTGATAACTGGCGATTGAAATGAAGCTGGAAATCCCGCCGAGTGCACAACATGTGGAGCATGCATAAAGCATTTCGATCGGGTGTCGAAAAAGTAACTCCTGAATTATTTAAGATTTTTTTGATTACTGGTTAAAAAGTTGTGCCATTTTCACGCTAATTCATATCCCATCATCCGTCAGTCGAAAATACGAAAAAATCATTGATACAAAAATCCTTTGCCATTACGTCAAATGGAAGAAAATATTTTTTGCCAATTTTTTGTATTTTGTGTTTTGTATTTTCACAAGGAATTTAAGGTGTAAGTTTCATGAAGTTCAAAGGTGGCCAACACAATGAAAATTGCGATATTATACTGTTTCGATCTTATACCGTTTGAAAATAATCGGCAAGAAATAATTCCTTCCATTTCACGTGATCAGGAAAATTTTTGGTAGCAATGATTTTTCCGTACGACTGACGGCATTTTGAAACATTTCGAAAGTAACGTTTATTTGAATTATTCAAATATATTAGTACCATATTGACAACTAAACATTTGGTTATAACAATATTTTGAAGATTTTGAAATTTGATGGTTTGTCGAGACTTCTATACCTTCAACGAATCTTGCACTCGAAGATTTGAGAAAGAACAACTTTACAAAGTAATTATCGTCAGAGAAGTAATCTCGAAGGGTGGTCAGATTCACATAGGAGAGAGGCGAGCATAATGGGCCCCCTGGACAATGAAATGGAATTAGAAAAAACTATCAGTAATACGTAAAATGTATTTTCAGGTTAGTTACGAAAAAATTGCGTTGCCGAAATAGGTCTAGCATTATTTCTGCCTTAAGGGGCTCATTTTTATCGCCGTCCCTCTATAGTAAAATACCTAGTCCGGATTTCATCGATTGTCTGGCAACAATTATATTTATCGCTCTTACATAATTTTATCAATTATCTGAAAGATGTGAAACGAGATCCTCTTTCGAACTTCAAGTGGCCTATGAGAGATTAAGAGAAGTCTAGAATAGTAAAAGATACGTCGAGATATGTCGGGAATTCACACCTATTGTACATTGCACGGATACTATTATAATTTCTTCACTACGTTAGTCTGTATTTCTGTCAAAGTTTTTCCCTTCGTTGGAGGCATCATTAACACGCCGTAAAGCACGGAGATTAATGGTATGACTGCCAGTATCCAGTATATGTAAGCCTCGTCGATGAGGTCGATCAGATATTGGTAACTTGATACTGAGAGGAAGCCGAAGATGCCTCCAAATGCGCAGCATATGCAGACGGCCAGAGTTCGTATCTTAGCCCCGAAAAGTTCGCCGAGTAGTATGTGAGGCACGGGAGTAATTCCCACGCTGTGAAATAGCCCAGAAAATCCCAGCGAGAAAATGAATAGCCATTGCAGCGAACTCGGATCAACGCCGACATTCAGAAGGTAAAAATGAACTCCCATCGCCGTATTGCACAAGCTGACACCACCGTTTGAAATAACCCACATTACCGTCCTTTGCCATTTGTCAACGAACAGCGTTGTCATCCAACCGCCTAGAACGCCTAGACCCGTCGTTATAAGCGGCATCGTTGAAGCTGATATCACTGTCAGCATCGCTCTGGTCGAGATTGTTTCTAGATAAACCGATATAGGATTAATTCCGGTGAATTGCGCGAAAAAGGTAAACAGTATCAAATTTAACGTAGCATATCGGTTGCAGGGTAAATTCAACTCCCACAATCTGTCCAGGAATTTGGCCGATTGTGTTTCGGTGATGAATACATTGATCGATTTCAGCTCCTTATCGACTTCTGCCTTTCGGTTGAAAGCAAGTATGGATTTTTCTGCTTCCGCAAAGTTCTTTTCGCCCGCAAGGTAATACGGCGAATCCGGAAGCAACAGCATAATCACAAGGAAAATAACGATCGGGACAAGGCCCACGCAAGCGTAAACTTTCATCGACACGTAGGGCCCTATAGCAAAGCCTACCATGCAACCTATGGTCAAGCCGTTCATCGCCAGGACCATAATGGTGCCTCGAATTTCGGGGCTAGAAATATCTCCGAGGTAAATGGGATAGCAGATGTTCACCGCCTCGCTGGCAGCTCCATAGATGAACCTTGTCACATACAGCCAGGGCACTGAGTACGCTATGAGTGACAAAATGCCGGATATCAACAATGCCAATCCGTTTCCGATCAGCGCTCTTCTGCTTCCCAAGTATTGGACGCCAATTGCTCCCAATATTGCGCCCGGTATTCGGCCCAGTTGGAACGCAGAGGATATCCAGGAAACTTCGTCTTCTGTCGCGGGAAACGGCGAATCTCCACTCAAGAACTGCGCGATGTAGGGCGAGGCCCAACTCATCGAGAGTCCACAAACGAACAGCTTGAGCAGTACTGAGTAACACGAATATTCACGGTCAGGGATCTGAATTTTTCCTTTTTGTCCATCACCTTTACTCACCCGCTATCGAGCCAACCCATTGCAGCCACATCGGGTAGGTTCGCCAGGATGCAATCAAGGCTTTCTCCATATCGTTTGGAAGTTGGGCGGCGTGGTGTCAAGATTGGTCCTCGAAATATCGAATCGCGATTGATTTTTTCACTTACACCTCGCGTTGACTTCGACACTTTCCTCAGGTCTAATGCGGGCTAGAGTCGTGGCTAATCTGAAGTGAACATGCATCGACTTGTATATGCCTATCGATCGTTGAATCAGCTACCATCTTTCAAAATCTGTATGCATTTGTATTCGGCTTCAATACACGGAATGTATAAATATGAATTCAATAATACCTGCACCAACCTGTGAAACGAGATCCATTGATATATCTTATCTAATTCTTATGCAGGTTCGATATATCAATTGTTGCATGTTATCAAGACAGCAACCTGATATGTTTTATAGTGTGATGCAATTGCTGTAATTCCATTTATATCGCGAAGAGTGTAAGCGAGATAGCCTATTCCATATATGTATGCATATTGTATACAAATATTTATTTCGAAACGGCTTATTGTCAGCTCGGAACGGTCATCACTGTTACAATCAGCTATAGTCTGTCCCACCTTCTTATTGCCCTGCCGAGTATTTCTCTCCCCACTCATGTGGCAAGGCTTCGCAGAGCTGGTAGCTTATATTACGTGCAAAATTACATCAGTGAATGCAGTCCGGTGCCATAATCTTATAAGCCACCGTCGAAATACGAGAAGCATCAACAGCCAAAACCCGATGTACGTGTCCTGTTATATTTGAAAATTTTTTCCTTGTTCTTTGTTAATTGACTGAGCTCGATTTGATGCAATTTTATTTTCGTAAATTTCTTAGGTGAGCGGGCCATCAATCAGCCCTTAATCCGTCACATGGCTTTTTGGATCGATCATCAAGGCTTTAAAATCACGGAATTATATCTTATTATATTATACTTAGATATGCATACGGCCAGAGTTTGTATATCTGACAGATAGATCTTACCGATGAGAATCGGGGGGATCATGCTCATTTCCATGTTTTTAAATGCTCCTCTGGGCTCGTCCTCTTTGCTGGAGATTAGCCACGAAGGAAGAAGATATGATCCTAACGTAAACTCGCAGTCAGTCACGCTATCCGTCGCCCCACGAATATGCAACCGAAGTGACACGTTCAATTAATGTTGGCGATAGCTTAGGTGATGTAGGGATCCGCTAACTATGAGCTTTATTTGTTCATGGAAATGCGCAGACTCCGGGGCTTGAGAAAATCCGAAGGATTCTCCTCATAAATTTCTCAACGAAGTACATGAACAATCAGCCACCAATCATAGCGGCCTAATCCACTCCGATCGGCATCGAGGTAAATGAAATCATGTGAAACATTCCTCTCGCAGAGATGAGCTCATTGTCAGTGTAACTGGTTGCGACGTTTACACCACAAGGCCGCATGAATAAGTACAGCTTGATCAAGATAAGCTCGACGTATCCCCTGTTCCCTGGTGAATTGAGCTTTCGCAGCCGGTCGAGGAACGTCACTGATCTGGACTCGATGACAAACATCTTCGTCAAAATCAGCTTCAGCTCGATGTTTGTTTGATGTTTTTAACTTGGTACCGAATTCCTGGTCTTCTTTATTACACTGTCTTCGCCAGTTGAACAGCATGGTGAACCAAGGAGTAGTGAGAATGTAGTGAGATAACTGATGTTCGGTACGATGCATATGCAGACATGCAATTTCATCGAAACAAAAGGACCCGTGATCCGGCCTGCCGATAGTCCAGGCTTAACGCGCTGATTTTCAAGGCTATTAAAGTTCCGCTTACCTTGGGACTGGAGGTGTCTCCAAGGTAAAGAGAGAAGCGGAAGTACATCACATTGTTGGCAAAGCCAACAGTAAACCTGCAGTAGCCACGTAGAGCCATGGCATAGAATTTGCCGCTATTGTCAGAATTTAGGATGTCGAAAACAAAGAAGAAATCTCAAGCCACTATTTCAACAATATAGGTGTAATTGAAGATCCTGAACGGATGGAACAAGTCATCGAAAATTTTATCAACCTTGCTTATGTTGACAAGACGTTAATTAGGTGTGAAACGGTTTTACTATACTTATGTATTCAACGGCCAAGACCATTATGATGCCGCGAATTACGAAGGTAAAGAGGGTATCAGATGTTTACCGCCTCGTTAGCAACTCCACAAATGTACCTTATCACATAGAGCCAGGACACAAAGTACACCGTGATCGAAAAAATCCAGGACATCAATAATGCTGATCCATTTCCGATCAGCACTCTTCTACTTCCGAACTATCGGACGTCCATTGCTACCAATATTACTCCATGTACTCAGTCCAGTGGGAATGTCGAGGATTTCCGGTAAAAAATTGTGCGAACAACTTCAACATCACTGAATAATACGAATATTCACACTTAGGGATCTAAATGTTTTCTTCTTGTTGATCATCCGCACTTACTCGCTATCGAACCCAGCCATTTCAGCCACATCGAGTAGGTTCGCCAAAACATAATTCAGCTCGATAGCGCAAGAAAGTTTGACGGTATAGTGTCACAATTGATTCTCGTAATATAGAATCGTGATCGATTTCAACTTGGAGAGCGCGGGCTAGAGTCGTGAGTAGTCTGAAATGGAGGTATATCGACTGGTTTTTGTTATTCCATTGTTCAATCAATTACCCTCTGCGAAAGTGTACTTGCGTTTATATTAGGCTTTAACACATGCGATTTATATAAATATGAATTCGGTAGTGTCTGTAGGAAATCTGGAAACAAGATTAATTGATATTTCTTATTTCTGTTCTATAATCATCTGAATATTAATTGGTGCGTACTGCGTATGCTACCTTGTCGGCAACCTGACATGTTTTATAAATTGTTGTAATTGATATAATTCGAATGGTATTCCGACTAAAGTTCAATTCATTTTTGGAACATATGAGCTTGAGAGTATCTTGCATCATGGAAATGATCAGATAACACTTAGTTTTTTAATTTATAAACATTCGTTACATGTAAATAGTGGGAAATGATTCGTGAAATTGGAAGTTTTCTTGTTCTCACAAATATCGGAAAATTACTTTTACTATACCATACCACAGAATAGTTTTAAGATTAGCATAAGTCTGCTGGTCCATAATATTAGAAGAAATATCCTTTGAGCATAGGGTAAGGTATCAAAAACTCGGGAGAAAGTGTTTTTACAATTTATTCGAAGGAAAAAACAGGATAATACATAAAAAACGTATGACTGCGTTATATACGTGTAGATGTGTCAATTAAAGGTAACCTGTTTCCAAAATGTAAAAAAATCAACGAATTTAAACAAGACCACGGAGCAGATCGAATCCTTAAACTCATGCAGGATTACATTCACGGCTTATCAATTAAAATATTCATTCCATCCATTATCAAATTACAGCAATGAACAATTATTATTTTTACGTGGAACCCACCGCCTGGTTCATCCATGATCAGTTCGCACTGAAATCTGAATTTCCATCAGGGTTTTCCCCTTCGTGTTTACCGCGGTCGGGAGGCTGAGAAGTAAAGATATTGTTGACCCTCGCAGATCGCTCCAATCCAGTAGATATAAATCTTGTCAATTATCGTGATTAGACATCGATAATCGTAGACTTAATCTAATCACGCGACATATGCGAATATAATTGATCTGATACGGGTGCTTATCTGTTCACCTGTTTCAGTCGAATTCATTGCACGATGCATGTAGATATGTGTTATGACATTCGTTGGCAAGTACTTATCACGCAAATATCTTATCTAATCTTAGTAAGAACTTTTTGTTTTTAATACCTTAATACAGTGGTAATTTCATCGCTAACGTAGTTCCAATTTTAACGAAGAACAGATTTGTCATGGAAATGAGAACACTGCCCATTATTATACAGCGAGTTTATCTATCTGCGGAACGATCCGTGCGCCTTATTTCAGCAACCGGTGTTACAGCTCGTGTCCAGGTTGAGGATCCTCATCTGGTTACTGAGATCGAAAGAGTGGGGAGCAGCCGCCGGGTGGGGGAAAAGCCATGAGTTACCCCCACCAAGTCACCGATTAGAATGAGAGGTCCGGCTCCAGCTGTTGCTCCCTCTTTCTAATTCCGGCCTCAGCTCGGTGCAGAGACCGCGCAGTTTATTTCCCAGAAGTCTGTGCGGGCGAGATGCGATGCTCTACTCGAACATGCGCTGTAACTCCGGTTGTCTGAATCAGGCGTACACGGATCTTTCCGCGTCTAGGAAAACTCACGGTATATGTTGATAAAAAGTTATATCCCTAACAATAAGTAAGAAAAGTTTATATATCACGAATTAAAAGTGAGTAAAATAAGTGAAATGGATGGAATATCTAACCTTAAGATTGTTGATATATGTTTATACAATACCGAAGAGAAATATAGGCAGGTAGGGGAATATATTGTTTTTCATATTTTACAAAATTGGCGAAATTATGAAGGAGCTTGGACATAAGTTTGTGATTGATTCCAAAAATTATTCAATCAAAATTTATTTAAAAAAAGGTGCCAATTACAATCTTAATTTGTGATTGATCAAAAAAAAAAAAAGATGCCAATTACAATTATAATTTATAATTGATTCAATAAAGGTGTCAATTACAATTGTAAATTGTGATTTGTAATACATTTTTTCTGTAGCTAATAACACAAAGTTATTGGATGCTACCGAACATTAATTGCAAGTCAATATTATTTGTAATTTACACTTCAGAGGACGATACAACATGAAAAAAGGTGGGTAGAAAAAAAGGGTTCGTCTTAAACACCTACTTGAATCGAAGTTTGTTTTAAATATTGTTACTGCAATTGAACATAAAAATCGGCTTTATGATCATTTTCTTCATACGTTATCTCATTCTACATTTTTTGCATACGGTCTTGTTAGAAATGTTTCATTTCTATAGTTAATGTCATACTTAATTATCCAGTAGGTCGTCTTGAATTTCCGTGAGTGTTTTTCCCTTTGTATTTGGTACCAGTACGAGGCCAAAAATAAGAGCTGCGAATACCCAAACCCCGGTTATCCAGTAGATGTAACATTCGGCAATGACTTCCAACAGATACTGGTAACCGTATATACCGACAAAACCAGCGATACCACCGACAGAACAACATATGCAAATCGCCAGAGTTCGTATATTCGACCCGAATAGTTCACTGAGAAGTATGTACGGGATGGATCCCATTCCCATACTGGAGAATGCACCGTATATGCTTACGGACAATATGAAGAGCCATTGCAAGTAGCTGGGATCAACGCCGATGTCCAAAAGGTAAAAGTGTATCCCCAAGGCTATCAAATTCAAGGAAAGTCCGGCTGTAGAAAATACCCAGATTGTTTTCCTCTGGAATTTGTCAACAAAATACATTGACGTCCAAGCACCCAGAATAGTCAAGCCACCCATTGTGATTGGCATTGTAGATGGTGAGATCAAACTCAGCATTCCTCTAGTCGCGATGCTCTCCGTGTATGTTATCAGAACGTTCATTCCGGACGTCTGCATGAAGAATATCAATGCGATTAAAATCAAACCGTACTTTCGGTTCTGGGGCAAATTCAATTCTCGCAATCGATCGAGGAACGTGATGGACTTTGTTCTGGCGATAAATTTTCGAACCAAATCCATTTCCAAGTCGACATCCGCCTTTCTGTTGTAACTGATTATCGAATTCTCCGCCTCTTTTATCTTGTTCTTACTCACGAGGTAGTAAGGTGACTGTGGTAACAGCGCAATGATCACAATGCAACCGACGATGAGCGCAACCCCGATCCCCGAAAATACCCTCATTGAGACGTAGGGACCTATTGCATATCCTGCAACAATGCCGAGGGACAAGCCGTTGATCGCCAGGACCATTAGAGTGCCTCTTATATTGGGACTTGAAATGTCTCCGAGGTAAAGAGGGTAGCAGATATTCGCTGCTTCGACGCATAGTCCGCTAAGGAATCTGGCTGCGTATATCCAGGGCACGGAGTTTGAGGCGATTATCAGGATCCAGGAAATCAACAGAGCGACTGCATTAACGATTATCACTATTTTTCCACCCAAGTATTGAACGCCAACTGCTCCCAATATTGCGCCGGGGAATCTACCGAGCTGGTAAGTCGACGCCATCCATGATACCTCGTCCGTTGTTGCCGGAAACGGGGCAGTTCCACTCGTAAAGCTTGCCAGGTAGGGTGAGGCCCAACCGACCGACAGGCCGCACGCAAACAACTTCAACATCACTGCGGAATACGAAAGCTGTTACGACTATTGATTGATGGAGGGGTAGCTCAGAGGTATTGTTTCGGCATCACTCACCTCCAAAAGCACCAACCCATTGCAGCCATAATGGGTACTTCAATAACAATGTACCCGAACTTTGAGTCATTGCGTATGGGTATTTGACACTCTGGTGTCGAAATGGGTCTGTGGTCGAGTTGGACTTGGTTTAACCGATTTGCGTCGGGTACAAATTGTCAACTGGTCGGAGGCCTGCTGGATTTGTACGTATTCCAAAATTGACAGCCGCGAACTGTTTAGCTTTAATCGGTAACCTTCTGAACGATCCGAATGATTTATTTGGCTCTGTGTATGAGGTTTATTATCGTGAAAAATGTAAGAACTGACACGGCCATGCCCATTATTTACAGTATTCGTGTATGTATGTGACGATAAAGCTTATCTTTTCATCTGGTCAAATTGCATTAGGCACTGAATGTATCTAATATGATAAATGATATTTCTCCAGTTTTGTTATCGTTTTTATAGATTCTGAATACTGATTCGTTCGGTCTTGATGTTTTGACGTAAGAATTAAGATTATTCGTTCTTGGAGACGTTAAGTAACGAAATTTAGATACACACGATATAATGAAAAGGAACGGGTAGGCGAACAGTTAAAACTTATCAACAGCAGTTATATCGGATTTGTTACCTTTTGACGGTATGGTGATCCCAAAAATTCACATATCAGTAACATAAAAATACTTACTTCGTTATATAGTATATTTATCGTACCCTAAACTGATGCATCGTATACGGTTTGTCAAAATATTCTGGGAGAAGACCAATCTGTTTTGTAACATTGACGCATGCTGATGGCAAATATTAACCGTCGAATGCGAGCTCGTTTTTTGCTTCTCACCCAGTAAGAAAGTCTCTACCGTAATTTTTTGAGAAATTAAAGAGCTCGAATAGTCAGTTTTTGTCGATCATCGTCGATATAGCGTCGATCCACAAAGAGTTAAGATTTCGTTACGATTTGATCAGGCTCATGCTTTCTGACATTTTTGACAACCATTAACGTCGTTGTGTTAAATTCTTCTAAAATCAATTTCACTGCTTCAAAATACACTGTAATTATTTAAACTAAGGTTCCAATTTTAATATCGACCGTATGAGTCACCTTTATTCGAATGTTCAACATAAACTTTTATTTTATATGTATAATATGCCAGGACTACTAGTAGGTACTAATTGCAAATGAGAATAAGTATGACGATGTTGGCACTACGCTTATCTGCTCAAACGTTCGTATCTCCTGTTTATTTATAACCTGTTGATTCTATTCATCTGTTATAATCAAAGCCCGCCGATTAGCCGACGTTTCCATTCTTCTATGCGTGATATTTAATCCCGTGCTCAAGTATCTCGAACTAGGCCTTGATTGGATGTCGACTACCCTGAGCTGTTTTAAAAAATCTTAATCGCGGAAGATTGCCAAGATCAGTTTGTAGAAGGAACGACGTTGCAAGCATCCAACAACTCGAAAGTGAATAACAAAAAAGGCCAGAGTAAAATTTTTTTACTGCTCTTGGTTTACGACAGTTATTCATCGAGGAAAATTCAATTTCTTCTCCAGCAAAGCGGAGTCCGTCGTATTGAAATTCCTCATTTTTTCCACCCTCCAGAACTCAACCCCTGGACTGCCTACCGCCTTTCTCGCACTTTATTTTAATAGTGTTTACCCCCGTCGCGACTGACGAGTCCTCGTTCTGAGTACCGAGTACCAAGTACCAAGTACCAAGTACCAAGTACCAAGTACACCGGTCCCAGGTGAGGATGAAGACGTAATTAACCCGGTGATCGTAAAGAGGAGGCAGCCTGTTTACAGCGGCTGACTTCTTTCCTGCTTTCTTCACTGTGTATCTATCTATGTGTGTGTATGGGTTGGTGTGTTTGAGCTTGGAATCTTAAATCATGTGTTTAACGAAGGGGAAGATTGTGCATCATTTAACCACGGAAGAGAGCAGTCGTTCAAGGGTCATTTCTTGAAAGGAATCGTTTAACAAATTCGCAAATCTTCACGATGCAGAACCCAACTCGATCGGTAAGGTAGAGGCGGTGGAGGTGGTGGAGGTCCAGCTAGATTCGACACTTTACTTTCGGGTAAGAATACTCGCACGTGACGAGGATGAGGCCTTGCGATTTCAGAGGTTAAAACTTTTTACCGTGTAATTTAATTCTTCCGACCCTGAAACGTTTACTTAGGTATCCGACAAGCTGATATTGTTGCTCCGATGGAACCCGAAGGGCGGTCAGGGGGAGGGGGGGGGGGGGGGGGGGTTCAACATTGACCCGGTGATAAATCCAATTCTCCAAAGCGTGCCCGAGAGACCGTTAATATCAATTTACTCCCGGGGTGGTAACTCTCGACAGGAATGTCGAACCTGTTAACTGGAAGGAGGAACAGATCTTTTTCTTTTTATTCTCGAATTAGGGTTTTGGTGTCACTTATAAGTGCCGCCATTCTTGGGCCGATCAATCGACATTTGGTTTCATCGCTGATCATGATAATTCGGTCCGGTTTTATATTTAAGAGAACCTTCGTGTGACGTCAAATGAATTACACTGTTGCTTTAACTTGGAATTATTTATACCCGAACGTCGTCTCGCATGTGTGATTTTATCTTCAATTAGCTGTCGACGACGACGACGTGTGGCGAACAGGTCAAACGCAATCGATTACTTCCTGTCTAATATTAGGCGGATTGGTTTACTGCGACGCTGGGCTCACGTACAAGGTTGAGAAAATATTTTTGATTTTTTGTTTCTCGTTATACAGTTTTCACGCCTTTTTTTACAATCGTAGATTTCGGGAATCTAGTTGGAGGGAATTTGCTTTTATTTCGTAACGGACTTTATCCGAATTCGCTGCAGAAGAATCCTCGTTTCCTTAGCTTCGCAGTGTTGATCATAAAAATTTTATACATAAAATCGTCAAAAAACAATCTCTCTCTCTCTCTCTCTCTCTCTCTTTCTCTATACTAACAAGTCAATCACACGTCAATCGATGTCTTGATGAATAAGGTACAGTAAAATGCATAAATGTCTTAAACTTCCGGCTAACAACTTGTTTTCGGTCCGAAACAAAATGAGATTTCGATAATAAAATTGTGGCTTTATGAATTTGGGCTTCTTTTCTATTTAACCATGTTGTCACATGTTTCCAAAGTTTTTCGTATACTCTGTGACTGTCACTGTAAGACACGAGACGCGTTCGTGGTCTACGTCAATTCGTACGAGAAACGAAGAGCTCGCAAAAATAATACTGTCTCCTAGGCAACTTGTCGCTGAAAATAGACAGCGATTTTTATCGAGCAAGATGAAAAGAGAAAGATGTAGAAAAAAAATAAAGGAAAAAAAAAAAAGATTTACCCACAGCTGCGGTTTTCGTAAATAATACTGTAAATATACAGTGGCGATAAATATAAAAAGATCTGCGCAGATGTAAATAATATTTATCTCTCCGTAAGTCCATTGTAGAAAAAATGCCGATACTTGTGGTTTAAAATTTTTTTCCGAAACATGGCTGTGGTATCGTTCCAAAAAACTTTCGCGCAGTTCTTCTGGCCTTTTATTTTATACAATTTTTTTTTCCCTCGTCCTAATTATATTACTGCAAAACAGTATTCCTCAATTGTAGATTGATTATATAATTATATATATATATATATATATATATATAAAAAGAGCGACCTCTTAAAAATTTTTTTTTGATCTGTCCTTTGGAGTGGGCTCTTAAAACATCAAAAACTAATATTTTGTCAAACGAGACTCAAAAAAAAAAAAATAGTCCGTTATTTTGCGCTACATATATATATATGTATTTATCCATGTTGCGTGGAAACGTTCCGCATCTTGCAAATGGTGACCAATCACGAATTTTAGTCAATCGATATACATACATATACATTAATATACATATATGTATGATATAATACTTGCATATTGAAAAAAAGGAGGATGAATTTACGGAAAAATTTATCGGGTCACGAATTTTCCTCCAATCCAAGTTATTCGTTATTACTATTATTATTATTATTTTTATTGTTGCTGTTGTTGTTCTTGTTGTTGTTATTACTATTATATATGTATATGTGGGTACACGGCGATAAATTATAGTGTGATTATAAATTAATATCACGCTATCAGGGTGCAGCAGGCGGAGTGTTGCGCCACGTTATCAACTTAGCCCCGAACCAGCGAGCAAAATAATTAGAACCACCCGGTATGAGCGAGGCGGGGAAAGCCTATTTGCAACTAACCCGAGTAGAGATTCAGATATTAATCTGGGCAACAGATGCTGCCGAGGGGTCTGAGCGATACGTCACGGGTCTTCGTTGCGTGACACCGCCGCGGCGGACCCTTTACTTTAGATTTACAATCCATGATCCTGGATTCGAGACTCTAATTGTACGTATCCAAGGTACGTCTTCTAGGATTTCAGCATTTCTCGCACACCGTTGTCACCAGTTATACTCATTAACTTCGCATTTTCGTCGTGCCGACTGATAAACAAAAAGAAATTATTTTTTTCAAAGAATCGATACTTTTTCTCTTTATTTAGAATTTTTCACGACTTTACTTGAAATTAGCTTATTAACAAGTTTTCGATAATTATTAAAAATTTGACGAAAATTTATGGGTTTATTTTTTATTTGATAATTTTGTAAATAATAAATGTTTGGAAAATTATTAAGTAATACGATTTTATCGCACTTCACGTCGAGAACGTTACGAGTCGTATAATGCGTGCGTTACAAGATTTATTGACTCCACTCTGTTGGATATAGTAAGAGGTTTCTTTTTTCCCCTCTTTTTTAGCCAATTTAGGTATGCAACTTCAGACGTGAGTTTGAATAGGTACCGTATTTTACTCGAGTAGGTAGTAGGTACCTATATGTTATATTATACACTTGACCCCCCTTGGATTTAAGTGTCTTTGGATTCTACAGTTTGCACAATTGAAAAAACAAACCTGTGTCCAAGGAACAAGAGTCGGATGAAAAAATGATGAAAAATATTCAAACCCCGATGATATATTCCACTCGTTTAGCACATGCAATGGCTAAACGGTTTTTGATTTTATGGCGTTGAATTACGTGATGTAATTTAAAAGGGGTCACGAAAAACCTGGAATTGTCAGGGGATTTTTAATTTGGTCATGGAAAAAACTGACAACGTCACTTTTCTATCATGGGAATTAGACATGATTTTTTTTATTGAAAAGTTTAATTTTTTTTCGTCTAGAAAAGAAATTCCCTCGAACTGACTTTTTTTGTTTTTTTTTTCTTGCAGTTTTAGGTTTTAGTAACTTACTAGAGTTTGGGAAAAACTTTCAGGTTCTGGAAAAACTGGAAATAAATATTTTTGGCCACCCTGAAATGTGACGATGTAATATAGGTTCTAAAAAATTGATCGATAATTCACTAAATATATGATAAATAATAATTTACCGTGCTTCAGACTACAGTGAACAAGCCATATTCATTGTCAGACTCGTATGATTGAAAGTTGAGCAATTTTCTATGGATAATTTTTAACACGGAAGATAAAAGGGTCGATAATTGGTGCTCGATCTGTCAGCATTTAATTGGAACATCCACTTTACCACACATATATTATATGCATTCATATGCCGGCTGCACGCGTGTTTGTATGTACATACATACGTGTAGCGAGAGACTCGATATTGAAAAGCCAATATCCGACACCCGACATAATTACTTGGCTGTGACCTCTGACTTTTATCCGTGACTCTGGGTGGAAAATTTATATCGGTAAGCGGACAAGCCTTGCTCCATCCCTCCTTAGGGTGTACAGTCCAGTATAAAACAGTCCATAAAACAGAGAATTGCGAAATACAGACTGAACCAAGTTGAGCTCGGGTGTATAAACAGGGTGTCCAGTATTCATGGAAATTATTGAATCAGGGAATTCTCAGGGAATTTGATGTCTCCTGGACAAAAACCTGGAAATCTCAGAGAATTTCATGGCGTATCTGGAATATAATAATTTTCATCCTAGGTTCATAAAAATTTAGCCATTTGATGAGAAAAAACAAATTTTTCTTTCAACTTTCAGGCAATGCTCATGAACCAAGCACTGACTTCTTAAAAATTGTACGAGCTAGCGAATTCTTACAAATTCGCCTCGCAATGAGCTGTGCTCTAGTCAAATATAGAATATTCTTGTTTGTACGACTGTTGTATTTTTAATTTATTCTGTATATGAGAACAAACTGGATAAATAATGATTATTGTTTGGAAAACCTGGAATTCTCAGGGAATTACGTTTTCAGAAATAACTGGACACCCTGATAAAGTTGAATTAGGACGAGACAGTCTCCCCTCAGTATTAAAAAAAAAAAGGAAAAAAACAAACAAACCGATTCGATTTGCACGCCAAAGATCACTTGTTAACGATTTTATAAACTTTTTACTCTACTGCATTTATTTCGATTAGAAAATCGTATCGCATGATATTCAATTTCGAAAAATTATAACTCATCATCTTCTTTGTCAATTGTTTGTTTATAAATAGTTGGAAGGAATTTTTTTTTTCTTGACTTCTTCAACAGAATGAAAAAAACAATCACAGCTTTTGTAAAATCAATACTGACTGTGGATAATGAACTAACGATTTATTTCTAAGTATATTAATTCTGTTAAAAAAATCCGTGTCACGTGATCTGTACAAAATTCATTCCAAATTTTCACGTAAGAATTTTGCAGTAATAAAATATAACTGAAAATGACACCAAGTCTCAGATTATATTAATCGTTAAACTATTTGGGAATAATTATTTTCCGATAAAACTGATCGAAACTTAATTAATTTATCGATTTCAAATTCCCGATTCTTAATTTCTTCTATAGGGGAGGATGGGGCGAAGTGGGCACCTTAAAATTTTTGATATCTCAAAAAATTTGGGGGCAAAGTGGATCCCCTGAAATTTTTTAAATAAAAAAAGATAAAATCAACCGCCTGAACTTTTTTATTAAATATGATTAATTCGGAAATCATTTACTCGAGTAATTGCATAGCTCATAACGCGAAACGTTTCGAGTTATGCTTCACTCTCAATTCGTCAAACTAAATTAACAATTCTCTGAACTTGAAATTTATGATTACTTTTTCTCGAGGAAGTTTGATAATAATTAAACATAGATGTTCATATAAAAACTAAACATTTTATTCCGATGTAAGGCATTATTTTCTTAAGGGGCCCACTTTGCCCCACTTTCCCCTACTTTGAAAATTTTCCGACTGTACTGTACGCCTGCAAAATCCCTAAGCCGAGTAAGAATAAGGATTTTCATCGCGAAGGACGTGAAATTGGGGTGACACTTTTGGGAGAGGGTACGAGAAAGAAAGTCCTGCTTTGCGGGCGAAAAAGGAACTTTGTAAATCCTCGTACCGTCTTATACTCGTCCCTAGTTTTCTTCTTCCCTTTTTACTTCCCGTCTTTATTCGCGAGTATGGATACCAAACTCGACAGAAATTCTCTACTTTCGCTACGAGTCAGCCATAAAAATGTTGAAAATAGAAGGAATGAAGTGAGGAGAAGAAGAAAAAAGCAAAAGAAAATTAACAAAAAAATGCCGAACGAACGAACCAGCGAAAATGGCTCGAGGCACGAAAGGAGGAATCGATTTCTTCTGTCAAAGGATTGGCTCCTTGTATTTGCACCAGTGCACGCCTAATTACGACGTCACAAATTGGGAAACTACGAAGACTGTACACGTGTAATTAGCCGGAAAAGTTAACCTGAAAAAAAATATGAAAGTTTAAGCTCAAAGTTGAAAAAGGTTTTCTTGAGTCAATCTTTGCTCCAATTTCTTAGCCTGAGATTATTTATTATCGGAGGGCACGTGAACTAGGGATTTGATTAGTTATAATTTCCTCGAATATTTGAAGAGTTTATCTGCCCTAAAAATATTCGATTCAATTTATTGTACGTAATAATTAACTGAATTATTCAAACTAATTGAACTTTTATTGACGTAAGTTTTGATGCTTTTTCTTCTTAATTGGATCCGATGATGCATCCTGCAAGTATTTTTATATCTCAAAAATCGTGTTTTTATTTTTCATTACAGGAATACGATTCTGAACACGAAAAAAAAATATCAATTTTTTGATACCTATATATTTTTGCAATTTCACCGCAATTTTACTGCGCTTCGTAAAACTTACGGTGGATGTATAAGTTAATAAAAGTAGCTTCACGTGAATGCAAATTACTTGTCGTTAATTAAAGTGATTCTGAATAACTGATGACGATCCCTTCGCACGACTTGAGGAAAATTGTCTAGTAAGTATAACTTGACGTTGATTAAAGTGTTGTCAAACGAATTAGTCGCGAGTTTAAGCAACTTGATGCAACTCGCATGTATATAGTTTGAAATAAATCAAAGTAACTGGGTGACTCATGTGACCATGATGTAGAATAAGTTCAATTAACTTAACACACCGCAGTCGTGGAAATGATCGTCGTTTCGACGTTAATTAAAGGGACTTTGCGCACATTCAAGTGTTGTCAGAACAGGATATGAAATACATGGTGTGCCTAGGAGTGCAGATTCTTTCTCCAAAAAAGTTTCTCTCTCGCGCTGGATCGGACTTAAGTAAGACGTGTACCAACGGCGCGAAAATTCCCTAGATCGGTGGTGATTAATTGTTGCGACGTTGAATCTGCGTGGGGAAAAAATGAGCGGGACTTTAAATAACTCACATCACGTGACACTACACGTGATGGCATTACCGAGCAGGGTAGCGTTCGCCAGATAAATAATTCCCTAGCAATATAGGGATTTCTTTAGACAATTGGTACGCATCTCAAAGGTAAAGGCCTTAACCTCTAAGAAAGGTGAGTCGGATAGGAGTTCTAGGCACACCATGTATACTCACACCGCGTTCTCGAGTCATGGTTTAGCCCTTGTGGTCTCGACTCCTAACGAAGGAATGGAGCAATCTGCGAAGCAATTATACCACGGCTGTATACTTTCGTGTATCTTGATGACCGTAAGAGACGCGGGTGCTTGACCTTGATACTCAGTCAGGCTGCAAGGCGTCTCGAACCGTGCAATTAATAGCCTGCAAGCATCAAGCGTTCGTCGCGTCGCCTTGCTTCGCGTCCTCGACCTTCGTCAACCTCTTGGACGAGAACTTGTGCGATGCATGAGTGGAGAGAGAGAGAGAGAGAGAGAGAAAGAGGGAGAGAGAGAAAGTGATGACATGGTTAGGGAGATTGGTGAGTTAAACATCAAGTGAGAACCATCAAAGGTTGCGATATTTTATTACAGAAAAATTGAAATGTGTACGAATAAGGATGGCCACTAAGCTAAAAATGATCGATGCATCGATTAATCGAGTCGAAAAAAATAATTCAACACGATTGGATTAAATCGGTGAAAATTAATCGATTAAACGATTATTTCGTATTTTTTTGAAACGCTGCATGTGGAGCCAAAATTTCGTAAATTTTAGTATGCAGTCTTAATAGCGGGAAAAAAAAAATTGATGAATCTTTCACCAAATCCATGGGGCTTACATGCTATAAACCCCATAAAGTTGGTGCGAATCGCTTTCCAGTATATTTATAGGGATTTCGTCAGTTTATAAACTCTTTTTTTTTAAACCGATCCCAAAGTTTGAAAGGCTTTTGCATTACATATGTAATACACGTTTAATAACCAGACGTAGCAAAATAGGAGTCACTGAATAATTCATTCTCCGGATTGCGATCGATTCTCTGTAATCCAGTCTCGTTCAGTTTTGACACATGTCGTATCCGTCCTTGACTTTAGTGAACTTTTTCAACCAGCACAATTGGTGTGTCCATCAAATTGCTTGCGATTGCGTCGACTCAATGACTTCGCGAAGTTCGTCGACAAATCAGCTGGATTCAATGATTCTCGATTATTCTTCTACGTTTTTGATTATGATAATCGATTTTATACGCTCGGTTATATTTAAATTAGTTAATCGTTGGTCTCTTAACGTAGCAACTTTATCAATAAATGCCTGAGAATTGAACTGCACTGGCATTCCTAAGAAACATCGAGTGTTCTTGGATTATGTGAATTACGTCGACTTCTTATCGCGATATTCGGATACTGATATATGTATTATTTAAAGAAGCTTCGATCTTATCATTTTGACCCAGTTTTTTCACTCGGAATTAATCACATCGTAATATCACGTTAGCTTCGATGTTGAATATCTTCTTTTCTACTTTTTCGAAAAAGAATTTTTTTATTCATATTATTATTGTTTTTCTAACATCACTTAGCAACGATTAGCAAGATTGAAAACCACCTACGAACTGACCAAAAAAGGATGGAAACAAATTAATGAGAAGCGTAATCATAGGTGTTAACACTAAGTTAAGTAAACGTTACGGTACATGCAAATAACGGTTAAAAAAATGTTTTAAGCAAAATTAAACAGCAAAGCGCATTCTATGATTGACAATTTTGCTAGAGGCGTACTGAGCGTCAAACATGTCATGAAATGAAGTCATCGAGGCGAAGCTGTACTGATTATACAATATGTATGTGTACATATGTACGTGCGTATAATAGGCACAAGGTTTCGGCTTAACCGTAGGGCAATGAAGAAATAAATCTGAATTTCAATCAGCCCGAGAAAGATAATGAGACGTCAGAATACAAAAAGATGAAATAAAAATGAACGAATGACAAAGAAGAAGGAAAAGATGCACGAATGATGACGCAAACAAAATACCAGAGCCAACAAGTTTTTTAACGCTAGGGAAAAGGAGTTATAAAAAAGAGAATTTTATTTTTATATCAGCTGACCCTGAGTTATTTGTATGATTTACAATTTTTTTTCGTACAGCAATATTTCAAAAACTGGGGTTTCAATTTATGGGTGTTAAAATATTTTTGTAGGGCTTCATTGAACTTATAACTGATCAGTTTTTGGAGAAAATTGGCGCTGAAAGTTTTCTCTCCGAAATTATTATCTCTCGGAACACACAGCGGGAAAATCCTATCGTTGATTATATGAAGATAAACGGAAAATATATAATACAGCAAGTCTGTGTCTTACAGAAACTACGTTTTATTTATCAAGTTACGTAAGCCGATTGCTAAACAAAAATACTCAACTCTTGGACAGAAGTTTGTATAACAAAAAGTGCGACGAAGAAGAAACAAGGTTCTATATCTTACACAAGATAGTCTTTCCTACAGTTATCTGTAAATCTAACTACTCTGCAGGTCCAATTCTTGAAAAGATAATCTTTAGTACAAACGTCTGTTAAATCTAACAATTCTGCAGGTCTAATTCTCGGAAAGATAGTCTTTAGTACAAACGTCTGTCTAACTTGATTTGGCCGATATTGATTGATAAATCTAACTACTCTGCAGGTCTAATTCTCGAAAAGATAGTCTTTAGTACAAACGTCTGTCTAACTTGATTTGGACAATGTTGTTTGATAGATCTAACAACTCTGCAGGCCTGATTCTTTCAATTTTCTTTAAGACTATTTCCTACCTGTTTTAGTAACAATAATTATGGTCTTGATGGCTGTGATTGTTGCTGTAACGACTAATAACAGTATATGCCTGCACCCTTATAGCTGCAGGTATAGTAGGAGTCTCTATATCTTCGAAACTGAAGCATCATCGTTGTCTCTTGAAAGCTGGTTGGCTTTGTTCGTGTTACTGAGGCTGAAACAATTATTCCGGTACATTAAACACCAGCTCTGGTATTCTACCTTATACACATGTATAGTATATGTATAGGTATGTATACGCAGCGGTTGTCGATCTACGATCGCATCGTGTTTTCAAGCTTGACCAAATTCACCAAAACTTATATCTCGACCTCTTCCTTGCACTCGTCGTCTCTTACTATCATCGTAATTTATATCCCACTTCAGTCTCGCAGAGTTTTGGTTTTTACGGGCACGGAGGTAATCGACCCTCCTAGGTGCTACTTTTTTCTATTTAACTTTTTTTCTACCTTCGTTTAACTTTTTTTTTCGTCGTACCTCGAGACTGTGTGATAATAACGATCATGAAGTGGAGGAAATTCGACGAAAACAATTTCGGCAGGTATACGTGATTGATATGATGAACGGTTTAAAAAATTTTCTTTTCACACATTAGCCTAATATTTATATATATATATATATACGAAAATATCGGACGAATGGTTGATTGATTAATAAATTGCAGGTGAAAGAAAAGAAAACACAAAAGAAAATTAAGAAATTTATCTCGGATTGATACAAAGAATTTTTTTCTTCTTTAATCTGACATCATCAAGATTTGCTATGTTATTTAACCGAGCTGCTTGTACGTGTACAGGTATTCATGATTTATTGTAAAAAATTTCAATAAGTATCATCGTCCAAGTCGATGGATTGTGATAAGAGTTTTGCAGTTATTGATAGCTCGAAAATTATAATTACCATATCGATTCTATTTATATTATACGATAATGTAAAAAGACAGCTGCGACTTGAGTTCATCGGTATCGTTACTCATTCTTGGTTATATTTCAATTAATGTTGCCTGCATAATGCTTATCGCGGTATAGTATAATAATTATGGGGTATTCTACGCCAATTCGACCAGTGTTAAAGCCCGACCATCTCAAAATCGTTTCATGTTCTTTTTCCAACATTCTAATCGGTAAGAAACGCGATCTGAATGTATATCGAAGTTTTTTTTTTTTTTTTCATTAACCCGTTTATTTTTTATAAATATTTCAAGTCGATTGCGAATACCTATTTTTAAAAATTTTGAAAAAATTCTCAAATATCCAACGAATGTCACAAAACACCACTCTTTAGGGAAAACGTGGGAATAATTTTTTTTCTACGTTTTTTTATCACCTAATTCGGAATATTTTAATTTTTAGAACGTTAAAAAAAAAACGTGAAATGATTTTGAGATGGTCATGCCTCAACACTGGTCGAGTTGGCCTGGAATACCCTATATGTAGTCGCGTTTTTTTATCGCAGTGATGCGGAGGAGATCATTCACCGTTATAATAACGAAACATACAAAAACATGCGTGAAAGAACGGCGAAGAATAGCTTCGACATTCGAAAGACGGAATATGTTTGCCGTTATGCTAAGAAATTTTTTTTAACTATTACATGACAAGACCAGTTTATCTGTGTGACGGCGAGCTGAAGGTGAGCCAAAAGTCTGTTGCTTAGGCAACTGAGAATTTTTTTGTATAATTGTTTAGTTGCGGAATTTTCGATGGAGCAAGAAAGAAAAAAATAATAATTATAGAGGTTGAGCAAAAATATATTTATTCTTCTTGTGGTTTATCGGTTTCATCAAATTTTTTTATTATTTTTTTAACGTACAGAATGAAATTTCTTTCCGAGACGGTAAACAGAGATTCGCAGAAGACTGGAGAAAAAACTGACCGTGAAGAATTGACATAAAAATTTTTTTCCTTATCTGTACGTTAGCTTTAAAATAATGCATTTTGTATTGGCTCGATGAGATCAGAGGCTTCTTATTACGTAATATTTATAGCTGTAATTCCAAGGTTCGAATCGGGTTTCGTATATATATGAGATATTTCTCGGGAAACGGTCAGCGGATTGAGTACATCTAATTTTTTTCCTGGTAAACGAGTTCTCAAAATTTTACGCAGTATAATTTACATATAAATGCACTGATTTTCTGGTGAAATTTATTATTATGATTAATTTCGACCCGCTTTCTCTACAGTATGACAAATTGGAATTACATCAGAATATAAAGTTTGTTCAACTAATCAAAAGTTTTTCGTCAGATAAATTTCATATCTAATTTTTATTTTTGTTGATGAAAAATTAACAATATTGAAGCATGCAAGTTTGAAACAATTTTGAGGATATATTCTGTAAAGTGCGCTGAAGCTAATTGATTTTCTACCAGATTGATACTTTGAACCGTTATTATGGTGTATAAACGATATAATCATTTGAATAAGATTTTCAAGTTATTTTAAGAAACGAATGTTTTTTTTTTTTCAAAAGGTTGCACGCACAACGAGTGAAAGAAAGGCAGGTACTCAGCCCTTTTAGAGAGTGAAAATTAAAATGTCCGGTGGAATTGGAGGGAGGAAATGCGGAAATGAAACGAGAAACCGCGGAGTGCAGCAAGGTAGGAACATAAAAGAATTAAAAGTATTCCGAGGGCGGCTCGGCCATTGAAGACGAGGAAAGAGAAACCGGAAGTTGAGAAGGTACTCGTGTATACAACGCGTTCGTATAACGCGTAAATGGGCAAGATCTCAAATTTTTAGTATTTAATTTTTTTTTTTTTTTCAAAGAAGTATTAAATAAAATCAATTGGAATATAAGTTTTTTTTAAATAAATCATTTATTCAAATCATTTTTACTGATTATTTATATATTTTAGAATTACAACAACAGTAATATCAAATATTTAAATATTGAATAATTAAAGATAGAAAAGTTACTAACGATAATTTGAATAAATGATTAATTTTCAAAAAATTTATATTTCAATTGATTTTATTTAATACTTTTCAAAAAAAGAAAAATAAATACTAAAAATTTCAGAATTTGCCGGTCTATGGTATAACGTATTATATACCTACCTATCTTCGTTGTATAGTTCTATTTTCTTTCTGTGTGTGTGCGTTTATATATTTTCTTATTTTTCACCTTCTTTCCTCGAGACTTATATATATTCAACGACAGAACCAGAACCAGAAGCAGCAGCAGCAGCGAACCTTGGCAAATTGATTTTATGCAAATTTTTTGAAGAAAGAGACATATTTATTCAACCCTGGTGACATTTGCATTTGTATGTAAGCTGCGGACGGGAAGAAGACAGGCCCAAGACGAGCTTTCGACGAGTCTCTCCTTCCTTTATTTCTTTCACCTTACGTATATGTATATCGTCATCAGGCCACAGTTCAACCCATAACTTTCATTCTCTCTCCCCTTCTCTCTCTCTTCACACATTTTATTTTATTCTATTTGTATTCATCTATTTTCTTTCTCTTTTGTTAATATTTTCCAATTTTATTTTCAATTTCTTTAATGGTTTTATTGTATTTTTTACCATTTTCTAAAACATGCGAAAGAAGTAGATGTAAAGGAAGATATTTTTCACCATTTTATGAAGTTTAGATTCTTCAATACGAACGAAATGAAAATTATATTGAAACGGCACACCCGATCAATTCGCCGACGAAAAAATTAGGCTTTTTTTTTTTTTTTTGAAGTGGAATGAATGCTAAAAATTTTTTTGCAAGGATCCGATGACCTGAGGGAAATGACTCGTCGATTTTACTTGGAATGCCATATATATATAAACGCCAATTAGCAGGCAAGATATTGAGCGACCGAATCCTCATCCGAAGTTCTAATTCAAACGTAAATAACGAAGTTTGGTTCGTATTCCGCCCTTCGCCCCCTTTTCTTCCACTGTACAAAGGCTAGTTTGGAACACTGATGACGTCACGTAAAATTCAAGCTCACTGCTCTCGTTTTCTTAATCAGCCGAGACGTTCGAGATTCGAAAAAAAGAATCCGCCGACGACGCAACGCCTCGGGGTGGCGAATGGCGAACGATATGTCTTCACTGATAGGGAGAAAAAAAAAGAGGTCCAGTGGCGAAGGGGGTGGGGGAAGATGTTAAGAAAGAGCTCTGAGCAACTCCAAGCACTTCTTTTTCATCCTGAAAAGAATTCAAAGTGCCTACGGATAAAGATTTTCAATAAAGATTGAGGATATCGACTTCAGATATATGCACGTATAAAAAGATGAGGAAGAAACCTTAGTAAATGCAAAGAAATACGTCATTTTACGCGCGAATCGGGGAAGGGAAGAAATTTTACAACTTTTATTTTTTTTCTTCGACTTATAATGATATTTTGCCTATTGGGTAGATTGTAATAAATCAGTTCGTTGTCAATGTAAATAATAGATTACATTCACAATGATGCTGCATTTTGAGGTTAAGTTTTGTTAACTAGTTTCTAAAATTAACTAGTTTCAGTTTCTCTAACAAAACGTTAAGTTTAACTAGACTAACTAAGTTAGTTTAACTAACTAACGTTTTGTTAGAGAAACTAAGACTAGTCAGTTTTAGTTTCTCTGACAAAACTTAACCTCTAAATGATCGAGGCATCATTGTGAATGTAACCTATTATTTACATTGAGAATTTAATTATTCTTAATAACAATGTAAAAACATGCATTCTGCATTATCAAAACAATTAAATTAAGCTTTTTAGACTAAAAACAACCGGCACGACAACAATTGTGACGAATATTGAGAGATCTATGTATTTGACGATATTTTTAACCTCACTTTTAATGAACTTGGCCTCACGTTGTTCTGACATAAAATAAAGATATTAATCTATGTCTGTAGATGATTTCTGATGTCGGTTGTTCAATAAGTTTTATCGAATATTTATCGTCAAAATTGTGTTTTCCGATTGATGAGATCCATCCGTTGATAATAATCATATTTTCTATAGTCTCACGCGTACCGATTTCTTTTTTATCACTGATTAGTTGATAAAGATAAGCCTTCTATCTTACTTCAGAAGAAGATATGCATACATATAGCTATTGGACTCCAGACACGGTAATAAGACGTAACGAGATTAGAAATGTATCAGGTGTATAGTCTAGTCAGAAACAATGTCCAAAGAAAAAGAACTGCAAAGAATTACGAAGTTAAAGCCTGAACAAGTACGTGCGAAGTTAATCGAGTTTAATTAGATGAAAATACTGTCCCCTCGATATGGAAAAACAAAGAAACAGTTTCAAGCAATTTTTTTTTTTGTACAGAAACGTAACGCTGTTTAGTATTATATATATATAAAAAAAAAAAAAAAAAAAAAAAAAAAAAAAAAAAAAAAACTAGCTGCAAAGTAATGTTAAATTTCAATCAATCGGATTTAATTGTGTTTGTAAACGGATTATTTCATGTCGTATAAATTGTGTGAAATTGAATTTTTCTCAAGCTCCTTAAGGGATTGAAAAAAAAAAAATAAAGAAAAAGAAATTGTTGCAAACAATAAACTAATCCTTCATTTTATCGAAAATCCGTACGAAGCCTTATTTACAGAATTCATTTACAAACAATATCACGAATTTATTTATCTTTAAAACCGTACAAACTATGCGAAAAGTATCTCGATAATTAATGTAACCCTTTTCACATATATTATTTACTACCAAACTATTTCGATAAAAAAATAAATCAGGATTTTTAGCTTATCTCTTGTACAGTCACAGAGAGATGAAAGTTTTCTGCGATAAAATCGATTATTATGTATAACTCGATTCACGTACGCATATGAAATCGAAATCTCTGTTCTTTCGATTTGTCCGTCCTGTTAATTTTTGGTCTAGACTGTACACCTGATACGTCCTTAATCTTATCCCCAATTCGACGACGCGGCATCTCTGCAGCAATATAATACAACCTATGCGTGTCGAGTGAAGTGCAGTCACGGCATGGCCAGTTATAGGGATCATGCTGGTCGAGTTATGCACGACCATTTGCTCCATCGTCAACCGCGCGTGTATGCGTGAATGTCTGTGTATTATATAGGCATCGCAATTACCCAATTTATTACACTCGTGTTGAAGTTGAGGTTGAAGTACGGTCGCTAAACTTTTGTGTTATTTTGCTGTCACAGACGGAACTTCCGGGTAGTCGAATTCGTTCTGTAACGTCGTCAAAGTCAAATTACTGCCTTCGTGTATTCCTGGTAATTCTTAATCTCGGGTTTACACAATTTCGTCGAAATATTACCGGACATATACATATATATATATACTGTTTTTACATATACAGTTGGTACTAATTATAGAGGAAAGCATCTGCTTCATCTTCGTTGGACGAAATTATTTGTACGTTTATATCTATAATATTGAAAAAAAACAAAAAAAAAAAACTGTGCAATGTTTTACGGACAACGATTGGTTATTTTTACGCAAACGGAACAGCGAAGGTTCGGGGAGAAGTAGGGGCGGTTAAACTCCGCAGACGAAAACCAGAATCCAATTGAATAAACTGAATGAAACCATAAGACTCCGCAGAAGCGAGCGAGAATTTCCAGCAAGTCTATTATTTACAATGTTTTTCATCAATTTTTAGAACTCTTCTCGACGGCCAAAGTTCAACAATTTTAAACTCTAAAATTTCCCGTAGCTTGAAAGAAATTTACCGCTTGGTGAATTTTTTTTTTTTTTTTTTTTTATTTTATTTTATTTCTTCATTTTTTTACGTTTTAGAGTTGATCGGTCGATACTTCAGCATCACTGTAATGCCGACCGATCGTTAATCGTCGATTTCACGAACCACTGCAATGCCGGCAGTAAAAATGCTACATCTGCTAGCAAAAACAATGCTGCGTCACCCTAATTGGTAGCCGTATTTTTGGTGCGTTCCGAAATTAACTGGCAGCGCTAAAAACTTCCTAGGACAGAGACAGAGCTAGTAACAAACTCGGCAGCGTAAAAGAGATAAGAGATTGTTGATATCACTGGGAAATAATTTCGGAACGCATCCTTAATTTCAAAAGACTTCATTAATCGTGTTTCTTGCAGAATGTTGATTTGCAGAAAACGTTCGACCATGTTCACGCTTGAATTACAAAGCCGCAGCTTTCAAGTACGCTAAACATTCGGTGTTCACGACTTAAGACTCTCGGTATCTCTAGGGATATCGGCTTACCTAGGGATATCGGTAGACCTAGGGATATCTATTCTACAAAGAGATAGTGCATGTTGTTAAGGTGCATACACACACATTCATGTTTGCACGCGGGTATCGGTGATGCAGTGCCGTGAGGTCAAATCGATATCTGATATACCGACGTTCAATCACATGGTTTTCAACCTCGACGGATTAGGCAAGCCGACGGATTTCGTGTTTTACAATGGATCAGCTATCGTGGTTTTTTTTCGTTTTTCACGTATTTGTATACCTATATACGCTTTCGAGACTGCAGAGAAATTTTTCACAACATTTTGTGTAGAGAGGTTAAATCACTGAAATGATTATAAATGTATACCTGGTATTGTGAGGAAAGATTCGTTGCACGATTGCGCTGAATATCATGATGAGACGCGGCCACGAATTAACATATATTTTAAACATCTTAAAATTTCGGCAGTTTACGATTTTTAGAATTCCGGATATACGAGAAATAATTCAATTTTTTTGTATTCAGGTAGGTGTGTATACATATTGCATAGCGCAGTTTTAATTGACCTTTCAAAAAACTCAATCGTAATTTATTATCGAATTGAATAATTCCTAAGAATTTGAACTGATTAATTTTATTACGATATTTATCCTCTTCTAAATTATACCATCTAAAATATAACTGTCAATTCATTCACGATCTACACGATAATAAATTATACAAATACATGTAGAAAGGAAATAAAAAAAAAAAAAACAACGCAGCGATTATGATAATTTAAACACGTAAAATCGATACTAGAGTTGAAAAATCTCTGAGACGCGGATAAATTTCGAAATTCTCGTTATTGCAACGGTGTTCGGTGTTATTCATTTGTTCCATTGCAAAGATAATCTTTCTCTGCAAACCGTGGTGTGAGTATACATGCTGTGCCTAGAACTCCTATCCTACTCACCTCTCTTCGAGGTTAAGGCCTTTAAGTGAGATGCGTACCAACTGTCTAAAAAAATCCCTATATTGCTAGGGAATTATTTATCCGGCGAACGCTACCCTGATCGGTAATGCCATCATGTGTAGTGTCACGTGGTGTGAGTTATTTAAAGTCTCGCTCATTTTTCACCACGCAGATTCAACGTCGCAACAATTAATCACCACCGATCTAGGGAATTTCAGTGCCGCTGGTACACAACTTACTTAAGTCCGGTCCAGCGCGAGAGAGAAATTTTTTCGTAGAAAGAAACTGCACTCCTAGGCACACCACGTATACTCACATCAGGCGGTATTTTGTTTTGCAGAGAACGACGCCGAGTGGGTATCGCGAATAATAACGTCTATCTCCGGATCCCTTGAGACGTTGTCCGTCGGATGATGCGATTACTCATGGTACACGTTGATTACGTTGTCTTGAACGCGTGGAGAGAAGTACGCGGGTAAAAACGTGGATTACCTCAGTTGCACTTCTGCAGTCTTCTTCCCATCTTTATATATGCACAGTAGGGTGGCGCAAAAAAACCGACTATTTTTTTTTTTTTTTTCGAGTCTCGTGTGACAAAATGTTAGTTTTTGATGTTTTAAGAGCCCACTCCAAAGGATAGCTCAAAAAAAAAAAATTTTAACAGGTCGCTCCAAATTTTTTAAAATGTCAAAAAACGTCAAAAAATTAAATTAAAAAAATTATATTTTCAGTATTTTGTTTGATTTTTAATTCATGTCGTGGTGTATTGTTATCGATTCTTTCTTACTAAATTAAAGAAAAAAAATTTCGTCGCTTGAAAAGATCTAAAGAAATGCACCAAAAAATTGAAAAAAAATTATGAGTGACCTTTGAAAATTCAAATTTTGAACTGAAACTTTCGGAAACTTATTTATTTTTTTGTCTATAAAGTTATACCGTAACGAGAAAAAAAATATAAAAAAAAAAAACGATTTTTGACGATTTCTGACGTTTTAAAAAATGTGGAGCGACCTCTTGAAATTTTTTTTTTGAACTGTCCTGGTTTTTTTGCGCCACCCTAATGCACAGTGTATACATATTGTGTATATCTTAAATATTATACCAAGCCTCCATAATGCGAGACTCTTATACCGTCACTACGATCTCGTTTAAATATGCAATGCAATGCAATAAACCGCGGCGGTATTTTGCGTTTTTCTCGTTTCTTCAACCATATTGTCGATTGTGTGTGTGTGTTTTTTTTATTTAACCTTAGTTAATTCCTTTACGCTAGCCGTAAGCTCATGCAACGATTCATATATAACAGCTGCTTTGTTATTGAGAAGAAAATGTAATCGAGGTGATAGTTTCGTTGAAAACTTTTCTTATATATGTATGTCAGTATATTGAGTAAATCTGTAATATAAATCTTGCGAGCTTAGAGTTTGTCGTAGGAATATAAATTGTTTTCTGTGATCTGTGGTTTTATTTTCACGGTGATTTTCAAACTCGTGTAATTTAAAAATTATTCATTGAGTACATTTTTTTTTGACACTTTTAGACAAAATTTGCTTTATGTACGGTCTGTGGAAGATTTTATTCGATCCCGAAAATTCAAAAACGCTACTCACAACTTTGGGAGTTGATTATATATTGTTGATGGGAAAATTTTTTCGACGTTTAGAGGATTTGGATTTTTTGTACAGATGCGTAAGGAAAAAAAGAATGACGAATGAATTAAAAAGTTAATCAGCCGTTTTAACAAAGGTGTGCATAATATGCGTTTGAACAGAGTAGAAATTCCAACAAGTGCAAATCACTCTGCGAGCACCTGCGCATGTAATTAATTAGTCAGGATTGCCAGTCAGGAAAATTATACTTCAATGCGATCAATTCTATTATTTCAAAAGTTTATTCGTAACGACTCGTATTCACAGCAACGATGTTTTACACTCCAACGATACTTTTTTGGTCATTTTTAGTCGGTAAAAAAAGTTCGCCAAAAAAACCGTAACGAAACAAAAGTCCTAGAAAGTCTTACCAGAGGTTATCTAGTTACATACGGATATCTAGTGAGATAAGGAAAGATTCTTAAGATATACAGTGATAAAAAAAAAGTTCAAAAAACTAAAGTTTAATCTCATTATTTTATCAATTTTTTTACATTTCAAACTTTTGCTTGGTCATATTTTTTTTTCTTTAAAAATAATTTTCATTCTTAATCCTTATTATTGAGAGAAAAATTTTCTGGTACAAAAAATGCGAAGAATATAAAAATCAATACAATTACGAATTGTTCGAATTTTCTTTACCTCGCGTGGCACGTTAATAATTCTCTGGTAAATTCTTTAGCTTAAATTTACTTTGTTCCATATAACTATATACTATAAATTGTATACCCATATCAGAGACGAAGAATTCAGCTTCACCGTTTAATTGCACCTTTTTGCTCGCGTGACTTGGATACACATACAAATTACATGTAACATAAGTAGGTGTAATAATTTACAACAAAGTTGCGATAATTGTCAGCTCTTAATTACTCGCGATGTTTCGCAGTCTCAGCTTATCCTCATACTGTACAGATTAATTCTGGTGCTTCTGGTGTAGTAATAATAATAATAATAATAATAGTCGTAATAATAACAACAACAACCGTTGATAAATTCGTTTTAAAATAAGACAATTTTCGTTGTACATCATAATAAATATTCAAAATATTCATCTAATGATTATACGTTTACACTTTGCGGAAAAATTGCTGACAAAATTTCTTTCATAACGATAAAAATGGTTTAAAGAAAAAACAGCTATAAACTTCACTCTGCAACGTCAAAGGTACCGAACCTCATTTTCCACCGCATATAATATTATACACACACATATATAGGTATATAAGTCCGGAAAATACACCGGTATAAGGTGTAGAAGGTACGGGTGACGGAGAAATAACGCGACGTTTTCAACGTCATAAACAGCGCTTGCATGTACTTCGTTTCACGCTGCGATTGCATAAACATTATTTGTGTATAATAATAATAAGAAGAAGAAATATTAGAGTTGAATCACTTTATTGCAGTCTATGAAGTTTGTTTTCTTTTTTTTATCTTTTGAACTGAAATTAAAAAAGAAAGGAAAGAGACATTGAAGACACTTCGTCACAGATGATTTCGCATTTAAGCTCTGAATGAAAAGATTTTTCTTTTTTTTTTTTTTAGTAAAACGATGAAACTAATGAATTTGAACTGAAATAAATCGCGTTACTAATGCCAAAAAGGCGTATCAACAAAAAAAAAAAAAAAAAACAATAGCTATTTATGTGGCATGCTCGTAAACCGCCTGTTTTTTTGCCTAGGATAAAGATTTCAGGACGAGCTGAAGGCGAGCCGGAAGCGAACCGGAAGCGAGTACTGAAATTATCCGAGCCAAAAAACGGTTTACGGGCATGCCATATACAATATTTTTTACGGTATGGGCATTGAAAAACAAAACAAAGAGTGAGGTTATGTCGCAATCTGTTCGACGAAGCTACTTTATTCGCCAGTTTTGGGATGCGCACTTCGAACTGCGCATCAAAACTGTGGAATAAAGACTTTATTCCGCAACTTTGTTCGCTGCCGTATAAAGCGTCACTTTACGGAACGAAAACTGCCACAAAAAGTGGACTTTTCAATGCCCATGCCGTAAAAAAAAAACCTTTTCCTCCAATCATCTTAAAAATCTGTATAATGTATAAATCTATGAAAAAAAAATGGTAAAAATAATTATTTTCCCTCTTTACATACGCCCTTTTGGCTTCAAGAATTTTTTTTTCTCGAGACCAAAAAAAGGGCGTATGTCCAAAAAAAAAGAAAAAATTCTTTTCCCCCATTTTGTCCATAGACTTATACGTTGTACAGATTTTTAAGTTGATTGGAGGTAAAACAAATTTTTTTTCTCATACGCCCTTTTTGGCATTCAGTAACGCGTAATAATTTGCAACGATATTTGAACGGTTTTTTCCCATTTTATTGGTAGATTATCGAATATGGAAGGAAATCGGGAGCCACGCATGCGTTATATTTTACAACTTATACCCTAATTACGCAGCTTGTTGGGAGTCTATTTTTCACGTCACGTTATATTACGATCGGGGAACGGTCATTATTTATAAAACCGTGGAGCGAACAACACGACACCTCTGTCCTGCGAAATCGGGGTAAAATTTTTCATCGTTCTCCACTTGATCCATGGGCAAACGTTTCTTCCTCTCTTTTTCTTGTAATTACATTGTTCGGTGCAGACATGACGTTGTGCAATACGTATTTCGCCAAAGTCCGCGCGATATTAAAAACTTCAGAAGAACGAAATCGATTCTACGAAGAAGAAGAAGATGAAAAAAAAAAGATACAATATAAAACATCGTCGTGCCTATAGCGGTACAAAGATAAATTTTACAACAATTAAAAACAAAAAGATAATAAGTAGCTACGAATCGTTGACATTTTTCTGCTTAGGTTAAAATTTGAAAAACTGCTAAACGTAATTTTTTTCTTCTTTCTTTCTCGAGCTGAATGAAGGTTTCAAATTGTTACACGTAAAAGGAACCTTTAAAAAAAAAAAAAAAAAAGAAAGAAAGTACTATGAATAGTCATTTCTTCTCAAGTTATTAATTTTTACACGTCTGAGCAACTTTGAACTATTCCTTTTTGAAATGAATGCATATTCATCACGTTTGGCACTCGAATTTATTGTACAACAATTATTTTCAATAATAATTCTAAACAAAATGGTGAATAAATGAAAAGCAATCAAAACAAGTAGAATAAATTTGCCCAAAGGTTTGAGAATTTACCTTTGCAAAAATTATGTCTGTATAATATTTTTTCAAAAATAACCGAACGTAATTTAATTTGCCATTTTTACGATACTTCAACTTGATGGGAAAAAAAACCGTTTCTCAGTCCGAATTCATTTTGTTTATTACATTTCAACATGCAATTGTTTTATTTCTTATTTTACTTTTATAGGATTTTCGTAAAACATCGAAAGATAACCCGAATGCAATTCTCTCTCTCTCTCTCTCTCTCTCTCTCTTTAGTTTCTCACATAGTGTGTATATGCACGTTGACCGTTACTCCCGAGGGATTATCCCTTCGTAATAGCCTGCTGGATGCATCCATCTATTCCGCAGATATAAGGCATGCAGATTCGTACGTACATCGAGCAATTCTCCCACGCGTGGTAAATTTATTGTCAATTTTGCAGGTCGATGTGCGGTTTTCCGAATATGAATTCGGTATAGGTGTATTATTTTATAAATCCACTGACGAAGAAATTTCTGCGGATTTTTTACACAAAAATAATGCCGATACATCAACTCGTAAAATATTACGAATTAGCAATGAAATTTTTAATTATATTATGCTCATGACAAATTCGTTCTTTCGTTGACAATTGAAATTCAAATTTTTAAATAAACGCGCGTGATAGGAAATTTTTTTTTTTCTTCAATGTGCAGAATAAAAAATGCGGATTAAAAAATGTAAAAGAAATTAGCTAATTTGATGTTATTTGTAAGAAATTACAACTGATTCGAGATACGTGAATAATTTAGAGTTAGAAAAAAAAAAAAAAAAAAAAAACAATCGAGTGTGTAGAAAATATGTAATTTAAAAAAATTCATTCCCACCGTGTGTAAAACAGAAAGAAAGAAGAGAAAATAAAATAAAAATTCATACATACCGATAGATTGAAAATGAGAAAAAAAAATAAAATAAAAGAATCTAAACCTTGACGTTTAGATTTCAATAATTAAACCTAATTAGTCGAGCACTTTGATAGTGTCGGTAGGTGATTACGCCATCTTTTAATAACCTAGACCTACAGATGACAAAAATTCTTTCGAAGGATAAAATAAGGAGAAATAGAAAAAAAAAGAAAGGAAAAAGCGTCGTAAAAATATGAGAATATAAATAGAATCTATACATATATATTGACACGTAGGTGCATGTGTGCAAACGTGCATACTAAAATAGAGTAGCAGTACTGAGAAACGGTCAGGGTCGTAACTAGACTGGGGCACCCAAGGTAGGAGGTAAAAAATGAAGTAATACTTCATTCGGATTCGTGATCGTGATGTGTTTTCGATTCTGAAAGGTTGATTATAGCTCATTAGCTTGCCATCAGACGCCACCGTGTCATTTTAGCCAATCTAAAAACTTGGCAGTGCCCTTCTGATAATTTCCATTTAAAATTCTTATTTCAATTTAACATTGTGACTGTATTAATAGTCGCATCGACTGTATGGTCGAGAAATGTAAAATATCTTGTTTTTTTTTTAAATATTTATGGTAATTTTAGTTTACTATTAATAGAATGTATGAATGGAATATCTTACTGATTCATTTGGAAAACATTTGTGAAACGAGGGAGGGGAGGGAGGCTACAGAAAAATATCTGGGTATCATTATTAAAGTAGGGGCCCCTAAGATCCTTGTTACGCTCCTGGTAGCGGTTCAACTGTAACCTAATTTTATCTTATATGTATACTTGCGATATGGCACGTGGTATGCATTCTACTTTCGGAAGGTCGCTCTTAACGGCGTTTTTCTGCGAAGATTGAAACCGAGGAAAAGGGGGGGAATGCTGTGAAGGGTAAAATAAATTGAAATAATCAAAATTGTGAGCAAGTGTAATCGATTGCGTTCATTATATTGCCTCGTTCTCACCGCAATACGATTATTATCAATTGGCTGGCATGGGAATTCATACGATAAAGTTAATTGATCACTAATTTAAGGCTATTTTTAAACCGAGAACGATGACTCGAGAAAACTTGCCTCAGATCTGTATGATTGACGCCCTACGAATCTACACTGTCAGGATTGAAAAGCCCAAAAGATAGTTTTTTTTTTATTGTGTAATAATCGCATTTTAGAATCGAATGTAATAAACACTAATTTTTTTTTGAATTTACAAACCGCCGTCGATAGAATTCTACTTCACGTTTAAGGGGGTTATATATCTTTAGATATCAAAGTTCACACGTTTTAGATGGGAAAAAGGTTAAATTCTTTCATTCTATGCACAATTCTGAATAAAAAGGCTTCGATAGATTTTTTTTTTTTTTTTTTTTTTTTTTTTTTTTTTTTTTTTTGATGCAGAAATAAAGAAATGGCACGAAAACTAAGAATTTACTATTGCGATTCCGTAGTTTTTGTACCATTTCTTTATTGTTGCATCAAATGAAAATTTATTACAGTTTTTTTTCTTGTTCAGAATTGTATGTAGAATGGGGCTGTTAAGCCATTTTTGTGTTCAAAACACGTGGACTTTGATACCTATGTAATTAGATTTTTAGTAATGTTAAATATTTCATAACTGTACAGTAGGGTGGCGCACAAAAAAAAAGACTATTTTTTTTTTTTTTGAGTCTCGTGAGACAAAATGTTAGTTTTTGATGTTTTAAGAGCCCATTCCAAAGGACAGCTCAAAAAAAAAAATTTTAAGAGGTCCCTCCAAATTTAAAAAAATGTCAAAAATCGTAAAAACATTAAATTAAAAAAATTATATTTTCAGTACTTTGTTTGACTTTTAATTCATGTCGTGGTGTATTCTTATCGATTAAATTTCTTATATATTTCTTACTAAATGAAAGAGAAGAAATTTATGAAATTTTAATATGAATATTAAAAGGTCGCTCGAAAAGATCTAAAGAAATGTACCAAAAAATTGAAAAAAAATTATGAGCGACCTTTCAAAATTTAAATTTTGAACTGAAACTTTCGGAAACTTATTTTTTTTTTTGTCTATGAAATTATACCGTAACGAGAAAAAAAATGTAAAAAAAAAATCGATTTTTGACGATTTCTGACGATTTAAAAAATGTGGAGCGACCCCTTAAAATTTTTTTTTTGAACCGTCCTTTAGAGTGGGCTCTTAAAACATCAAAAACTAACATTTTGTCACACAAGACTCGAAAAAAAAAAAAAAAATAGTCGGTTTTTTTGCGCCACCCTACTGTACAGTAACAGTAATAAAATATTCTTTTTTTTTCTTTCTTAAATAATGAGAATATTCGATCTTTCACTAATTGCTTTGACCCTACGGTTCTCATTGGAATTCCGACGATAAATTCACGCAACGTCGTGTCTCGTCAGCCTCGTGCAAAACAGCCAGGTGTAGAAAGGAAAGATGGAACTCTGGAGGAATTACAAACTAGCCAAGTCTCGTAGCTAGTAATTCACGGCGACCTTGACCAGTAATTATAGTGGCATCGCGTTCGGTAGACACTCGTTTGAATATTCATAGAGCGGATTGTCAATGACATCGATTTACAAGATGTACCAACTCATTATATAAAAATCTATGTTGTAAAAGTTGAGCGAGTTGTTCGAACTATTTCAAATATTACTGGAAAACGGAAATATTTTTCGAGGTTAGGTTTCGGTAAGAATGACCGAAAATAATCGATTATTTTTTTCCAATTGATCGAGTATAATCGATTATCTTTTAAACTCGATTAATTGACCGACTCGATTGTTTTCTTTTTATAGAATTCAAGTTATCGAGGTATTTTCCAAAATCTGTGAAAAATCTGGTAAATTTAGTAAAATATACCGAACAAAATATTTGAGTCTTCGTCGAAAATGGAGTTGTCATTAATCAATTAATTTTTACCGATGGAATCGAGTCGTGTTCTATTATTCTTTTGGACTTGATTAATCGATGCATCGAACTTTTTCAGGTTACAATTAGTGGTCGTCGATAATCGATGTCGTAGACGTTCAGCGAGTTGTTTGAACTACTACTAGAAGGTTTGTTGAGGTTAGGTTTTAGACTCTAGAATTTTGAAAAAATTTGTTAACATCTCATTGTCAAAGTTCCGAAGTCAGAATTTCCGACGATGATTCACGCCATGATCAATTTAGATAAATCGATCAAATTGCATCTATTAGCCACCTTATACTGTATTTACAATCATTTTCTCGATATAATTACAAATTGTTTAATCACTTGACTAGATGAACTATAGTTTTCTATTACGATCACATATAGAACGAATGACTAATCTTAATCGATCATCTCTCAACAGTCTAACTATTCATCAGATCGAGAGTAACTGTTATATTCACCATACATAATCGATATAAAATATTTACTTGGATCAATTACCGCTTATTAATTCAGTCTCATATAACGTGAGGTTGTCACAATTATTACAATTCTATAAACGTACATTTATTTCAAGACCAGGATAAATTCTTCCTTGGGATCCCTGATTTTATGTATTCGGTGAACTTATACCCTGTGTCCATGATGAAAGTGCGCACCTAATGTGCATACGTCAAGTCGTTCGAATTTTATTGGCCGAGCGTTATCGCCTGGTTGGACAGCCGATGCAATACCAATCGCGACTGTCAGAAAATGTCCCTAGGAGCCCACCGGTAGCTGCCTATCACAAAATATCCCTAGGAGCCCACCGTTAGTTGTCTGCCAGAAAATGTCCCTAGGAGCCCACTTCAGTTGTCTGACGGAAAATGTCCCTAGGAGTCCACTGTTATCTGGGGGCTCCTAGGGACATTTTCATAAGGTGCGAACTTTCCTCATGGACACACGGTAGACGAAACTAAAGTCGTGGTTCATAAGTTCCTGTATATATATATGATATATGATATATATATATATATATATATATATCATCCATATGGATATAGAGAGAAAATACGCGATGAAAGGAAAGGTGGCGATGGGGTTTCGCCGAGATGGTGAAAGTTCGTTCAGCCCTGCATCATTTCCTGGTCTATTCACCGATATATTTTGAGTCAACGCACACTTGGGTAGGTATCATCTACAGCCTTATATGAGTTTCTTATCCGCCGCGCTGCCGTCTCTGAAGGAAACGAAAAGGTTGACTAGACGCAGGTCGGGAGTTGGGAAGATGATATTATCGAGGGATGTTCCTGCTGTAGAATCACTCGGCGAACTGCTCAATCTTTGCTAACGCTGAACGATTGATCGATTAATTTCGACGTTCGGTCGGTAAATTGCTTTTACCGGTAATCGGTGAGTCAGAAAAACGATCAATTGAAACCTCTGATTAATTATTCGATTGGCTTATAGGAAAAACGAATAGTAATAAGAAGTACCGATTAGCTCGAAAAACGATGAATGGACTTATCGATCAATTGAAGGATAAGTAATCGGAGTTTTATATGTACAAGGCATTCCGTAAGGTGTAGATCAAGATCGGAAGTTGAGATTTCAGACCTGCCAGAGAAATTTTTACGCCAAGATACTAGTGGAAAAACGCAGCCCCGTTTTTTTATAAAAAAAGATTTAATTTACTATTTTCGATTTTCCCAAATCTGTTAAATTCAGTAAAATATTCATGAAAATTTCATTTTCTTTATCCCCTTGCAGCGATGAAGATCATGTCAAGGTTTCATCCGTGTTAAAAAATTCTTCTTAAGCTCACGCGTATGCATTTCATCGTTGAAGAAAATTGATACAAAAGTTATTGCGAGACATAATAAGCATGTTTTGAAGTTTATTAATAACACCGTGATTGTACAATAAAAATATAATGCTGATTAGCTTATAATATATAAGGCTGTGTATTTTCTCGACTCCATCATGCGATTTCGATTGTCCGTTTTACGCTTAATAAATTAATACATAACAAAGACAGTGAAAGAATTAAAAATTCTCTTGTTTCTTTTCTTTTTTTTTCGTTTTAGTCACATTTTGTCACAAATGTATTCGAACACGTCGTGAATTGCTGCAATATTTTGTTTATTCAGAGGTTTTAACCTCGATTCGGAATTCGAACAAGTGTTTAGATTTCGCATGTATATTCAGGTGCAGGTCTCAAAAGAGATGGTAAAAAGAATATGCAATAAGACGATTTAGAAAGAGAAAAATAAAACGAAGACGCTTACAGCGACGCGTGACGTCACTCCTCCATTATCCCATTACGTCATATTAAATGGACCAACTCTAATGGAATATTTAGTTGATTATTATAACCCTATTGTACAACCAGAACACAGAGAAGACGATGATTATTTTTTTGAAGGAAAAACTGAGATTACAGGCTTAATGTAATACAATTTGCATCCAGATTGAAAATTTTCATGAGATTATGTTTTTATTCTTTTTAGTTACAATAAAATACCACAATGTAAGCAATTGCATTTTTTTTTTTTTTTTTTTTTTTTTTATCAACGATAGCAGGTATAGAAAATTATCGTCCAAGTGTAAATAAATAAACTTAAACATTGTCGCAATCACAAGAAAAGAAGATGAAACTAAATTAGTAATCATCATCATCATCATCATCATCATTATCAACTATGTCAAGATTACATTTTCTTGTTATTTAAATAATAATCTTTTCGTTTTTACTCAAAACATGTTTTTTTGTTTTTACACTAAACACAAATTATCGCCACATTATACAGTCGAAAGAAAATTTAGTCCAACTGACTATATACTTTGAAAAACTATACATACGGTGATATATGATAGATTTTCTGGTTACAGGAGAAAAATGAAATGAAATCTTTTACCCAGTAGCGTATATTTTTCACTAATTTCCAAATATAAAAAAAAAAAAGTCACGTAATACATGATCAAATATTGTGCAGTGATTTGGTGGGGGGGGTTTGAGATTTTATCATTCATTGTCAACAAATATATTATACAAATTATGACAATTTGATCTCACCCTTTCGTCATCGTTCCTTAAACTCGTCCACGAATCTGGAAAATCACGAGCAGCTCATTCGTCCACGTTGTGATCGAGTCGATGATCTATATAGCCCTGTAGAGAGAATAAAGATAAATATTTATCCAGTTTTGAAAGTTTTTTTTTTCAGTCGTTACCGTTATCCGAACGATCCGAACTTTTCCTTCTTTTTATTTCGTATAGGATTTAATTTTTGGATGTTAAATGGAACGTAATATGTATTGTTATTTTTTGTTTTGGAATAATGATTTTTTTTTTTGTTTTACTTAGGAATAATATAGTGATTATATTTTCAATGCATAAAAATGATCGACTTGAGTGTTTTAGATTTTTTATTCGTTGTAAAAGTTTTCCACTTCTCGTCGCAAAAAGTTTACATATAACTTCCGTTTGACCTGTAATGCAGGAATCAATAAATTCGAGACGTAGTAGAAAAAAAAAGAGAAATTATTATATAGATCGCGATTATTCATATCGATGATGAGAAATCTGTCCTCGTTTTTCCGTTCGAAGAATTTTTTCTAATTTTTTCTAATTTTTTCTTTTACTCGAATTTAAAGAATGAAAAAAAAAAAAAAAAAAAAAAAAAATGATCACTTCTATCCTCTGAATACAGCGTCGAATCTTATCATTCAATAATTGGCTCAGAATTTTTCACCGCAATTTCATTCAATTTTGCAATAAACTTTGTGTGCCTCGCTTAGATTACAGATCTTCAAAATTGCAAATTAACGCACGCAAGTTGTCGACCACGTCTAAGTGAAAAACAAGATATACGCACGTTCCATCCGTCTATAAATAAAAATCCCTCAGTCCGTTGCGTATAGGACTGCGCATTTTTCGGATGATTGAAACTGTATACGGATGCAGGAACCACGTTTCCTCTGTATATCTTAAGCAGCCATGGAAGGTAATATACGTAGTATACATATACGTATAAATTAGGGTGGCGCAAAAAAACCGACTATTTTAAAAAAAAAATTTTTTTTTTGAGTCTCGTGTGACAAAATGTTAGTTTTTGATGTTTTAAGAGCCCACTCCAAAGGACAGCTCAAAAAAAAAAATTTTAAGAGGTCGCTCGAAATTTTTTAAAACTTCAAAAATCGTCAAAAAATTAAATTAAAAAAATTGTATTTTCAATATTTTGTTTGATTTTTAATTCATGTCGTGGTGTATTGTTATCGATTCTTTCTTACTAAATTAAAGAAAAAAAATTCTTGAAATTTTAATACGAATATTAAAAGGCCGTTCGAAAAGATCTAAAGAAATGCACCAAAAAATTGATAACAAATTATGAGCGACCTTTCAAAATTCAAATTTTGAACTGAAACTTTCGGAAACTTATTTTTTTTTTTGTCTATACAATTATACCGTAACGAGAAATTTTTTTTTTTTTTTAAATCGATTTTTGACGATTTCTGACGTTTTAAAAAATGTGGAGCGACCTTTTAAAATTTTTTTTTTTTAACTGTCCTTTGGCGTGGGCTCTTAAAACATCAAAAACTAACATTTCGTCACACGAGACTCAAAGAAAAAAAAAAGTCGGTTTTTTTGCGCCACCCCAGTATATATATATATATATATATAGATTTGTTTACAGGGATCGATTTATTCCATGTTTATTTTCTATTTTTCTTCCTGCACTCTTTCGCCTCCAACGAAAATTCTACCATCGGACCTATGAATATACTTTAGTATCTTTCAGGTGAAATTTGTTCAGCAGAATTTTCGCCGAATATTGATACTATTTATTGATTTCATTAGCAGATAGTAGTGCGTTGGTTATTCATCAAATTATTAAATTCGTAAGCCAGGAAGATCTCTTTGAAAGTGTAAAAAAAAAGAAGTATAAAAAAAACTGAAAATGAAAATGAAAATGAAAATACTCGAATTCTAGACAAAAGCTTGAATATTGATGATTCGGTACAAAAATATAGTAGATTCGTTCGATTTTACTCTAATTATAAGGTAACTCATTTTATTCAGAAAACTATTTTCTATCGAGTCAATTTACTCTATCACTAAAACTATTCTATTTTCTGACTTTGCGGATAATAGTTTTCTGATTAAAATCAACCATTGTCAAATAAAATCTAACGAACGATGAAATAATTTTAACAATTTTGAAGCAATATGATGTAAAAAATATTTATTGAAACTCTTCTTTCTAATGTCAGTATTTTTACTGTTTTCTTTTCTTTTTTATTTTTATTTTTTTTTCTTAGCGTTCTATACAAAATTACCGTATAATCGAACAAACACTCAAGTATTAATTTTCGCGTCACGAACCTTTTTGAAGCAATAATAAAATCAAGTTGAACATTTTTATCTATTATTTCTATTCAAACTATCGTATAGCTTTTAAAATATTATTCAGTGACAAGTACACGCTCGTAAATTAAACATCAGAGGTAATTTTTTTGCATCGTCTCTCAGTATTACGTGCCGTGTGTAAGTATTATATGAATATATATATATATATGGGGTATTCCACGCCAACTCGACCAGTGTTTTTTTTTTTTTTTTTTTTTTTCTATTTTTGTTTATCACCTAATTCGTAATTTTTGAATTTATAAAACCCAAAATTAACAGATGATCAAATCGTAAACAATCAAGTAAGGGTCAATTTACTTGTTTCACCAATTCAATGATGCGCCGCTCTAGTTAGTAAAGATAATTTTGTGTTTAAGAATTTCAAAATTTCGAATTACGTGAGAAAAAGAAAAAAAAAAAAAGAAAACAAATTCGATCCACGTTGATCTAAGCGGGGAGTGTTTTGTGTCATTCGCTGGATATTTGAGAATTTTTTCAAATTTCTAAAAACAGGTACTTGCGATCGATTTCAAATATTTATAAAAAACTAAACTAAACGGTTCAATGAAAAGATTTGAAAAAAATTCAGGTCGCCATTTTTACCGGGTAATATATTAGGAAAAATAACATTAAATGATTTTGAGATTCGTCGGTCGGGGTTTAACACTGCTCGAGTTTGCGTGGAATACCCCGTATATAAGCGTATAAATATTTTCACACACTTGTATATCGTGGCGATACTTTACTTGGAATAAATATTAAAAAAAAAAAAAAAAAGGCCAACTCTAGAGGTAAATAAATATAATATGAAAGTCCGACTAGTTAGTTATCGCCTTGAAAAAAATAATCACTGTAATTTACCAGTAAATTCACTACTGTCACATACCTATTATCAAAATTAACATTTCACGTTCACGTTTTACTAAACGTTGTTTCAATCCCGGTTAATTCCCCCTGACGTTTCTATTTTTACCCAATTTTGTTTTTTTTTTCCGTTTGTTAGTTAATTTACTTCTAACCCGCGGAGCGATTCGAATTTAATTTACTCGAATAAACGAATTTGTTCACTCATTTATTTACTCAGAGTAATATAATATTATTGAAAACCACGCGTACTTTTAGTAGTAAAAGTGTGTGTAATTTTCTCAAAAAAAAAAAAAAAAAAAAAAAAAAAAAAAAAAAAAAAAAATCATTCCCTCGAAATGAATAATCAGCAAAAACCGTTTCCCCCTCTATTTGTCATTGCATTGAATAATACTGATATTAAAATTGCCCCCCCCCCCCCCTGCCCCTGTTTTCAGAGAATTCCTCGCGCGCGTAATTTCCATGCAACAATGAATCATGTGATAAATCTTGCATGTCTGTTTATTGTTTGAGGTGTAAGTTTATACAATAACTCGGTGAGGTTTTTTTTTTCTTTTTCATTACAAATAAAGATGTTTATAATGCGTTGTGAGGACAAAAATAATACACATAATGTAATAAAATTTCAGTTCTTTTTATCGTAATATACATCGCTTGAGAGAATTCAATAATTGTTTTAATATAATATATGCAAAATTTTTGTCAGTTATGATGAAAAAAATTATATTCAGTATTTAGATGAAAAAAAAAAAAATATATAATTAATAGATCATGTCGTTAGCGACACTTTTAATCATAAGTCTGGACATAATTAATATTAATTGATTTGGTCTGACGATAGTGATAATCCTTTGTCGTTACTATTGAGTCACGAATAATTCTTCGACTTCTTGAATTATCAGTTACATTTATATTTATATATAATTTATATAAGAAAACATAACTAGTTCGATTACCAATGCCTCTGAGAAATCAATGTACTCATCTTTTATTCCCTGTCAGCGGATGTAATGAAATGTCATTTATATAGCAATCATTGTTTTTCACAATTAAAAAAATTACACAATTCCATTTGAAATCGGAGTGTAATGTCGATTTGTTAACAGTTTTTTTTTTTTTAAAACACTTTGAGTGCACGTAAAAAAGAATAACATATTATTCGACATTCTGACTTGCGTTTAGTTTAATGTAATTTTCATTTAATAATAGATGAAAAAAATATAAATAATCTTACACGATTTTATTCTAATTAAAATAATTATTCAAATAATAAAGAAAAATTTAAACGAATCTCGTATTTCAGGCAGCAAATAATGAAGTAAATATTTGATACGGTTAAACATTATTGTCTACTTTTTCAACGTTTGTAATTTTTTTAACACGACACTATGAAAGCACGGTAAATAATTACCGAAGAATATATACTCGGTGTTTAATTTAAAAGCCTCGTATTTATTCAACACGCCGATAACTAATCAAGTGTCAACTGATCCTCGTGGAATTTAGATTGTTTATAGGGGTCTTCGAAATTGTTTGATCTGTACAATCCTACAGGAGTAGAAGCGTATAATGAGATAAAACCGAGGGTAATACGGCACGGGATAAAGTTGCTCATCAACATGATAAAAACACTTATTTCAAGCAACAGATAAACTTTCAATTGTTTGTTACATGCATAGAAAACGTAATTTACTTAGTCCTGATTTCGTTTTTTTTTTTATAATTGTTTGAATTTAATTGATGACGTGGAATTTCGCAGAGAAAAAAAGATTTTAAACAAATTATTAACAAAGAATTCAATGTCTCGATGACGTAATACCGAGAACCAAATTGATCGTTTTGATTGTAATAATTTTCCGATTTATTATGCGAAAAAAATATCAATCATAAATAATGTTATAAAAGAAATTTTTCACCAAAATTCCTGTCAGTTTATTCGCATACTTTTTACCGTCTAAAATAAATCGCAAACTGATATCGATCCGTACTTAGGACAGACGAACTAAATTCATCTACTGTAAATCAGTTATATTATACAAATGAAAGAAAAAATGAACAAATTTCACGCGCTAAAAATTAACATCGAGTTTTAACTATACATATAAACACATACCACGTGGTTTATCAGTCACAGGATCCTCCGTTCATTTTTCGTTACAATACAGCTCACAATCAAAAGAATTTGTAATCATGTACCACAAAGTTGAATCACCTCTTAAATCACTTTTAAGTCATCTGCTATTTCCACGATATAAAATTAAAATACAAATATGTATATATATATATATATATATATATATACACACACATATACATATAAGTCGTTAATTTTTACTGCAGATTAATTATATCATCCAATCTGCAACACTGAAAGCTTCCCCTTCCTTCTAGAATCGACGAGACGTTTTTTTCTTTAGTTATCTTATCTCTTTTATTTTTTTCAAAGCTTGGGGGGATGCTAAAAATAAAACTAATCACTGTATGTTCTTATAGACGGCGCGACAAGTGTTTATTTAAAACAAAAAAAAAAAAAATAAAAAAATAAATAAATCAACCCCTCGATAAATATTATATAATTAATATCGATTTGGCGTATTAATCGACCGATTAAACGTCCGACAGAATAAGCGAGTAACCGATTCAATATCCCGCATTCACAGTGAGACGCTCAACTGCGTTAGCCGCGAATATCGTCGAGAGATATACCCACCTAAACTAAAAGCCCCCCCCACCTCGCAGTGCACATTACGAGCGTCTAATATTCGTCTGTACAATATATAGGCTTCACGGCGTGCTAATTTGCAAAATAAAAAAGAAAAAAAAAACATCAAAACGTCGTGGAAAAAAAATGAAAATTTAGAAACAAGCGCGTTTTAATCCTATAATAATAATAATTATTATTATTTTTATTACCTATTATTATTATTATTATTATTATTATTATTATTTAGATTTAAATCAGTTTGGTGCAGATTTAACAAATGAATAGCAATGTCGAATCGATCTTTAGAAAAATTAATTTACCGGGAAAAAGTGTTTATATAAAAAAAAAAAAAAAAAAAATTAAGAGACTTCGTGGAAAGAAATAATTTCGAAGGCGATTTGATATAAAAAATCGATTTATTTATAACTACTTTCTTCGAACGATTGCACGATCAATTTACCGGGCTTATTTTTGCTCATCAGTTAGGGTTATAAAGAAAACTTTTTTCTGATACAGGAAATTAATTCGTACTTTATAACTTTTTAACAAAATATTGGCACGTTTAGTATTTCAAGCCGAACAGGATTTTTATTATGTTTATTGAGTATATATATATATATATATATATATATAAATTCTTTACTCCGTAAATAAATGCACAAGTTTCGGTGTCTTGCGTGAAAATTGATAAGAAAAAAAAGATAAAGGAAAAAACAAACCGAGAAAGCGTGACTTAAAAGTATTTTTCGTCTGCACATGCATTAGTGTAATCTACGGATTAGGAATCACTTTCGATTTCGTAAATAGAAACAACGACACACGTCAGTCATATGCGTATATTTTATATAGATATATCATGCCTATACATATAACTATATATTCGGGGCAGAGATACGATGTGAGATAATATAATCTGCGATTATATAATTTGGGACGATCGGCTTCGTTGAAGATCGATTATGATCCTAATCTTTCCGATGATAAGTTACATTATATGTATATCTACTTGACGAGGCAAAGTTTCAAGTACTTGTCAATGATCATGTTCATTGATAAAATTGAAATAGAATTTATTATCACGTTTATTGTGTGTTGCAAAAATGCATTTTTTTTTTCTTCATCTTCTCATGCGAAAATTATTCAAGTCTTGAATTTCTTCAGTATCACGTCGATGTTTTCTTTAAATTTGAAATAATAACTAACATTTTCCTATTACTTTCATCTTCATTGGCGTAATAATATTTTTCCATTCTTTTTTTTTTTAGCACCATTCGTCGTATTTTTTTTTAATTTTGTTTCGCTAAAACGTATCACCTACGTGCGTGATTTTTTCTCGTGAAAAAGGAAAGTAGCGCATGAGGTATTTTTTCTTCGCGGAATCGTTTGAAACATTCAACAAGAAATATGGTTTTATTTACAAAACAAGAAAAAAATAGAGAGAGAATGTTCACTCCGAATGTATAAATAATCTGAACAAAATTCTAACGAATTCAATGTTATTTCTCTCTTTATTTCGAAGTAAGATAAACGGACTTGGGAATCTGCCTAAAATTCATCTTGAAATTGAACAGTTTGAATTTTTCTCCAAGGAACTGAGAAATTTTTAGTTTTTTTTTTTTTTCACTGATAACATTGCGATCCCTGAAGAGTTTTTCAATTATATGTATTATAGGATAAAAGTATCAACGACAGATAAATTCCTACATAAAACAACAGATATAAACTTTTCGGAGCAACACATTTGGTGTAGGTTTTTTATTTCTTGGGCGCCATGTTATGATAATCTTTATTTATATAGTTGACAAAATAACTGAGTGTTCGATCATTAAACTCGTTGATTGCGAAGCTGAATTGAAAACGGCCGTGGCAAGTGTGTCGTAGTGTCAACAGATGTATAAAATTTTTACTCGAAAAACTTATTTATCATTATAATTTTAACCATATCGACTTGTTCCATTTTTTTTTTCTTTTTTTGTTTATTTTTTTTTTAACCATTTCATCACCGTTTCGTAACTGTAGCGGATGTACACAAAAAATCGTAGCCCAATTATATAATACTATTAAGAGCAGAGATAAGACGAGCGTGTAAAAAATTATAAAACAAAGATAAGAGGACGCGTAAAATAGTGGGGAAAAAAATATCTTTGAAATATTGTACTAAGTATACGCTGACAAAAAGTTATTTGCTTACATGTTGTAAATTGAAATTGATAGAAATTGAGAGGTCAAAAGAATATTTTTTGTTCTCCAGATCATAAGGTCATGTTATCGTGGGATTGATACTTCGACCTCAATTTACTACAGATCTTGAATTCCGGATTATTTAATTAATAATTTTACAACCTCGAATAATTTCAGTGATTGTCTTACTTGAATAACACAGCTATACAAAAAATAGAGAAAACAAGATGAAAAATAATAATTCTGGCCGGGAGGTCAGACCGTAATTATTGTATGTTTTTTGAATCGCAGAAACCGAATCCGAAGTCTATTTTAATCCATCACGTCAGGATTTTTGACATAATCTCGAAAAGTCTTTACAGCCACACAAAAATAAAAAATAATTCTACCCTGGGGTTCAGGCTATTCTCGTTATATGTTTTCGTGGTCGCTGAATCCGAAATCGAAGTTCATTTCACCTCGTCATGTCAGCTTTTTAACATAACCTTAAAAAATCCTGTAATTAATTGAATTCTTGTGATTTCAAGAGACATATCGGTATTGAAGAATTCAAGTATATATACTTATAAACGATTCATTTCAAATAACTGAACGAATTATTCGTTGCCCTTCAATTCTATGGTCAGAGCTCACGAAATCCTATACGTTCACCGAGACACTAATACAACAGTTTCTCAATTACGACGCATATAGATCGATTAGAGAGTGTGTCACAGCGACTGAGCGACGATCATAGATGCGTAATAACTCAACTACCGAGCTAACCTAACTCATGCAACATTACGCGGCGCCTTCATGGTTCCATTGTTCGCCTCTCCTTGTCTGAGACTCGAGCCGACACGGTATAATTCAGTTACAGATCTATCTGGACGAAAAGAATTATTCGTTTCAAGGCCGAGCCGATAAGTTCAGGCGAACAAGGCGTCCCTTTTACATTATAAACACTCTCGCATTCCTAACCTAGTTATCCAACTATTTTTTATCAAACGTACCTGCCGCGACCTTTCAGAGCTCGTACATACATTATTGCAACGACGTTCTTTGCAACCATTCGATGAACGGCTTAGTTGGTCCGTTAAATTAAAGCTAATCAATCAGACGATCGGTTTGTTGGAGTTGCCGGCCGATTTGAATGGCGAAAAAACGAAGTTGGAGAGCTCGTTGGAGGTTATGAAAGCCACAGCACGCTACCCGATGTCATTGCTATTCACAGTTTGAGGCGATGCTTGTCAATTCAGAGGCACGGTTCTACCGGTCGGGAATAGTCCGTAGGAATTTCGTTATGGTGACCTTGTTCACGGTAGATGAAAAATTCAAAGCCATAACCAAAGAGACGCAGTATGAATTTGAAAAACCCGCCATAACTGCAGCGAGCTAACTTGTATCAACGGTTTCTGCCAATTTTTTTTTGATAGTTGGAAGACTTGTTGAATACAGCGGAATCGGCCTCGTCAGTCGTTTCGTAACCTGTATTTTTTCCTGCTCGAGATTGGACGATGTCATCTAACCTTCTGGCGTTCTCGCTAGTAGGTATACAAATGTCGATAACGTCGACTAAGATGGCTCATTGTGATTTGTACAGTCGTTTGTAAGAGGAGAAGATACAGTCTTATTCAGTAGTTTAGATAGTCATGTCATGCCGAGAAAAATTTTTGACTGTCTTTTTGGCAGTAGAGATACATTTCCATGACATACATAGTTGTAATAAAAATTAGCAATCTTAACGATATCTTCTTTATTAAATGTGAAAAATGGTGTAATTAAAAGTTGATCAAACTAGCTGGAAGGTATAATGTTACAGTTGATAAGTAAGTAATTGTGCTGCAGCAAATGCAGTTGGTATGTTTTAATTAACCAGCGGTATTAGAGGTTCCTATTATGTGCGGTTCTTCGAGTTTCACTAAGCTGAATCTACTGGAAATTTTTCACCAAGTAGTTTGTTCTTTACGCCTAATGAACGAAGATAATCCTCGCGGTTGTTCGGCAGACTAGAAAAGTTTGGAAATTGGTGCCTCTAACTTGCACATAAAGTGTATGTATATGTATACTTGAAAGGACGGTCTTTCGAACATGTGCTTCAATTTGCGTGAATTCAGGTGAACTTCGTATTGACATGCAAAGTCGTGTGAAGTCCTTTCGATTTACGTCCAGTCACTCGAAGTGTCTTTTCTCTACAGTCTTTCATTGAATCCTTAAAGTCATGAAAGACGACTAGAATCCAGGAACGCGAATCAACTTTAACACGGATGAAACATGGCGAATCTATTCCATTTGAGAAATGTTACTAATTGGAGTAAAGAAGCATAAAATCTGCGTCGAATCGCAGAGTCACGGTCATCCCATCGACCAATTTGTTCAATCGAGTAAAGCTCGAATGTCGCGTAACGTGACGAATGGTAGAATTGTGAACTGGAACAATAAGCGTGAACCTCAATCAGCTACGGTACTTTAATCAATGAAGTTGACCTCATGATATTAACTGCTGTGAAATCCACGAGGATTTCCACGTATTCGATGTGTTCAGATGTGGCAGAGTAATCTGCATTTCTGGGGATCATATCTTTCGTTTGACTCTAGTTGTAAGAGTAGATGAAACCGGTAACGCAGATCCCTGTTTGCAGCAGTCTCGATCTGGCGCCCAGTTCAAACACACCTTGTTGTTACAATGAAGTTAGTCAAAGTTTACTTACCTTTAAATACTTATCATTCTCTTCAGTACCATTCTTCATACAGCAGGAGTAGGCCTGCTATTGGAACAGAAATCGGACTAATACCCGCACAGTAGGGAGGCGCAAAAAAACCGAATATTTTTTTTTTTTTTCGAGTCTCGTGTGACAAAATGTTAGTTTTTGATGTTTTAAGAGCCCACTTCAAAGGACAGTTCGAAAAAAAATTTTTAAGAGGTCGCTCCAAATTTTTTAAAACGTCAGAAATCGTCAAAAATCGATTTTTTTTTTAGATTTTTTCTCTCGTTACGGTATAATTTTATAGACAAAAAAAAAATAAGTTTCCGAAAGTTTCAGTCCAAAATTTGAATTTTAAAAGGTCGCTCATAATTTTTTTTCAATTTTTTGGTGTATTTCTTTAGATCTTTTCGAGCGACCTTTTAATATTCATATTAAAGTTTCATAAATTTTTTTTTCTTGAATTTAGTGAGAAAGAATCGATAAGAATGCACCACGACATGAATTAAAAATCAAACAAAATACTGAAAATACAATTTTTTTAACTAATTTCTTTTACGATTTTTGACATTTTTTAAAATTTGGAGCGACCTCTTAAAATTTTTTTTTTTCAGCTGTCCATTGGAGTGGGCTCTTAAAACATCAAAAACTAACATTTTGTCATACGAGACTTAAAAAAAGAAAATAGTCGGTTTTTTTACGCCACCCTACTGCACAGTGTGATCGCGAAGGGCATCTAACGACTATTTTTCTCTTCGGTCTACTCATGTTCATCATGTCTTTCTTTTCCTTCTTTTTCTTATCTCACTTCAGTCAATTTCGATATCTTCTTGTTTTATCGCACGACCAATTACCAATTCCTCGAAACTGTCATTACTTCTTTATTTACCAGAGCATGACACTCGAATGCTTGTGCTTATTTTACATATTCTGCGAACATGTTCATGATTCATGCAACCTTATTACCCCACAAGATTTCGCCTGCAAACAGAGCTCCGGTTGTTAATTCTGTGGATAGAGTTGTTTACAACTCATTTTAGACTGTCAATCGGAGTTGAAGATATTCCTGCTCCTCGTATAATATATACAATATAGTTTAGCCCCGTAGATTTAATCTCACTCTCAATCTAATGATGGATCTTCAATCTTACTCACAAATACACTCTAATGATTCTCTGCTTTATAGAAAAACTATTAGTCCTTGGTGAAAATTATTTCTACAATTTTCTACGAACTTTTAGGAAATTTACAGTTACATTTCCTAAAAAATTTTTTATAGAAATTTTCTTTCGTACAAAATTTCAAACATGTATAGTATTTTACATGTAGTAAAAAGTCTACAAGATACTACAATTTTTAACGAAAATTAACAATTCTTTACGAAAAACTATGCATATTTACAACTTTGTTCAATTTTCATTCGTCGACACTTATGAGAAGCAAATTTTTACCGATAAGAATAAATTAATAACCAACCGGAAATAACAGTATCATTAACACTCATCCACTCGCTCATCAATCAATGAACTTTGTAAGTCGATCCATTGGCGTCAAATATATTGGAAATGAAATCTGCGTTAATTCTAATTATCGTATTTTATTTTTTTATTTTTCAACTGTTCTTGGTCTTTACTTTATGGCAGATAAATATTTTTCAACGACCATTTGTTGACTTTTATAAGTACGATTGTCATACATCATTCGTTTATTGATTTTAAGTATTCTTAATTAACAAATATCGTGCGTACTTAAAAACAGTTGAGATTTGAATTGCCTCGAATATCTGTGATGAAACGTATTTCTAAGATAATTGCACGTCACTGGATTCTTCGAACGAATAACCATCAATCGAGTCGTTCGTAAATTAAAAACAACATCATTGACCCCAGTAGACAGATTGCAGAATGATTAAGATAAAATAAATTTCGCAAAACAAATTTCGTATCTTGTAGTCGCAACATATCGTCATATTGACTTGCTATCTACAAGTGTAAAAACTCGCGATGAGTACAAAAAAAAGGAGGAAATAAAGTGTAAATTTACATGTTCACGCGTTATCGAGATGTTGCTGCAGAAGATGCCTGGCAGTGTATGGGGGAGATAAAAAAAAATAAACAAACCAAGAAAAAAGAAGGTTTTCCGTTAGTCTTCCTTTCCTCTCCCTACTTTTTTCTTCTTTCCTAGCAACGTCAGTGTCAAAACATGCATGTATGTGTTACACATGCATACATATGTATATATACATGTAACGTTATAGTAAAAAAGGCAGAGGCAAACGATAAATCGCGATGGTATTTCTTCTAGAGTCGAGTTGTGTATAGAATAAAAAAAAAAATCTCTGCAGGCTGACGTCAAACAACAAGACGAACGAGGAAACTAAAGAGAAAAACGTGAACGGGACAAAAGTAGAAGAATAAAAAAAAAAAAAAAAACCTGTATAAAAAACAAAGAAACAAATAAAAATTCTTTAAAAAAACTGCGAGAGCAGCGCAAAAAATTCAACCGAGAATCGAATCGATTCGTCGCATCCTTCCCGCAACGTGCATATGTGTTACTCTGTTACACACACACACACACACACACACACACGCGCGCGCGCGCACATTCATGCATATATACAGATACAAAGAAATCCCGGCAGCATTTTGTCCGGGAAATTCATGTATAAAACATACAGGCATATACATACATATATGTATAGATTGTGGACAGCCGAGTTTCGCCTATGAATAGCAAATAAGGAAAAAATATTATACACCCTGTATCGATGTGTTCAAACAACAGACCATAACGCTGTATTTTTATTATTATTGTTGTTATTATTATTTGGCAACACGTACCTTTCTGCATTACGTACACGTGGTATATATATATTGTAATGCATATGTATAGTATATATGCATCGATGTCTAAGAAGCATTTAATAAGCATTCTGCTCATTTTTCCATTATAAGCACCGTTATATATGTATATATATATTTATATATTTTTTTTGTTACTCCGTTTTTTTTTATCCAGTTACGACAGAATTGAATCATTACTTAAATTATAACGTATTAAAGAGAGAAAAAGATGGTTTTTTTTTTTTACATTCTTCGAATGTGCTGCAACAGGGTAAAAATGAAGAGAAAGTTTGCTTTGATATTTATAATGCAAAGTGAAAAAAGAGTTGTGAAAAGCTTCGCTTATGTTTGGAGGTATATGCTTGGCAAAGGTTTTCGTATACAATAAAGCACGGTTCTTTAACGCTGTACGAAGCCTAAAATCTGCTTAGGATTTTGTACGAAGCGATGAAAAGCGAGGTTTTAATCTTTTATAAATAATTGAATATAAAATTAGAGTGTGAAAAGCCAGAGGCACGTTACGTATACGGTGGTACATGTGTATACATATGTGTGCACATATCCGGTGCAAGGCGGTTTATGGTTTTATTCGTATTCTTAATCCCGAATTCAACCCTCAAATCCGTACAGAAAGTATGTTAATAATAATTTACACATTTTAATATTATATCTTTGTCTTATTTTATTTTTTTTTTGCTCAATTTACGCGAATAACATTCGTTGCATGAACTTTATCAGTCAATTTCAATGTTGCGTTGTACATGAGTATAGATTTTTTCAGAGAGCTGTTTGCGAAATTTCAAATTCAATATTGATTCTACTATCGTATAAAAAATTGGCGAATAATTGCGCAGGAAGAAAAATACAATTGGCAATTAATCGTCTTGAAAACAAATTTATTATTATGTGAAAGAAATTTGCTACCCCCTACTTGGAGATTGTGGTTTTAAGTGCCTTATGGAATGGCAAATGAATGGAATTGAATTTTGAGAAGAAACGTGGGAACAGAATTATTCGACAGTTCTGTGCATCGTACAGACACTCGGTTTTTGTGATATGCGCGATCTTATCCACTCCCCTTTATCAAAATGGGTGGAAAAAAACGAATCGGGATCGAAAACTCTTGTAGGCTCTGGGCGGTGATGGGCTAACGCGTTAACGTCCTATCAGTTCCTTCGGCGGCATTGCGAGCCTGCGAGAATCCACTACACTCAATAGTCATCCTCTTCAGAGGAAGAAGCTTGTGAAAAAAGTAGCTGTAACCACGGAGGCGTCCGGATCTCTTGAGAGTCTGGAGGAATAGGTAAGTACCTACCAGAAACGGCGTATGTACATTAGGGTGGCGAAAAAAAACCGACCATTTTTTTTTTTTTCGAGTCTCGTGTGACAAAATGTTAGTTCTTGATGTTTTAAGAATTCACTCCGAAGGACAGTTCAAAAAAAAAAATTTGAAGAGGTCGCTCCACATTTTTTAAAACGTCAGAAGTCGTCAAAAATCGTTTTTTTTTTTTTAATTTTTTTTGCCGTAACGATATAATTTTATAGATAAAAAAAAATAAGTTTCCGAAAGTTTCAGTTCAAAATTTGAATTTTGAAAGGTCGCTCATAATTTTTTTTCCATTTTTTGGTACATTTCTTTAGATCTTTTCGAGCGACCTTTTAATATTCATATTAAAATTTCATAAATTTTTTTTCTCTTATTTAGTAAGAAAGAATCGATAACAATACACCACGACATGAATTAAAAATCAACCAAAATACTGAATTTAGAATTTTTTTAATTTAATTTTTTGACGATTTTTGACATTTTGAAAAATGTGGAGTGACCTCTTAAAACTTTTTTTTTGAGCTGTCCTTTGGAGTGGGTTCTTAAAACATCAAAAACTAACGCTTTGTCACACGAGACTCAAAAAAAAAAAAAAAATTGTCGGTTTTTTTTGCGCCACCCTAATGTACATATTCATGGGGGAGGAGAACGTCATACATATATTCCGAGAAGTAAACGCGACTGAACATTTATATACAAGGTGAGCAAGAGTCGAAGCAACGCAAATGTGCTTGCATGTGTTATCCGCAAGCTATAAGCTTCTTGGAGATATCTGGACCTCTTACTTCCAGCAAACAACGAATCTTGTGTTCTCACTGAGCCGTTTCGTCTGGAGCTGGATACATTAACGCTTGACGCTTCTCTCGTTCTACTTTGCAGAATTTATTTACGGCGATGACTCGAATGCCACTTGTAGCTACTGTGTCATTTGCCACGACTTTGCAGCCTTCTTTCGAGTTCTGATTTTATAGCAAAATCAGCGGAGAAACATATTTCAGAATGATTTTTCCTTATTTCAACTTGGACGAGTGAGAATTTATCAGATGTCAGGCTGACTTTAGCGGAGCGAAGCGTTTCTGTACATATAGAAGATATACTTGATGATAACTAGTCGCGTCGTGTGAATCAAATATCGAGAAAAAAGGATGCGATTGCTTGCGGTCATCTAGTCGTAAGCAGTGAAGTTCCTTAAGTTCCACTCGATGCTCGTGTAATTCTGTAGGTACCCATGATAAGATTTGAAAGACATCTTTCAACCAGTGCACTCGAAGGAATTTTCTCAATCGCAGTGAATTAACGCTGCAGGATAAAAGATGAAGATAAGTCACGTATTCACTTATGTTACGAAAAGAACACTGCACGTAAATGTTATCGGGTTAGTCGGAATGAGATATTGAAAAGTAGATTCGAACGCAAGAATCTAAGACAATTAGTCGAAAGGACGTGGAATGGAACATTTGATATTTGATTAGGAGTAGAGACGCGTGGGTGGCGAGCATCTTTCGCGTCCGGAGAAGAAGTATACATATAAATTTCAATGCAAACTAGGTGTTAACCATGCAAATATCAGCTCTGGCAGTGTTTGCTCGAGGCAGCAATTCCAGACGTTGCGTAGCTCACCTGGCAGATCAATATTTGCGTTTCGTTAGTTGTGTAGTCCAATTGAATTTTCAGAGGTGTCGAGGCGGCTGCGAGTTCTCAAGAATTTCATCTTCTTCAGCGAGTTTCCTGTATAGATATATAAGGTTCAAAAGTGGAAAGTGCACTGAGTGTAGGACTTTTCTCCCGGCACTTCGGTCTCGAAATAAGACCACCGTCAAAACGCGGAACCGAAGTTGGCGATTCACGTTAAAGTGGCAGAAGGGCACTTTGGACAATTGAAAGGTGCAGAGGCTGCGAGTGAATGGCCGCGTAATTACCCCGCTGGAGTATAAAGGGGGGTCCTCCTATAGAGGGAAGTCAATTTTTCAATCCCGTAAACAGCACCCCGCAATTACGAGGGTTTCGAAGCTCAGAACTTCACGGCCTACCTGCACGCGCGTAACCGCTTCCCAAAATTATCATACCCATGTACCCTGGCAGCCATCATGATTCAGGGTAAAGTTGACGAACAGGTAAATCAACGACGGCATGCGGGTTTCGTTGAGTTACACTGCCTCTCTCTCTCCCTCTCTCTCTCTCTCTCTCTTTTACCCTTGAAGGGTCGAGTCTCCGAAGGGTCTTTGGGAAACAATGCCAATTCTCTTGAACAACCGGTGTAATTAAATCCCGAGGGGAGTCACTCGAGGAATTACCCTTTTGGACATCGCGCTGTGTATCCTATTCGATAAATCTTTCATTTCTATCTATGGATGCGGTTCAAGTTTGTCGAAGACGAAATCTCGAAGTCTCAAGAATTTTTTCTTCGAACGTTGGATCATTCCGATCTTATCAGTCAATTCATTTTACTGCTCTTATAGCACAACGCTCCATACATAATAAAACGAATCTTCACACGACGATGTCAAATTCATCTGTTAACATACCATGTGCGCATTTTTAGTTTACCTTGAAGCATTTGATGTTCATCGAGAAACCCGAATCGTGAAAGATATACTGTCAAAGTTTGGAGTACATGTACACTAAAGAACAAATAGCGAAATCGTGAATTCCTCAGTCCAAGGTGGAAGGGATGTTCCATTTCCAATCCCCCCCTTGCACGATGGCTGAAAGAATTCGAAGTAAATAACAAAAACACAATGACAATAGCATGTCGAGGCCTACCTTCGTAAATTAAATGTCGTGTATCGAATGGCACCGTCTTTCCATGTTCTCGGGAAATCGATTAACGTCTGTAAGAATGTTCCAGGAATAGCTGACATTCGGGAATGGTGAGTGTCTACACGAGGGTTGCATCCTATCTAAGCTTCTAGCCGTCAGTATAATTCGCCTCGACGTTTTTAATAGAAAATTGGGGTGAAATCTGATCTTTAAATCTCATTTAACGTCGAGAGGTAGCTGCCTCGTGGCCATAATCGTTACCGGTAACGACGCGACGCTACCCGCGATGGGGATGAGGAATAAAAAAGCATAAACAACAGTGTAAAACACAGAAGCACGTCGCGCCCCTCTTTAACGTTGATCGTCCTACACGATCGCACTTATATTATACAGTTGAACAATTTCCTCCTCACCCGCAACGCGCCCCGTTTATGTTACGTACATTTTCCCCCAAGGCTCAAGAATCTATGGGACGTACGGTACAGTCGGGTTAGGAAATTAGTCCGAGGAGAAACGTGGATAAAGAAAAGATTTGAAAGCAAATAAGAAGCTGGAAAAGTGACGTGGAAGAAATATATATTCGAAATACTATATTTCCATTGGAAATTTGAAACAGCCTGTTAGTTCGCAAAAAAATTCATTATCTCTGGCAGGCGGTGATAAAATATACCTAATTTTAGTCGTAATCGAATTCTTTAGAAATCGTCCGAGAGATTCATTTTTCCTGAAACCGTCAATTGATAAGAAAATTCTATACCGACAATCGATGATAATAAACTCATGATCCATTAGAAATACATTATTCTTATAAAAAATTTAACTCGAACGATTTTCGAGAGATTTATTTACGAATCAATTGAGCTGTTGTATCTGGACTAGTAATGTTCATATTATGGTGAAAAAATTATAACATAATGTGAGATTTTTGATGTTGGTAATATGGGGTGTTGACCATTGGAATTCAGTGTTTTCAAACTTTTCCCCGTATTGCGGGAACTTTTTTAGTAATACCTATGTAACTGGATAAGTTTCAGCCAGACTTTTCAAACCGTTTCTTTATCACGTCTTTATGGTAAAAGTTTTTTGACCAGACTGTACGTCCCATACACACTTCAGTCCAACCCCAGTCCTTTCTTTTATTATAAAAGAATCCTCTGGCTGCACTCAAGTGGCGAAGGCTTGTCGAATAGCCGTATCGGACAGTAAAGGTGATTATTGTTTTGTGCACAGACGACACTGCGAGAGAGATAATGTGAATTGAAATTGCACGCTTGACGTCACTGTTAGAGGTTTGGAGCAAAAAAGAACTTTCGAGTATTTTTTAACCTTAATTTTGGTAGTTATTGTAGGATGAAAAATTGCAAAACGTCTTGGCGTGGCTTTTTTCAAGTTTTTCAATAAAGTAACATTTCAGGCGTGGCTTACAATAGCGATCTATGTCTAACTATTGTGGCTACATATTTAAAAGATTACTCCGCCGGTAAGGACGTTCCCAGCAGTTACCGACATTTTCAAACACCATTACCAACTGAAAATCTAATTCATAGAGAATCTTATGAAGTATAAAGATTCTAAAAATCGGAGGAATTTTATTTCTTCAAAAGATACAAGTCGAGCATTGCAGGTGCGGTACTCGCGAGTACTTCATCGATATTCTTGATTAAGTACCTACATTAGGTATACGAATAGAGGAAATTGAGGGAAATCCAGAGAAGTGCTGAACATCACCGCGACTTCCGAGCGGGCATTATCTGAATGCCAATTGGGCGTTCTGTGCCACCGATGGATAAATCTACGTAAACTGGTCCGGAGGTCGAGGTCCGTGAATCGTCCGAGTAGGTTTGTGGTTGCGGTTACTCCAGCGGGGGCGAAATCCTATTACTAAATTACGTATCCTGCACACCGGTAACCCTGGTAGTGTACCGTGAAGCAATCGCGGACGACCATCCCTATTATGTGTGCCCATGGCAAGATATCGGCTTACAGCGGTGCAGACCGCCCCGAATTTCGCCCTGCAGCTCAGCGGGAATTTTGCCTTGTCAAACGAATTGATCGCCTTGAGCTGCCCCGAAAAGCGTTCAAAACCACTGGCGCATGTTAACTTTGACAAATTTACCTACAGAATATTAAATAAAAAATTTTCTTTTCATCGGAGATGGAAATCCAATCATTATTATGCGTCAGTAACAAGGAAAGTGTCCCAGATCGATCTCGCACTTTTGATTTCTTCCGTAATATGTTATTGTAGAGTTAAAATTAAGCGACACATATTTGTTTTTATCTGCCAATAAACGCTTTAAGGGGGTGAAACCACACTCCAAAGTAAGGCACATTAAGAGACGATTTGTCAGGTTCATCCACAAGAACATAATATTTTTTAATCAATCCAACTGGGAAAGTTTTCTCATAACGAGAAATGAGGAATGTAATTTTCTTAATTGAAAAGAAGAAGAAAAAAAAAAAAACTGGCAAATTGCACCGCAAAATGCTTTACTTTGGAGGGTGGTTTCACCCCCCAAGAGTGTTTAATGGCGGATAAAAAAAAATATGTGTCCCTTAGTTTTCAGTCTACTGTAACATATTACAAAAGAAATCGAATCGGAGAGATCGATCTGGGACACCTTCCTTGTAAGGTGACTTGGTGCCGTCAAATTCTGAGCGGCCGCCTCGTCGAGGACACGCTTCTCGGAACGTCAACGAACCAAATCTTGGCATCCATCGATAAACACGTTTCAGAAAAACCCGAGACTTGGAATACAATCGGGGGAACGGGGTCACAGGATCCTGTAAGAACGAACGTGTAGCCATTGATCAGAGAAGCCTGGTAGATAGAAAGCCAAGCGGAGCGAGAAGTGGAAATCCCTTAGCAAAAGGTCGCTTGACTGAGGATCTCGAGCCCGGCTCAAATATTCGATAAAGTATATCGCCCCTCGCCAGACGATGCTGAGTGTTCCGAATTCGATAGTGAAAAGGCAGAGGCTGCGATTCACGCTTTTACCCGTTTCCCATGCTGCGAGATATATGCCGAACCGAAAAAACCAGGCACTAAAAAGGGATTTCCCAGAGTCTCTACACAAATGCGGACACCTAATTGATGCATATCAATAAACGTCACCCCTTCGATCACCAAAATGCAGTTTTCAACTTGTTTGATCAAAACTATCCAACCGTTCGAAATATATTAAAAAGCTGAAAGCTGAGGGTTTCAAAGCCGCGGATAATATCGTTTCGATGTGTTTTTTTTATCGAGGTAGACATGCGGCAAATACCAAGTGAAATTGTGTATCTCATATACGTGAAATGTTCAGCAGCAATTCTTCGGAAATCCGATTTTTACCTACAAACTGACGTGCACGCAAGATTTGAATCGTGAATTTTCGATATTTTCCACCCGGCAGGCTTGAAATCGGCATTAGAAATATACGGTATGAAAATAGGTAAGATGCGAGAAAATTTCCAAGTCAATATGAGATGAAAAAACTTTGTAAAAACGACGACCATTTTCCCACCTCTGTGAAAATATTTTCTTCTCACCCTTATGAAAATAACGGGGCTCAAACGAAAGCACGTTCAATTACATCTACGATGACTTCTGACAAGTTTCTTGCGAATTTCTTACGCGTGAAGAATAAATAAGATTCTCCTTCGATTTATCCTCCTTTTCTTTGCGGTTGTGTGATCACCTCACCTTTTATCCCTACGTCTTTTTTACCGTATAATTGATGATCCAATTTTTCCACAATCTGCTTGTGCTTGCGGTATTGTTAATGCGGTATGAATGTGCCCTAACCACTGTCTGATTTATGAGAAAAGGAATATTACAAAATTAATAATAATCCGCGGTATAGCAATCGTCAATCAGCGCTGCCAAAACCTTTGCTCAGGGTCGTCCATTGCTGAAATTGTTCATTCATGGGTGAAAGCCTTGGAAAAGGTCCCTGCAGGGTAAAAGACCGTAATAATTTTTTTCCAAAAATATTCGACGTCGCAGTATACGATTCGCCTCGTTTCCCTAAAAAGGGTATAAATATTGGCAAGAAGAGAATTATTAGCAGGTATAGATGAGACGCGGAGAGTGAAAATATCGCCTTATTCTCATCTACCTTATGTACCTATATTGGCAATAAACCGTCTCCCTGAACTCAAGGTAAGTATTTATTACAGTGCTTACAAGTTTTCTCAAGAGGTCAGACAAACACTTCTCAAAGGAATACCGATTCAAGCACAGGTTCAATAATTCTATTAACTTTCCTCTCTAATTTCTTAAAGAATTTCACCACCTTGGTTAATTGCACGTTTGCGAATTTCCGGTGCGTGATGAAACCCGGCGAAGAATACGATCAAGATTTGTTAAAACCAGGGTGCAAAGCTTACGGCTCTTCTACTTCCTCTCCGATATTGGCCATCAATTCAAGCACACTCTACAGCCTCTCTTTTTCCAAGTAGAAAGAAAAACCGCAGCACCCGACGGTTAACCACCGGATTTGATGGCCAGTCATTAAATTTACGGTCCGCAGATAGGCCATTATGTTCGTTTCTCATCGACGAGAAGTCGGAAGTGGTTGATACCGAGACTGTGGAACTTTTTACACTTCCAACAACGTATACCACGAGGATGAATACACCGATCATTGATTATCGAACGTTATCGTCAATCTTCGTTGATCACCGCGAAGATTCTCACAGTAAAGATGGTTCCCGTAATGGTATGGTCGTAAATTCTATGCCGATTACCATTAATCGTCGGAGAAGGTTTTCGACTATAAACATGAATCGTACGAGATAATCACATTTCGATTCGCCATGGCTTTTCACTGGAGGATGGAATAAAACCGCCGAAAATACTTGTATGCATTACACGTGTGAAGTGTCGCCTGAATTCATGAAGTATCGGCAGGAAGCTACACTCGATCGACTAAACTGTTCGATGACCACAAAGCTACGGTCAATATGCCGACCGGCTTGCATGGCTGGATCGCACCCAGCTGTGGTCTGGGACCAACTGCCTCCACTGACCCATGCAAAACCTGACTGCATGTTGCCTGGCTTGTGTATCGGATATTTCCGCAACGAGCTTGCAGAATTCATACGTCGAGCCTGCACATCCCTTTGCATTGGGTTCAAAGGAAACTCTTTGCGCTTTGCCACTGAGTAGGTGCTGCACTGCAGGTACGAACGTATCTATGCTATGTGCATACATCGTGTGGAATGTTAGGTCTAGGACCCGGATAAACGTGTTTTCAAAATTACGAAATATCTAGATATAATGTAGAGTAAAGTTAAAATACTGAAGTGTGGAAAAAGTATGGAAATGGAAAGTCCACTTTCTGCTTTAAAATGATTTCTGAATGAAAATGATTTAAGTAAAAAATATGTATTTACGTATTAATCTGGACTCTAACGGTGGGCATATTTAGTAAATCAGAATTTCTTTGATAGCGACATAAGTTGGGTATATCTATCGTTATCAGTTTCGTCACTTTTAATGGAATTCTGATTTTGTGTATTACTTATTTTCTCCCATTATTACACAGCCTAGAAAAAATTTATCACTCGAATTTTATCATCGAAATCGATTCAATAATTTACTTTTTCCATTTTATTTTCCGATCGTTTTTTACTCTTTTTACGTAGCGTGTTTTCTGTGGCGATATGTTTTTCGTTGGGAACGTACATTGGACACTGTCATATTTAATTTCGATTATGTTGGCACACTTTTTGCCCCGGTAAACAATCCCCGAATATGTATGTGCCTACTGCATCAAAACTTCGTGATACTTCTCGTAACCCTATACAATGTTCGTTTGTCGGATCTGGTAAGCGAGAAATTGGATTTTCCGCGGGGTAAATTGGCTACACTGGAAAACGAGGGGTTGTTTATTTTTATTTTTATTTTCTTTCTTTCTTTTAACAAACTGGATTTATAAGCCGAGCTGTTGAACCATGTTAACAAACGTTCATTAGGACGGTTTCATGTATAACGTTGTGTAAGCCGTTCAGTGTCAAAGGATCACGGGTAAAGATTTTCCAGGCTTTCTGGCAAAACCCAACGGCTAATCTTCGGTTAATAAAAGTTCCACGTGCCCCGGATTATACGGATTCAGAAGAATTCAAAATCCTTGAGATAAATGTGTCCTGCATCTTTATTTCCCCTGATGGTAACTATAATTGACAAACGAAACGAAACGAGCTTTCAACTCTCCTGCACGTTCAATGGAAACGATAAAACTATGTAAAGGACGCAGGTGAACCCTTAAGTCTCTTAAATTTTTGGGCGTCTGTCACACCCTGTTCTTCGCGAAGCGGAGCTTTATTCCTGCGTCACAGATAGAATATAGATTATAGGTTTACGGGTTTCTTCGGTTCCCTTATCCTACAGAAAGGAAGAATCGGATAGTCTACTCCTCGATACAAGTATATTACACCTATACATTTGCATGCATGACACGTATTCTTTTTGCGCGTTCGCACGAACGTACTTTATCGGCTTTATAGTAAAGCTCGAAAATTTACTGCCGAGAAAAGGAAATTCCAGTTCGCTCAACAATGTTGAACAATTCTTTTGTATTTTTTTTTTTTTTTTGTCCTCTCACAATTCTTTTATTATTCCAAACGATCTCTTTTGTCCATTAATTCTCCCTACTTAAGTTACTGGTTTTGACGCTCGTTCACTGGCTTTCAAACCGGATGACCAATTCCACTATCGCTGGAAAAACGTTCACCTTTTTCAACGAAATATGCTCAGCACTATAAACTTTAAGTTTCTTTTTTGTAATAAATTTTTTTTCCTAATCTTTCCACTATTATTCTTCTAAAAATCTGATAAATGTGACGGAGGCAGCAAAATTTCCGGATCATCGGATGTCTTCAAATTCGTTTTTCACGACTCGATGTAAATATTCAAGTAAAATATTCATATTCCACGTGTATGCATGAATCGAAACAAGTGAATAAAACTTGCTTTTATAGTTAGATATTTTTCATATCTGACCATAACGAGTCTGCAAAATTGGGATAATTAAGCCGATTTTGCTATAATTGCAAAATCTGTTTTAGTTAAGCGAAAATTTTGCTTCCCATCAGAAATTTCAACAGTGACTTGCATATTAAAACTGAAACTTGCCGGTCCAGCGAATTGTTATTTTCTTTTTTGCGATAACACGGGTACGAGGATGGTGAAACCCTTTCCACATTAGCGTGTTTGCGAGACTTTGCAAAGTGGTTCCACGTGTAGGACAGCCTTTCTCCACGTGCAGGCAGTTCAGCCGAGTACAGATACAGACGTACGTCACACGATGGGAAGCCACCGACCCTCGCCAATTACACGTCGATTTTATATACCTTCCTATAATACTTTGAAACGGTTACGATTGCGACATCGCCGAAGGGTGGCTAGCTACGCCATCCCTTTTCGACTCGGAATTATCCGGCTTGTAATCTCTCTTCGTTAATTGATTTCCGGTGGCAAAAGCTGCTCCGAATCGTTTCAGGTCACGGAGAGACGGCCGGAATTTATCGGGAAACTAGCTTAGCTCCAGCTATATTGTTATATCTATCTACAAACGCAGGGTGAAATTTTTCTAATTTTACAAGGGGACGTTGATCACCGTAGGATGTGAATATCACTTATTCTCTCCCTTTTTTTTGCTTCAGTACTACAAGCTCTGCAGAGGTTTTCAAAGATCTACGGTTCGTATAGTCACTATTTCACCATAAGAAAACCATAGCTTACTAGTAAAGTCGTAAGGTATGAGTAAATTGAGCTACTTACTGACTTTGATAAATCATTCACGTAAAATATGGTTTTTCATGCTTAAAAATAAGGAATTTTTTATAATCGTACGATAATTTCTAACACTCGATTAAAAGTTTTCAGGTTTCGTGACGTACTGATTTCCCTTGTTGTTTCACACATGCCTGCTTCAAGCGTCTGCTTTAAGCCTTGACGATTCGGCTCAGGCATTTACACGACGGACCCTCGCGCAGCAACTGATCATTTTCCAGCCTTCCAGCTACCCCAACATCGCAAAGTACTTTTCCCGATACTTCGGGGGTGCCTCACACGCGTGCCTTTCTCGTCCGTGAGTGATTGGTTACCGAAACGATAAACTGCACAGAGCGTTGGCGATAACGAGCAAACTATAACCACGGACACTGTAACGTAACGGTCATCGTTACTGCCCCGGCGGTTAACGAGCCTTCGGAAAAATTCACCCCTGTTGAGTTTTGCTCGTTTCACCCTTCCCAAAAGTTCGATGAAAATGCGTGATATGAAAAGCGTTGAGTGCTTTTCTGCACTGGTCGACGACTTCAGCTGTGGTTATGTTCAAGTTAATACTTTTACTATACAAAGTTTGAATTCGTTATAAACTGTTTTTTTTTTCACGTTTTATGAACTCGATTGTAGGTGCTACGGCTGCAAAGTCAATATACGCTTCGCTCTGATTAAACACTTTTGACGGTAAGCAGTCAGATTTGTGAAAACTCATTTCTCACGTTAACTCTTAAGATTTTCAACTTTACTATGTCGATACATAACTGTTATACATAGATTTACTAGATTTGTTTCTTTTTACTACAGCAGTTATCGTTCCTTGTTCAGGATTTATTATGGACCGTACAGTCTAGTGAATAAATTACTCACAATCAAATGAAAAAAGTGTGGAATCGAATTTTGAAAGTCGAGTTATGAACAATTTAAAAAAGACATTACTGCCTCTTTTGTTTACCACCAAAATCACTTTGTTGGACCAATTTCAATGAATTTATACTTATTTTATTCGTTAATTCATGTCGGTTTTATTTTTAGAATGAAGCCTAATTGTTCTAATTACAATTGCATAATGACACTGCAGAGATCTTACAGAATTATTAATCTCAATCCATGGAATTGTAGAGCACGAACGAATAATTCAGGAACGAAATGAGCCCTGTTCCATTAGAATTGGACGAGCAATCCCATTTTGAAATTAATAAGTAAAACAGTCACGTGACTTTCCTGAAATGATGAACAGCCTAACCTTCTTCATTTGCATTTATGGTTCCCAATACTTTTTGCGCTAATTTATACGGCGAAGAGATTTTCCCAATAAAATTCAAGTCAAATAACCGAGCTTCGAGTTGTTAAACCTTGATTCAACAATTTTCCATCTCCATAATATTACGAATGGACTCAGTGCACGTCCCATGTATTCCCCTAATGGATCAGCGCCACAGACATCGCTCCGTCACAAACGAAGCATGAAGATTCTTTAGACCCAGGTTCCAAAACGTTATAGACTCCCTCCGAGGAAGATCTTGCAGAGAATGTTTTAACGCCTCGGTGACAGTCAACGATCCGTGGCCACATTTATGCGTTCGCATGTCTACATAGGTATAATACTGATTAATACACGGAAAGTACAGGGTGTACCGGCATTTACTTCCCTCCTAAGAAGTCAGTCCGTTATAACGATTATGCGATAGACTTCCCTAGGCGGTTTCTGTACGCCCTGAACTTATAAATGTCGAAATCTTCCACGACGCTAGTTTCGCCCGGTTGGCAAGAGTGACAATCATTGCAGCCAATTTGCTGTCAAACTGTGCGGAATCGGAGAGAAACGCGCTCCTGATGGACTGCAGGGAACCGACCTTATATAACCGCACCATTTTGTACAAATCGAATTTTCGCCCTCCTTTCTTCTCCTGTGAGATTTTCAGTACGTTTTTTATCTGCACCCTATCCTCCTTCTCTTTCTCGTTTTCTCTCTCATCAATGAAAGATGAATTCTTTCAAGATTGATGTTGTCCGGATAAATTGTTCTTTCCGTCATTCATTTCTCTCCCCTTTTATCATTTTCCAATAAATTCAACGCGGACACTTTCATCGCTGCACACGATAAATCTTCAGAGAATGCGGTATTTGTAAAAGATGACTGCCTTGTAGGGTTTCTGATTTTTTAAACATATTCTTTTCCTCCGGACTCGAGTATTCTCGACTAAGAATTCCCGGGAATTCTCGGATTTTCGAATAACTTCTAATACTTGCAAAAAAATCACTAAATTGTTAATTGATTGCAAAATAAATTACGCTTATTAATAATCATTAACATTTATAATTTATTTATTCACTCTTGTTTACATTTAAATTTTACTTACTTACACATTTTTCTAACAAAACTAACTGAATTAAACTTTGAGTATCTTCTTATAAAACTTCTAATCCAGCTTTTTATTAAAATGTAGGTACTTTCTTGAACCCAAACGAATAGAATTTTTAATCACAGTGCTCTAACTGAACTAAAAATAAAAATTTTAATAATACAATCAACTAAAGAATCTACTTTGAGTATCTACTAATAAAACTTTTAATTACACAGTCTTTTAATTAAGTACATAAAAAAACCATGAGAATCTTCAAAGTGGATCAGCTTATTAGCCTGAAAAATATAGGATAAGATAAATAAATGGAGAGAGACTATACGAGCACAATAAAGAATTTTCTCTCGTCTCGAGTAAAGCTAAATTTCCCGGGGATTCTCGCCTCGAGAAGTCTCGACAAAAAACCCTACTTTCTAGGGTGAATTTTCTGCGCGAATCTGTGTTACACGTTGCACAAGTAAACACTGAATAATTCATCACCCTGTATAATAAAGATGAAGAGAATTTATTGTAAAGAAACGATAAAGATGCTGCGAGGACGCGTGTGACATAAACTTCCCAACAATTGAAAACTAATTTATTACGAAAGTTACTTTTATATACTTCCTAACTACGACGTCGACACTGTGTAGGCTTGCTTATCGTTGCTTTTGGCATACTGCCTGCAGATTGAGGATGCGGACCAGCTGTGTTATAACTTTGGAAAAGTTTCGCTAGCTTCAAGAGTACGTAGTCTGTACGTCTTAATCCGCAGCTTCAAGAAAAGTACATCATTTTACTAGCGTGTTTTGGCGGCCGCTATCGCATTCCAACAGGCACTGTATTTAATCTGTATATTATGTTTAAAACTAGCTAATGTAGGCATATTCTTCGCGTTGACAATTGCTTACATTTTATCGTATGGGCTCGAAATTAAACTACTCATTATACCTTTGAGCTTCTTTTTCTAAAAAAGTTTCTCTCTCGCGATAGGCTGGACTTAAGTAAGACGTGTACCAGCGGCGCCCAAATTCCCTAGATCGGTGGTGATTAATCTTTTGATTATGACGTTTTAACGCTTCAACTATACATGATGGCATTACCGAACAGGATAGCCTTTGCTGGAAAAAAAATTCCCTAACAATATAGAGATTTTTTTAGACAGTTGGTACCCATCTCACTTAAAGGTGAGATTTAACCTCGAGGAAAGGGACGTGTCGTAAGAGTTCTAGGCACACCATGTACGGTGCGTTCCGATATTATAGCTCCCAGTGCTGTCAACAATCTTCTAGCTCTTTTGCGCTGCCGACTTCGTGCGTAGCTCTGTCTCTGTTCTAGGGAGTTTTTACTGCTGTCAGCTAATTTCGAAACGCACGTAAGTTCTGCCGTGTGATTTTGCGCAGCGCTCCTCTCGTTGTTTCTCAGGCGCACCAATCTGAAAAACCAAACTCCCTAGGCACGGCTTTGCACTATCTAACATGCACTGTTGCATCAGTGCCACTTCTTCGTCCGTAAGTGAATATCATATTCCTCAGGGTCGAGTTTAGCTTATGGTTACAATGTCTCCTTGTTCAGGTTGCTACGCAAACTTTATAACGAGGTGTGTATAAATGTACTTTAACGTGACTTTAACAAGCCCGAACATTATGTCCACCTGATATGCTACGCCCAAATGGCTGACAAAGAATTTCACTTTAAGCTGCGAAAAATGCAAATTCAACGAGCTCTCGCCGCGTTTCGACCCGGCTCGAGGAGACCTCTACGAGTTAACTACTTTTTGTCTTCTCATCTTTCTAGTCTAATTTCAACGATACGCGTGGAGCTTGCTAATAATCGCATTAACCAAGTGAATCATCGTTTATCTGTTTCAGCCAGCACGAACTTGGTCGGGAAATTTACACAGAGTGTCAGAAGGATCGTCCAGGATGTCAAGGACGAGGGCACGTCGAGTAAGGATTATTTTTCACTCTGTTTAATTACCTTAAGCCTGCACCCTGTGTACGCCTCTTCTAATATATTTATTTTCTTTAACTTTCTAAATATTTTCCATCTTATACATGTTTCGATTACAATTTTATTATTTCCCCAAATTCCACTGTATCTAAATTTCTGCAGGATTAAACTGGTGACTTTACAATAAACATTCAGATTAGATCCATGAAAAAAAGTTCATTCGGTTCCGCAATGTTTTCAACTCAGATTGCAAATCTTGCTTATGCCCAGCAAAGATAAGTAATATGTTGCATATATCAGTAGAAAAATTTTCTCAGAATCGAAAAATCTTTTCTAATCAGACCAGGCGAATCATTTTAATTTACGACGAAAATTTTACACGAATATTTCTCATCGGATTTGCTTATTTTTAGATCCAATACGTCGTACTGCGGGGTATGGTAAATAATCAATACTATGAAATTTTCATCGGGTTGATACGATATTTATGGCTCAACTGTTCAGTGTTGCGTGCTGCATAAATAAGCGCGGTTAAACAAAATATATCCGAAAATAGGGGCGCCGCTTCTCGTCTCTGATTTCAAGAAGGTACTTTATATATATAAATCTGTGGTAAAAAAAAATGTGACTACTAGTGATGGATTACAGAAAAATCTATGCGGAATTTTTTTGTACCATTATACAGGCACATCAATTCTCGTGAAACCTCAGCAGCAGAGACTAAAAAAGAATTCATATAGCAATGACCGGAAGATACATAAAGTTTTTATAGATAGTCGAAATCTTGTTCGCTGATTTCGGAATTTCCGTCAAGTCGTAAAAAAATGGATTGTAGACTTTTAATATAACGAAAGATTTGTTGTTTTCGCTGAAATTTTATCGTAGCAGAATTTTATGATACTCTAACGTCTTTTGTTCGTGCCTGTAGCTTCCTTTTTTTGTTAGAACACATTGCTGATCGTCAGTGTTAGCGTACGGCGAAGACTTATACGAGGAAACTGTTATCGCAGTTATCTAGCAAAGAACGAGAATGGCTTCAGCGCTACAATTTATGGGTTCAATAAAGCCTGAATTAAATTCCGTTTAACCTGACATAACCCTGGCGCGTTGCAACGAAACAAGAACGAATAAATAAAATTGAGTAAAATATGGCGAAGCACGTGAGCCACGCACTTTCAAGAATCCGTCACCACTTTTCCACCTTTCTGCTGCCATTCGGTCTTGCATGTAATGGAATTTTCCCCCTGCTTAATCGTCTTCACATATTCATCTGTCAGATGTATATTTCCCTTGTGCCTTTTTGTTCTGCAGCTGCATCGTCATCCTGTATAAATTTTTTATAACAAAACATAAATTGACGATGCTAAAATTAAGGTGGACAGAGCAAGGAGGAAGTCATCGAGACGAACGAGAGGCTGCGAACTGTGAGAATACGACTTGACGGAAGCTACGACACCGCGAAAAGGGCCCTGGTGGGACTTATGTGCAAATATACCGACAGCAAACAAGTCCGGAACATCTTTCAGCGCTACAAGCTCCTCAAGACCATGGTCAAGGTGAGGTTCCACCTGAATTCGATCTTAGTTAAGAATGGAGATTAATGACGAACTACGGACTTGACGACGGAATTTCCAAATACTGCATGTCACGTTCTTGAAAAGCGAAAAAATTATTAGCGCGAATTTGGTGGCTGACGAATCGAGTTTTGACTTTACCGTATTGGCTCGTTTCAGGATGTAATTAGACTCGAAACGCAGTACTGGACTCTGGTGGATATTCCCAGGCAGGAGAAACAGGAAACCGTACCAGCGTTCGTACTCCGTGCCTGTGCGATTATGGAGAAAACGCACAAAAGTGGTGACGGGGTAAAGACGTCGGCGAGACTTGCCGAGGAGGCGGAAAGCAGGAGAGAGCGGATTGAGCGACTTGAAAGTGAGCATGAACAGCAATTAGTAGACACTTTTTACAATTCTTAGGTATATACGAAGATATATCGAAGTGATACACTAATTTATTTCATTTGTACTTCCGATATATATTAGAAGATTGACAAACTCGACTCAGATTAAACAGGAATGACCGATAAAAACTTCTTACGGGAATATACAGAGTGAGTAGCTAACGGTCGAACGGTTTAACGCGCATGCGCTAAAGTTTTAGAGCAAAAACAGATCGTCTGTCAGGATTACCAACCGTCACAAGTTCAGATGACAGGTCGATGTATGTAACCTCAAAAATGTTGGTCGTCCTGACAAAAGAAATTTGAGCGCATGCGCATTAAACCATTTGAACGTTAGCTACTCATTTTGTAGTGTGTGTGTGTGTGTGTGTGTGTATTTTTTGTGCATCATGTTTTATTCGAAATGGCAGCATGAATGGAATGATACATTATGAATAGGGAAACTATGATGTGTATCAATTGTTCCCCCACGTTTATTGATGTTTACCAGTAATGAATAAACCTATTCCTACCAATTATTTCTCCATGCTATGTGTCTGTTATGTGTGTGGTATAAATCTGTTTCGTTTTTAGGCAAAATCGTATGAAATTACTAACGCAAGATAGAAAGGGTAACGATGAATGAAGATGATGTGGCCTCGGCAATAAATGAAGTGCTTACTAGGAGATTATAGATTAGAAAAGCCGCCGATGAATATTTTTTTACAGTTCGCTTAATCTTTTTTCTAATAATGTGCTATACCTCGTCTCCCTTCCAATTGTGCGGTATTATTTGTATTTGAAATTATTTTTAAGAGCACGTAATTTCTTACTTGAAGTTCTTATCAGAATATCAGTATTTGGCGTTATGGTAACAAATTTAATGTCACCTCAGGGAAATGGTGCCCCAAACTTATTAACAAATGTGGTCATGTTAAGTATTTACGATGTTGACTATTAGTTTTTTGCATGATCTGTGAATTAGAAACTGATCGTTTATGAGTTTGTGTAATATCTCTGCGATTATTAAGAATAGCTGCCATACTCGATTTCGTCGTGGAGTTGGATACGTTCAAGTATCAGCATACACCCATCTCATACGCAAAGAAGGGCATGATGACGCCATTTAAATTGCAATTCTGAACAGAAGTCCGTTGAAACATTTTGCTTGTGCCCAAAAACAAAAAAAGAGAAACGAAACTCCGGGATCGTAACTCTGATTTCATAGTTTCGTCGCCACTTCTTTATTATTGCGTAAAACATGATATTCAGTATGATTTTGTTCATAATTGCATAAAGGATGATGCTATGATGTCCTTTTTAGCATTTGATACCCGTGAAGTTGTATAATGTGAGGTATCTAACTCCACGACAAAATCGACTATGGTAATATCTTAAAAGATGTCTATGTAATGAGTGAATGTGATACTTCACCTTTTTTTTACCGTTATTTTTGAACTAAAATCTAATTACAATGTAAAGTAATGTCTGTGTAATTGGAAAAGTTGAAGAGGTTTGTCAAAATATATATTTGTGATTAAAAGAATGAAGAATATCTTGAATAGTCCGTTTCTGTATCAATATGCCCTATACAGGAATTGTTTTCGCAATGCATCATATCATTGTCCACTGCGCAGTGGGCATTTAAACACGAAATCACATTTGATGATTGAAAAAGATGATCAATTTATTCCGTATACTTCAGAACAAACAGTTGATAGGTACAAGGAGGAATATAATCATCCCTCATCAAACATAAGAACAGAATCTTGAAGTACGCCTGAATCGTTCTTTGGGACTGCTAAAGAAAATGTATCTATGACCCCCAATTCTGCCGAGTCAGACTTTTATTTTGTGACTATAAAAGAGAAAAGGTTGCTCGCCAAGTGTTCCGATTCCGCGCTTCCGATTCCTCTTGTAAACTACGGTCGATATACCTAGGGGTTGAAAAAAGTATTTTTGAATTTGGTGATTGCTGCCAACGTTTCGGAGAAGTGAGCCGTACTTTTTTATGGGAAAACATTTTTCGCCGTGTAATCGATTCGGATGACCCTTTCTAGTCTAATAAGGGCCCCGGAAACCCGGAAGAACGCTGATGATTAGCGTAGGTCGCCATCAGAGGAATTACTGAAAAAAGAACAGCGGCAGAGAAATGGTGAAACGTATTGTCTTGCTTTGTAGCTGCAACTTTTCGTGGGCAGCGTATTGGGACTCCGCTTGTTCGATTTGTCTCGAAATATTACGTCGAATAGCGCCCTAAAGAATTGATTGCAGCGCTTTTCAAAGTCGTCGAAATTGTCAGCAGAAATGAAAAGGGGTTAGCCTTGAATTTCTTTTGGCCAAAAAATCTTTTGTCTGGGAATCGATCCGTATGACGCTTTTTAGACTAATTCGACGCCCAGGAACTCAGAAAACACATGAAAAATAGCCTAGGACCAGCAGCAGAGAAATGGCGATGAAAATCTGCAGTTTTTCGGCTGTAACTTTGCAGGTGTTGCTCGCAGCGTATCGGGACTGCGATTAATCGATTCCTCTCGCAAAATCACGTCGGAATAGTACCCTAAAGGATCAATTGCAGCACTTTTCAAAGTCGTCGAAATTTTCGTCAAAAATGCAAAGGGGTTAGCCTTGGATTTTTTTTGGCCGAAAAATCTTTTGTCTGGGAATCGATCCGTATGACGCTTTTTAGACTAATTCGACGCCCAGGAACTCAGAAAACACATGAAAAATAGCCTAGGACCAGCAAAAGAGAAATGACGATGAAAATCTGCAGTTTTTCGGCTGTAACTTTGCAGGTGTTGCTCGCAGCGTATCGGGACTGCGATTAATCGATTCCTCTCGCAAAATCACGTCGGAATAGTACCCTAAAGAATCAATTGCAGCACTTTTCAAAGTCGTCGAAATTTTCGTCAAAAATGCAAAGGGGTTAGCCTTGGATTTTTTTTAGCCGAAAAATCTTTTGTCTGGGAATCGATCCGTATGACGCTTTTTAGACTAATTCGACGCCCAGGAACTCAGAAAACACATGAAAAATAGCCTAGGACCAGCAGCAGAGAAATGGCGATGAAAATCTGCAGTTTTTCGGCTGTAACTTTGCAGGTGTTGCTCGCAGCGTATCGGGACTGCGATTAATCGATTCCTCTCGCAAAATCACATCGGAATAGTACCCTAAAGAATCGATTGCAGCACTTTTCAAAGTCGTCGAAATTTTCGTCAAAAATGCAAAGGGGTTAGCCTTGGATTTTTTTTGGCCGAAAAATCTTTTGTCTGGGAATCGATCCGTATGACGCTTTTTAGACTAATTCGACGCCCAGAAACTCGGAAAACACATGAAAAATAGCCTAGGACCAGCAGCAGAGAAATGGCGATGAAAATCTGCAGTTTTTCGGCTGTAATTTTGCAGGTGTTGCTTGCAGCGTATCGGGACTGCGATTAATCGATTCCTCTCGCAAAATCACGTCGGAATAGTACCCTAAAGAATCAATTGCAGCACTTTTCAAAGTCGTTGAAATTTTCGTCAAAAATGCAGAGGGGTTAGCCTTGGATTTTTTTTGGCCGAAAAATCTTTTGTCTGGGAATCGATCCGTATGACGCTTTTTAGACTAATTCGACGCCCAGGAACTCAGAAAACACATGAAAAATAGCCTAGGACCAGCAGCAGAGAAATGGCGATGAAAATCTGCAGTTTTGCGGCTGTAACTTTGCAGGTGTTGCTCGCAGCGTATCGGGACTGCGATTAATCGATTCCTCTCGCAAAATCACGTCGGAATAGTACCCTAAAGAATCAATTGCAGCACTTTTCAAAGTCGTCGAAATTTTCGTCAAAAATGCAAAGGGGTTAGCCTTGGGTTTTTTTGGCCGAAAAATCTTTTGTCTGGGAATCGATCCGTATGACGCTTTTTAGACTAATTCGACGCCCAGGAACTCAGAAAACACATGAAAAATAGCCTGGGACCAGCAGCAGAGAAATGACGATGAAAATCTGCAGTTTTTCGGCTGTAACTTTGCAGGTGTTGCTCGCAGCGCATCACTACTGCGATTAATCGATTCCTCTCGCAAAATCACGTCGGAATAGTACCCTAAAGAATCAATTGCAGCACTTTTCAAAGTCGTCGAAATTTTCGTCAAAAATGCAAAGGGGTTACCCTTGGATTTTTTTTGGCCGAAAAATCTTTTCTCTGGGAATCGATCCGTATGACGCTTTTTAGACTAATCCGACGCCCAGGAACTCAGAAAACACATGAAAAATAGCCTAGGACCAGCAGCAGAGAAATGGCGATGAAAATCTGCAGTTTTTCGGCTGTAACTTTGCAGGTGTTGCTCGCAGCGTATCGGGACTGCGATTAATCGATTCCTCTCGCAAAATCACGTCGGAATAGTACCCTGAAAAATCAATTGCAGCACTTTTCAAAGTCGTCGAAATTTTCGTCAAAAATGCAAAGGGGTTAGCCTTGGATTTTTTGTGGCCGAAAAATCTTTTGTCTGGAAATCGATCCGTATGACGCTTTTTAGACTAATTCGACGCCCAGGAACTCAGAAAACACATGAAAAATAGCCTAGGACCAGCAGCAGAGAAATGGCGATGAAAATCTGCAGTTTTTCGGCTGTAACTTTGCAGGTGTTGCTCGCAGCGTATCGGGACTGCGATTAATCGATTCCTCTCGCAAAATCACGTCGGAATAGTACCCTAAAGAATCAATCGCAGCACTTTTCAAAGTCGTCGAAATTTTCGTCAAAAATGCAAAGGGGTTAGCCTTGGATTTTTTGTGGCCGAAAAATCTTTTGTCTGGTAATCGATCCGTATGACGCTTTTTAGACTAATCCGACGCCCAGGAACTCAGAAAACACATGAAAAATAGCCTGGGACCAGCAGCAGAGAAATGACGATGAAAATCTGCAGTTTTTCGGCTGTAACTTTGCAGGTGTTGCTCGCAGCGCATCACTACTGCGATTAATCGATTCCTCTCGCAAAATCACGTCGGAATAGTACCCTAAAGAATCAATTGCAGCACTTTTCAAAGTCGTCGAAATTTTCGTCAAAAATGCAAAGGGGTTACCCTTGGATTTTTTTTGGCCGAAAAATCTTTTCTCTGGGAATCGATCCGTATGACGCTTTTTAGACTAATCCGACGCCCAGGAACTCAGAAAACACATGAAAAATAGCCTAGGACCAGCAGCAGAGAAATGGCGATGAAAATCTGCAGTTTTTCGGCTGTAACTTTGCAGGTGTTGCTCGCAGCGTATCGGGACTGCGATTAATCGATTCCTCTCGCAAAATCACGTCGGAATAGTACCCTAAAAAATCAATTGCAGCACTTTTCAAAGTCGTCGAAATTTTCGTCAAAAATGCAAAGGGGTTAGCCTTGGATTTTTTGTGGCCGAAAAATCTTTTGTCTGGAAATCGATCCGTATGACGCTTTTTAGACTAATTCGACGCCCAGGAACTCAGAAAACACATGAAAAATAGCCTAGGACCAGCAGCAGAGAAATGGCGATGAAAATCTGCAGTTTTTCGGCTGTAACTTTGCAGGTGTTGCTCGCAGCGTATCGGGACTGCGATTAATCGATTCCTCTCGCAAAATCACGTCGGAAAAGTACCCTAAAGAATCAATTGCAGCACTTTCCAAAGTCGTCGAAATTTTCGTCAAAAATGCAAAGGGGTTAGCCTTGGATTTTTTTTCCGGTCGAAAAATCTTTTGTCTGGGAATCGATCCGTATGACGCTTTTTAGACTAATTCGACGCCCAGGAACTCAGAAAACACATGAAAAATAGCCTAGGACCAGCAGCAGAGAAATGGCGATGAAAATCTGCAGTTTTTCGGCTGTAACTTTGCAGGTGTTGCTCGCAGCGTATCGGGACTGCGATTAATCGATTCCTCTCGCAAAATCACGTCGGAATAGTACCCTAAAGAATCAATCGCAGCACTTTTCAAAGTCGTCGAAATTTTCGTCAAAAATGCAAAGGGGTTAGCCTTGGATTTTTTGTGGCCGAAAAATCTTTTGTCTGGTAATCGATCCGTATGACGCTTTTTAGACTAATTCGACGCCCAGGAACTCAGAAAACACATGAAAAATAGCCTAGGACCAGCAGCAGAGAAATGGCGATGAAAATCTGCAGTTTTTCGGCTGTAACTTTGCAGGTGTTGCTCGCAGCGTATCGGGACTGCGATTAATCGATTCCTCTCGCAAAATCACGTCGGAAAAGTACCCTAAAGAATCAATTGCAGCACTTTCCAAAGTCGTCGAAATTTTCGTCAAAAATGCAAAGGGGTTAGCCTTGGATTTTTTTTCGGTCGAAAAATCTTTTGTCTGGGAATCGATCCGTATGACGCTTTTTAGACTAATTCGACGCCCAGGAACTCAGAAAACACATGAAAAATAGCCTAGGACCAGCAGCAGAGAAATGGCGATGAAAATCTGCAGTTTTTCGGCTGTAACTTTGCAGGTGTTGCTCGCAGCGTATCGGGACTGCGATTAATCGATTCCTCTCGCAAAATCACGTCGGAAAAGTACCCTAAAGAATCAATTGCAGCACTTTTCAAAGTCGTCGAAATTTTCGTCAAAAATGCAAAGGGGTTAGCCTTGGATTTTTTTTGGCCGAAAAATCTTTTGTCTGGGAATCGATCCGTATGACGCTTTTTAGACTAATTCGACGCCCAGGAACTCAGAAAACACATGAAAAATAGCCTAGTACCAGCAGCAGAGAAATGGCGATGAAAATCTGCAGTTTTTCGGCTGTAACTTTGCAGGTGTTGCTCGCAGCGTATCGGGACTGCGATTAATCGATTCCTCTCGCAAAATCACGTCGGAAAAGTACCCTAAAGAATCAATTGCAGCACTTTTCAAAGTCGTCGAAATTTTCGTCAAAAATGCAAAGGGGTTAGCCTTGGATTTTTTTTGGCCGAAAAATCTTTTGTCTGGGAATCGATCCGTATGACGCTTTTTAGACTAATTCGACGCCCAGGAACTCAGAAAACACATGAAAAATAGCCTAGTACCAGCAGCAGAGAAATGGCGATGAAAATCTGCAGTTTTTCGGCTGTAACTTTGCAGGTGTTGCTCGCAGCGTATCGGGACTGCGATTAATCGATTCCTCTCGCAAAATCACGTCGGAATAGTACCCTAAAGAATCAATTGCAGCACTTTTCAAAGTCGTCGAAATTTTCGTCAAAAATGCAAAGGGGCCTTGGATTTTTTTTGGCGAAAAATCTTTTGTCTGGGAATCGATCCGTATGACGCTTTTTAGACTAATTTGACGCCCAGGAACTCAGAAAACACATGAAAAATAGCCTAGGACCAGCAGCAGAGAAATGGCGATGAAAATCTGCAGTTTTTTGGCTGTAACTGTGCAGGTGTTGCTCGCAGCGTATCGGGACTGCGATTAATCGATTCCTCTCGCAAAATCACGTCGGGATAGTACCCTAAAGAATCAATTGCAGCACTTTTCAAAGTCGTCGAAATTTTCGTCAAAAATGCAAAGGGGTTAGCCTTGGATTTTTTTTGGCCGAAAAATCTTTTGTCTGGAAATCGATCCGTATGACGCTTTTTAGACTAATTCGACGCCCAGGAACTCAGAAAACACATGAAAAATAGCCTAGTACCAGCAGCAGAGAAATGGCGATGAAAATCTGCAGTTTTTCGGCTGTAACTTTGCAGGTGTTGCTCGCAGCGTATCGGGACTGCGATTAATCGATTCCTCTCGCAAAATCACGTCGGAATAGTACCCTAAAGAATCAATTGCAGCACTTTTCAAAGTCGTCGAAATTTTCGTCAAAAATGCAAAGGGGCCTTGGATTTTTTTTGGCGAAAAATCTTTTGTCTGGGAATCGATCCGTATGACGCTTTTTAGACTAATTTGACGCCCAGGAACTCAGAAAACACATGAAAAATAGCCTAGGACCAGCAGCAGAGAAATGGCGATGAAAATCTGCAGTTTTTCGGCTGTAACTTTGCAGGTGTTGCTCGCAGCGTATCGGGACTGCGATTAATCGATTCCTCTCGCAAAATCACGTCGGGATAGTACCCTAAAGAATCAATTGCAGCACTTTTCAAAGTCGTCGAAATTTTCGTCAAAAATGCAAAGGGGTTAGCCTTGGATTTTTTTTGGCCGAAAAATCTTTTGTCTGGAAATCGATCCGTATGACGCTTTTTAGACTAATTCGACGCCCAGGAACTCAGAAAACACATGAAAAATAGCCTAGGACCAGCAGCAGAGTAATGGCGATGAAAATCTGCAGTTTTTCGGCTGTAACTTTGCAGGTGTTGCTCGCAGCGTATCGGGACTGCGATTAATCGATTCCTCTCGCAAAATCACGTCGGAATAGTACCCTAAAGAATCAATTGCAGCACTTTTCAAAGTCGTCGAAATTTTCGTCAAAAATGCAAAGGGGTTAGCCTTGGATTTTTTTTGGCCGAAAAATCTTTTGTCTGGAAATCGATCCGTATGACGCTTTTTAGACTAATTCGACGCCCAGGAACTCAGAAAACACATGAAAAATAGCCTAGGACCAGCAGCAGAGAAATGGCGATGAAAATCTGCAGTTTTTCGGCTGTAACTTTGCAGGTGTTGCTCGCAGCGTATCGGGACTGCGATTAATCGATTCCTCTCGCAAAATCACGTCGGAATAGTACCCTAAAGAATCAATTGCAGCACTTTTCAAAGTCGTCGAAATTTTCGTCAAAAATGCAAAGGGGTTAGCCTTGGATTTTTTGTGGCCGAAAAATCTTTTGTCTGGAAATCGATCCGTATGACGCTTTTTAGACTAATTCGACGCCCAGGAACTCAGAAAACACATGAAAAATAGCCTAGGACCAGCAGCAGAGAAATGGCGATGAAAATCTGCAGTTTTTCGGCTGTAACTTTGCAGGTGTTGCTCGCAGCGTATCGGGACTGCGATTCATCGATTCCTCTCGCAAAATCACGTCGGAATAGTACCCTAAAGAATCAATCGCAGCACTTTTCAAAGTCGTCGAAATTTTCGTCAAAAATGCAAAGGGGTTAGCCTTGGATTTTTTGTGGCTGAAAAATCTTTTGTCTGGTAATCGATCCGTATGACGCTTTTCAGACTAATTCGACGCCCAGGAACTCAGAAAACACATGAAAAATAGCCTAGGACCAGCAGCAGAGAAATGGCGATGAAAATCTGCAGTTTTTCGGCTGTAACTTTGCAGGTGTTGCTCGCAGCGTATCGGGACTGCGATTAATCGATTCCTCTCGCAAAATCACGTCGGAAAAGTACCCTAAAGAATCAATTGCAGCACTTTCCAAAGTCGTCGAAATTTTCGTCAAAAATGCAAAGGGGTTAGCCTTGGATTTTTTTTCGGTCGAAAAATCTTTTGTCTGGGAATCGATCCGTATGACGCTTTTTAGACTAATTCGACGCCCAGGAACTCAAAAAACACATGAAAAATAGCCTAGGACCAGCAGCAGAGAAATGGCGATGAAAATCTGCAGTTTTTCGGCTGTAACTTTGCAGGTGTTGCTCGCAGCGTATCGGGACTGCGATTAATCGATTCCTCTCGCAAAATCACGTCGGAAAAGTACCCTAAAGAATCAATTGCAGCACTTTTCAAAGTCGTCGAAATTTTCGTCAAAAATGCAAAGGGGTTAGCCTTGGATTTTTTTTGGCCGAAAAATCTTTTGTCTGGGAATCGATCCGTATGACGCTTTTTAGACTAATTCGACGCCCAGGAACTCAGAAAACACATGAAAAATAGCCTAGTACCAGCAGCAGAGAAATGGCGATGAAAATCTGCAGTTTTTCGGCTGTAACTTTGCAGGTGTTGCTCGCAGCGTATCGGGACTGCGATTAATCGATTCCTCTCGCAAAATCACGTCGGAAAAGTACCCTAAAGAATCAATTGCAGCACTTTTCAAAGTCGTCGAAATTTTCGTCAAAAATGCAAAGGGGTTAGCCTTGGATTTTTTTTGGCCGAAAAATCTTTTGTCTGGGAATCGATCCGTATTACGCTTTTTAGACTAATTCGACGCCCAGGAACTCAGAAAACACATGAAAAATAGCCTAGTACCAGCAGCAGAGAAATGGCGATGAAAATCTGCAGTTTTTCGGCTGTAACTTTGCAGGTGTTGCTCGCAGCGTATCGGGACTGCGATTAATCGATTCCTCTCGCAAAATCACGTCGGAATAGTACCCTAAAGAATCAATTGCAGCACTTTTCAAAGTCGTCGAAATTTTCGTCAAAAATGCAAAGGGGCCTTGGATTTTTTTTGGCGAAAAATCTTTTGTCTGGGAATCGATCCGTATGACGCTTTTTAGACTAATTTGACGCCCAGGAACTCAGAAAACACATGAAAAATAGCCTAGGACCAGCAGCAGAGAAATGGCGATGAAAATCTGCAGTTTTTTGGCTGTAACTGTGCAGGTGTTGCTCGCAGCGTATCGGGACTGCGATTAATCGATTCCTCTCGCAAAATCACGTCGGTATAGTACCCTAAAGAATCAATTGCAGCACTTTTCAAAGTCGTCGAAATTTTCGTCAAAAATGCAAAGGGGTTAGCCTTGGATTTTTTTTGGCCGAAAAATCTTTTGTCTGGGAATCGATCTGTATGACGCTTTTTAGACTAATTCGACGCCCAGGAACTCTGAAAACACATGAAAAATAGCCTAGGACCAGCAGCAGAGAAATGGCGATGAAAATCTGCAGTTTTTCGGCTGTAACTTTGCAGGTGTTGCTCGCAGCGTATCGGGACTGCGATTAATCGATTCCTCTCGCAAAATCACGTCGGGATAGTACCCTAAAGAATCAATTGCAGCACTTTTCGAAGTCGTCGAAATTTTCGTCAAAAATGCAAAGGGGTTAGCCTTGGATTTTTTTTGGCCGAAAAATCTTTTGTCTGGAAATCGATCCGTATGACGCTTTTTAGACTAATTCGACGCCCAGGAACTCAGAAAACACATGAAAAATAGCCTAGGACCAGCAGCAGAGTAATGGCGATGAAAATCTGCAGTTTTTCGGCTGTAACTTTGCAGGTGTCGCTCGCAGCGTATCGGGACTGCGATTAATCGATTCCTCTCGCAAAATCACGTCGGAATAGTACCCTAAAGAATCAATTGCAGCACTTTTCAAAGTCGTCGAAATTTTCGTCAAAAATGCAAAGGGGTTAGCCTTGGATTTTTTTTGGCCGAAAAATCTTTTGTCTGGGAATCGATCCGTATGACGCTTTTTAGACTAATTCGACGCCCAGGAACTCAGAAAACACATGAAAAATAGCCTAGTACCAGCAGCAGAGAAATGGCGATAAAAATCTGCAGTTTTTCGGCTGTAACTTTGCAGGTGTTGCTCGCAGCGTATCGGGACTGCGATTAATCGATTCCTCTCGCAAAATCACGTCGGAAAAGTACCCTAAAGAATCAATTGCAGCACTTTTCAAAGTCGTCGAAATTTTCGTCAAAAATGCAAAGGGGTTAGCCTTGGATTTTTTTTGGCCGAAAAATCTTTTGTCTGGGAATCGATCCGTATGACGCTTTTTAGACTAATTCGACGCCCAGGAACTCAGAAAACACATGAAAAATAGCCTAGTACCAGCAGCAGAGAAATGGCGATGAAAATCTGCAGTTTTTCGGCTGTAACTTTGCAGGTGTTGCTCGCAGCGTATCGGGACTGCGATTAATCGATTCCTCTCGCAAAATCACGTCGGAATAGTACCCTAAAGAATCAATTGCAGCACTTTTCAAAGTCGTCGAAATTTTCGTCAAAAATGCAAAGGGGCCTTGGATTTTTTTTGGCGAAAAATCTTTTGTCTGGGAATCGATCCGTATGACGCTTTTTAGACTAATTTGACGCCCAGGAACTCAGAAAACACATGAAAAATAGCCTAGGACCAGCAGCAGAGAAATGGCGATGAAAATCTGCAGTTTTTCGGCTGTAACTTTGCAGGTGTTGCTCGCAGCGTATCGGGACTGCGATTAATCGATTCCTCTCGCAAAATCACGTCGGGATAGTACCCTAAAGAATCAATTGCAGCACTTTTCAAAGTCGTCGAAATTTTCGTCAAAAATGCAAAGGGGTTAGCCTTGGATTTTTTTTGGCCGAAAAATCTTTTGTCTGGAAATCGATCCGTATGACGCTTTTTAGACTAATTCGACGCCCAGGAACTCAGAAAACACATGAAAAATAGCCTAGGACCAGCAGCAGAGTAATGGCGATGAAAATCTGCAGTTTTTCGGCTGTAACTTTGCAGGTGTTGCTCGCAGCGTATCGGGACTGCGATTAATCGATTCCTCTCGCAAAATCACGTCGGAATAGTACCCTAAAGAATCAATTGCAGCACTTTTCAAAGTCGTCGAAATTTTCGTCAAAAATGCAAAGGGGTTAGCCTTGGATTTTTTTTGGCCGAAAAATCTTTTGTCTGGAAATCGATCCGTATGACGCTTTTTAGACTAATTCGACGCCCAGGAACTCAGAAAACACATGAAAAATAGCCTAGGACCAGCAGCAGAGAAATGGCGATGAAAATCTGCAGTTTTTCGGCTGTAACTTTGCAGGTGTTGCTCGCAGCGTATCGGGACTGCGATTAATCGATTCCTCTCGCAAAATCACGTCGGAATAGTACCCTAAAGAATCAATTGCAGCACTTTTCAAAGTCGTCGAAATTTTCGTCAAAAATGCAAAGGGGCCTTGGATTTTTTTTGGCGAAAAATCTTCTGTCTGGGAATCGATCCGTATGACGCTTTTTAGACTAATTCGACGCCCAGGAACTCAGAAAACACATGAAAAATAGCCTAGGACCAGCAGCAGAGAAATGGCGATGAAAATCTGCAGTTTTTTGGCTGTAACTGTGCAGGTGTTGCTCGCAGCGTATCGGGACTGCGATTAATCGATTCCTCTCGCAAAATCACGTCGGTATAGTACCCTAAAGAATCAATTGCAGCACTTTTCAAAGTCGTCGAAATTTTCGTCAAAAATGCAAAGGGGTTAGCCTTGGATTTTTTTTGGCCGAAAAATCTTTTGTCTGGGAATCGATCTGTATGACGCTTTTTAGACTAATTCGACGCCCAGGAACTCAGAAAACACATGAAAAATAGCCTAGGACCAGCAGCAGAGAAATGGCGATGAAAATCTGCAGTTTTTCGGCTGTAACTTTGCAGGTGTTGCTCGCAGCGTATCGGGACTGCGATTAATCGATTCCTCTCGCAAAATCACGTCGGGATAGTACCCTAAAGAATCAATTGCAGCACTTTTCAAAGTCGTCGAAATTTTCGTCAAAAATGCAAAGGGGTTAGCCTTGGATTTTTTTTGGCCGAAAAATCTTTTGTCTGGAAATCGATCCGTATGACGCTTTTTAGACTAATTCGACGCCCAGGAACTCAGAAAACACATGAAAAATAGCCTAGGACCAGCAGCAGAGTAATGGCGATGAAAATCTGCAGTTTTTCGGCTGTAACTTTGCAGGTGTTGCTCGCAGCGTATCGGGACTGCGATTAATCGATTCCTCTCGCAAAATCACGTCGGAAAAGTACCCTAAAGAATCAATTGCAGCACTTTCCAAAGTCGTCGAAATTTTCGTCAAAAATGCAAAGGGGTTAGCCTTGGATTTTTTTTCGGTCGAAAAATCTTTTGTCTGGGAATCGATCCGTATGACGCTTTTTAGACTAATTCGACGCCCAGGAACTCAGAAAACACATGAAAAATAGCCTAGGACCAGCAGCAGAGAAATGGCGATGAAAATCTGCAGTTTTTCGGCTGTAACTTTGCAGGTGTTGCTCGCAGCGTATCGGGACTGCGATTAATCGATTCCTCTCGCAAAATCACGTCGGAATAGTACCCTAAAGAATCAATTGCAGCACTTTTCAAAGTCGTCGAAATTTTCGTCAAAAATGCAAAGGGGTTAGCTTTGGATTTTTTTTGGCCGAAAAATCTTTTGTCTGGGAATCGATCCGTATGACGCTTTTTAGACTAATTCGAAGCCCAGGAACTCAGAAAACACATGAAAAATAGCCTAGTACCAGCAGCAGAGAAATGGCGATGAAAATCTGCAGTTTTTCGGCTGTAACTTTGCAGGTGTTGCTCGCAGCGTATCGGGACTGCGATTAATCGATTCCTCTCGCAAAATCACGTCGGAATAGTACCCTAAAGAATCAATTGCAGCACTTTTCAAAGTCGTCGAAACTTTCGTCAAAAATGCAAAGGGGTTAGCCTTGGATTTTTTTCGGCCGAAAAATCTTTTGTCTGGGAATTGATCCGTATGACGCTTTTTAGACTAATTCGACGCCCAGGAACTCAGAAAACACATGAAAAATAGCCTAGGACCAGCAGCAGAGAAATGGCGATGAAAATCTGCAGTTTTTCGGCTGTAACTTTGCAGGTGTTGCTCGCAGCGTATCGGAACTGCGATTAATCGATTCCTCTCGCAAAATCACGTCGGAATAGTACCCTAAAGAATCAATTGCAGCACTTTTCAAAGTCGTCGAAATTTTCGTCAAAAATGCAAAGGGGTTAGCCTTGGATTTTTTTTGGCCGAAAAATCTTTTGTCTGGAAATCGATCCGTATGACGCTTTTTAGACTAATTCGACGCCCAGGAACTCAGAAAACACATGAAAAATAGCCTAGGACCAGCAGCAGAGAAATGGCGATGAAAATCTGCAGTTTTTCGGCTGTAACTTTGCAGGTGTTGCTCGCAGCGTATCGGGACTGCGATTAATCGATTCCTCTCGCAAAATCACGTCGGAATAGTACCCTAAAGGATCAATTGCAGCACTTTTCAAAGTCGTCGAAATTTTCGTCAAAAATGCAAAGGGGTTAGCCTTGGATTTTTTTTGGCCGAAAAATCTTTTGTCTGGGAATCGATCCGTATGACGCTTTTTAGACTAATTCGACGCCCAGGAACTCAGAAAACACATGAAAAATAGCCTAGGACCAGCAAAAGAGAAATGACGATGAAAATCTGCAGTTTTTCGGCTGTAACTTTGCAGGTGTTGCTCGCAGCGTATCGGGACTGCGATTAATCGATTCCTCTCGCAAAATCACGTCGGAATAGTACCCTAAAGAATCAATTGCAGCACTTTTCAAAGTCGTCGAAATTTTCGTCAAAAATGCAAAGGGGTTAGCCTTGGATTTTTTTTAGCCGAAAAATCTTTTGTCTGGGAATCGATCCGTATGACGCTTTTTAGACTAATTCGACGCCCAGGAACTCAGAAAACACATGAAAAATAGCCTAGGACCAGCAGCAGAGAAATGGCGATGAAAATCTGCAGTTTTTCGGCTGTAACTTTGCAGGTGTTGCTCGCAGCGTATCGGGACTGCGATTAATCGATTCCTCTCGCAAAATCACATCGGAATAGTACCCTAAAGAATCGATTGCAGCACTTTTCAAAGTCGTCGAAATTTTCGTCAAAAATGCAAAGGGGTTAGCCTTGGATTTTTTTTGGCCGAAAAATCTTTTGTCTGGGAATCGATCCGTATGACGCTTTTTAGACTAATTCGACGCCCAGAAACTCGGAAAACACATGAAAAATAGCCTAGGACCAGCAGCAGAGAAATGGCGATGAAAATCTGCAGTTTTTCGGCTGTAATTTTGCAGGTGTTGCTTGCAGCGTATCGGGACTGCGATTAATCGATTCCTCTCGCAAAATCACGTCGGAATAGTACCCTAAAGAATCAATTGCAGCACTTTTCAAAGTCGTTGAAATTTTCGTCAAAAATGCAGAGGGGTTAGCCTTGGATTTTTTTTGGCCGAAAAATCTTTTGTCTGGGAATCGATCCGTATGACGCTTTTTAGACTAATTCGACGCCCAGGAACTCAGAAAACACATGAAAAATAGCCTAGGACCAGCAGCAGAGAAATGGCGATGAAAATCTGCAGTTTTGCGGCTGTAACTTTGCAGGTGTTGCTCGCAGCGTATCGGGACTGCGATTAATCGATTCCTCTCGCAAAATCACGTCGGAATAGTACCCTAAAGAATCAATTGCAGCACTTTTCAAAGTCGTCGAAATTTTCGTCAAAAATGCAAAGGGGTTAGCCTTGGGTTTTTTTGGCCGAAAAATCTTTTGTCTGGGAATCGATCCGTATGACGCTTTTTAGACTAATTCGACGCCCAGGAACTCAGAAAACACATGAAAAATAGCCTGGGACCAGCAGCAGAGAAATGACGATGAAAATCTGCAGTTTTTCGGCTGTAACTTTGCAGGTGTTGCTCGCAGCGCATCACTACTGCGATTAATCGATTCCTCTCGCAAAATCACGTCGGAATAGTACCCTAAAGAATCAATTGCAGCACTTTTCAAAGTCGTCGAAATTTTCGTCAAAAATGCAAAGGGGTTACCCTTGGATTTTTTTTGGCCGAAAAATCTTTTCTCTGGGAATCGATCCGTATGACGCTTTTTAGACTAATCCGACGCCCAGGAACTCAGAAAACACATGAAAAATAGCCTAGGACCAGCAGCAGAGAAATGGCGATGAAAATCTGCAGTTTTTCGGCTGTAACTTTGCAGGTGTTGCTCGCAGCGTATCGGGACTGCGATTAATCGATTCCTCTCGCAAAATCACGTCGGAATAGTACCCTGAAAAATCAATTGCAGCACTTTTCAAAGTCGTCGAAATTTTCGTCAAAAATGCAAAGGGGTTAGCCTTGGATTTTTTGTGGCCGAAAAATCTTTTGTCTGGAAATCGATCCGTATGACGCTTTTTAGACTAATTCGACGCCCAGGAACTCAGAAAACACATGAAAAATAGCCTAGGACCAGCAGCAGAGAAATGGCGATGAAAATCTGCAGTTTTTCGGCTGTAACTTTGCAGGTGTTGCTCGCAGCGTATCGGGACTGCGATTAATCGATTCCTCTCGCAAAATCACGTCGGAATAGTACCCTAAAGAATCAATCGCAGCACTTTTCAAAGTCGTCGAAATTTTCGTCAAAAATGCAAAGGGGTTAGCCTTGGATTTTTTGTGGCCGAAAAATCTTTTGTCTGGTAATCGATCCGTATGACGCTTTTTAGACTAATCCGACGCCCAGGAACTCAGAAAACACATGAAAAATAGCCTGGGACCAGCAGCAGAGAAATGACGATGAAAATCTGCAGTTTTTCGGCTGTAACTTTGCAGGTGTTGCTCGCAGCGCATCACTACTGCGATTAATCGATTCCTCTCGCAAAATCACGTCGGAATAGTACCCTAAAGAATCAATTGCAGCACTTTTCAAAGTCGTCGAAATTTTCGTCAAAAATGCAAAGGGGTTACCCTTGGATTTTTTTTGGCCGAAAAATCTTTTCTCTGGGAATCGATCCGTATGACGCTTTTTAGACTAATCCGACGCCCAGGAACTCAGAAAACACATGAAAAATAGCCTAGGACCAGCAGCAGAGAAATGGCGATGAAAATCTGCAGTTTTTCGGCTGTAACTTTGCAGGTGTTGCTCGCAGCGTATCGGGACTGCGATTAATCGATTCCTCTCGCAAAATCACGTCGGAATAGTACCCTAAAAAATCAATTGCAGCACTTTTCAAAGTCGTCGAAATTTTCGTCAAAAATGCAAAGGGGTTAGCCTTGGATTTTTTGTGGCCGAAAAATCTTTTGTCTGGAAATCGATCCGTATGACGCTTTTTAGACTAATTCGACGCCCAGGAACTCAGAAAACACATGAAAAATAGCCTAGGACCAGCAGCAGAGAAATGGCGATGAAAATCTGCAGTTTTTCGGCTGTAACTTTGCAGGTGTTGCTCGCAGCGTATCGGGACTGCGATTAATCGATTCCTCTCGCAAAATCACGTCGGAAAAGTACCCTAAAGAATCAATTGCAGCACTTTCCAAAGTCGTCGAAATTTTCGTCAAAAATGCAAAGGGGTTAGCCTTGGATTTTTTTTCCGGTCGAAAAATCTTTTGTCTGGGAATCGATCCGTATGACGCTTTTTAGACTAATTCGACGCCCAGGAACTCAGAAAACACATGAAAAATAGCCTAGGACCAGCAGCAGAGAAATGGCGATGAAAATCTGCAGTTTTTCGGCTGTAACTTTGCAGGTGTTGCTCGCAGCGTATCGGGACTGCGATTAATCGATTCCTCTCGCAAAATCACGTCGGAATAGTACCCTAAAGAATCAATCGCAGCACTTTTCAAAGTCGTCGAAATTTTCGTCAAAAATGCAAAGGGGTTAGCCTTGGATTTTTTGTGGCCGAAAAATCTTTTGTCTGGTAATCGATCCGTATGACGCTTTTTAGACTAATTCGACGCCCAGGAACTCAGAAAACACATGAAAAATAGCCTAGGACCAGCAGCAGAGAAATGGCGATGAAAATCTGCAGTTTTTCGGCTGTAACTTTGCAGGTGTTGCTCGCAGCGTATCGGGACTGCGATTAATCGATTCCTCTCGCAAAATCACGTCGGAAAAGTACCCTAAAGAATCAATTGCAGCACTTTCCAAAGTCGTCGAAATTTTCGTCAAAAATGCAAAGGGGTTAGCCTTGGATTTTTTTTCGGTCGAAAAATCTTTTGTCTGGGAATCGATCCGTATGACGCTTTTTAGACTAATTCGACGCCCAGGAACTCAGAAAACACATGAAAAATAGCCTAGGACCAGCAGCAGAGAAATGGCGATGAAAATCTGCAGTTTTTCGGCTGTAACTTTGCAGGTGTTGCTCGCAGCGTATCGGGACTGCGATTAATCGATTCCTCTCGCAAAATCACGTCGGAAAAGTACCCTAAAGAATCAATTGCAGCACTTTTCAAAGTCGTCGAAATTTTCGTCAAAAATGCAAAGGGGTTAGCCTTGGATTTTTTTTGGCCGAAAAATCTTTTGTCTGGGAATCGATCCGTATGACGCTTTTTAGACTAATTCGACGCCCAGGAACTCAGAAAACACATGAAAAATAGCCTAGTACCAGCAGCAGAGAAATGGCGATGAAAATCTGCAGTTTTTCGGCTGTAACTTTGCAGGTGTTGCTCGCAGCGTATCGGGACTGCGATTAATCGATTCCTCTCGCAAAATCACGTCGGAAAAGTACCCTAAAGAATCAATTGCAGCACTTTTCAAAGTCGTCGAAATTTTCGTCAAAAATGCAAAGGGGTTAGCCTTGGATTTTTTTTGGCCGAAAAATCTTTTGTCTGGGAATCGATCCGTATGACGCTTTTTAGACTAATTCGACGCCCAGGAACTCAGAAAACACATGAAAAATAGCCTAGTACCAGCAGCAGAGAAATGGCGATGAAAATCTGCAGTTTTTCGGCTGTAACTTTGCAGGTGTTGCTCGCAGCGTATCGGGACTGCGATTAATCGATTCCTCTCGCAAAATCACGTCGGAATAGTACCCTAAAGAATCAATTGCAGCACTTTTCAAAGTCGTCGAAATTTTCGTCAAAAATGCAAAGGGGCCTTGGATTTTTTTTGGCGAAAAATCTTTTGTCTGGGAATCGATCCGTATGACGCTTTTTAGACTAATTTGACGCCCAGGAACTCAGAAAACACATGAAAAATAGCCTAGGACCAGCAGCAGAGAAATGGCGATGAAAATCTGCAGTTTTTTGGCTGTAACTGTGCAGGTGTTGCTCGCAGCGTATCGGGACTGCGATTAATCGATTCCTCTCGCAAAATCACGTCGGGATAGTACCCTAAAGAATCAATTGCAGCACTTTTCAAAGTCGTCGAAATTTTCGTCAAAAATGCAAAGGGGTTAGCCTTGGATTTTTTTTGGCCGAAAAATCTTTTGTCTGGAAATCGATCCGTATGACGCTTTTTAGACTAATTCGACGCCCAGGAACTCAGAAAACACATGAAAAATAGCCTAGTACCAGCAGCAGAGAAATGGCGATGAAAATCTGCAGTTTTTCGGCTGTAACTTTGCAGGTGTTGCTCGCAGCGTATCGGGACTGCGATTAATCGATTCCTCTCGCAAAATCACGTCGGAATAGTACCCTAAAGAATCAATTGCAGCACTTTTCAAAGTCGTCGAAATTTTCGTCAAAAATGCAAAGGGGCCTTGGATTTTTTTTGGCGAAAAATCTTTTGTCTGGGAATCGATCCGTATGACGCTTTTTAGACTAATTTGACGCCCAGGAACTCAGAAAACACATGAAAAATAGCCTAGGACCAGCAGCAGAGAAATGGCGATGAAAATCTGCAGTTTTTCGGCTGTAACTTTGCAGGTGTTGCTCGCAGCGTATCGGGACTGCGATTAATCGATTCCTCTCGCAAAATCACGTCGGGATAGTACCCTAAAGAATCAATTGCAGCACTTTTCAAAGTCGTCGAAATTTTCGTCAAAAATGCAAAGGGGTTAGCCTTGGATTTTTTTTGGCCGAAAAATCTTTTGTCTGGAAATCGATCCGTATGACGCTTTTTAGACTAATTCGACGCCCAGGAACTCAGAAAACACATGAAAAATAGCCTAGGACCAGCAGCAGAGTAATGGCGATGAAAATCTGCAGTTTTTCGGCTGTAACTTTGCAGGTGTTGCTCGCAGCGTATCGGGACTGCGATTAATCGATTCCTCTCGCAAAATCACGTCGGAATAGTACCCTAAAGAATCAATTGCAGCACTTTTCAAAGTCGTCGAAATTTTCGTCAAAAATGCAAAGGGGTTAGCCTTGGATTTTTTTTGGCCGAAAAATCTTTTGTCTGGAAATCGATCCGTATGACGCTTTTTAGACTAATTCGACGCCCAGGAACTCAGAAAACACATGAAAAATAGCCTAGGACCAGCAGCAGAGAAATGGCGATGAAAATCTGCAGTTTTTCGGCTGTAACTTTGCAGGTGTTGCTCGCAGCGTATCGGGACTGCGATTAATCGATTCCTCTCGCAAAATCACGTCGGAATAGTACCCTAAAGAATCAATTGCAGCACTTTTCAAAGTCGTCGAAATTTTCGTCAAAAATGCAAAGGGGTTAGCCTTGGATTTTTTGTGGCCGAAAAATCTTTTGTCTGGAAATCGATCCGTATGACGCTTTTTAGACTAATTCGACGCCCAGGAACTCAGAAAACACATGAAAAATAGCCTAGGACCAGCAGCAGAGAAATGGCGATGAAAATCTGCAGTTTTTCGGCTGTAACTTTGCAGGTGTTGCTCGCAGCGTATCGGGACTGCGATTCATCGATTCCTCTCGCAAAATCACGTCGGAATAGTACCCTAAAGAATCAATCGCAGCACTTTTCAAAGTCGTCGAAATTTTCGTCAAAAATGCAAAGGGGTTAGCCTTGGATTTTTTGTGGCTGAAAAATCTTTTGTCTGGTAATCGATCCGTATGACGCTTTTCAGACTAATTCGACGCCCAGGAACTCAGAAAACACATGAAAAATAGCCTAGGACCAGCAGCAGAGAAATGGCGATGAAAATCTGCAGTTTTTCGGCTGTAACTTTGCAGGTGTTGCTCGCAGCGTATCGGGACTGCGATTAATCGATTCCTCTCGCAAAATCACGTCGGAAAAGTACCCTAAAGAATCAATTGCAGCACTTTCCAAAGTCGTCGAAATTTTCGTCAAAAATGCAAAGGGGTTAGCCTTGGATTTTTTTTCCGGTCGAAAAATCTTTTGTCTGGGAATCGATCCGTATGACGCTTTTTAGACTAATTCGACGCCCAGGAACTCAGAAAACACATGAAAAATAGCCTAGGACCAGCAGCAGAGAAATGGCGATGAAAATCTGCAGTTTTTCGGCTGTAACTTTGCAGGTGTTGCTCGCAGCGTATCGGGACTGCGATTAATCGATTCCTCTCGCAAAATCACGTCGGAATAGTACCCTAAAGAATCAATCGCAGCACTTTTCAAAGTCGTCGAAATTTTCGTCAAAAATGCAAAGGGGTTAGCCTTGGATTTTTTGTGGCCGAGAAATCTTTTGTCTGGTAATCGATCCGTATGACGCTTTTTAGACTAATTCGACGCCCAGGAACTCAGAAAACACATGAAAAATAGCCTAGGACCAGCAGCAGAGAAATGGCGATGAAAATCTGCAGTTTTTCGGCTGTAACTTTGCAGGTGTTGCTCGCAGCGTATCGGGACTGCGATTAATCGATTCCTCTCGCAAAATCACGTCGGAAAAGTACCCTAAAGAATCAATTGCAGCACTTTCCAAAGTCGTCGAAATTTTCGTCAAAAATGCAAAGGGGTTAGCCTTGGATTTTTTTTCGGTCGAAAAATCTTTTGTCTGGGAATCGATCCGTATGACGCTTTTTAGACTAATTCGACGCCCAGGAACTCAAAAAACACATGAAAAATAGCCTAGGACCAGCAGCAGAGAAATGGCGATGAAAATCTGCAGTTTTTCGGCTGTAACTTTGCAGGTGTTGCTCGCAGCGTATCGGGACTGCGATTAATCGATTCCTCTCGCAAAATCACGTCGGAAAAGTACCCTAAAGAATCAATTGCAGCACTTTTCAAAGTCGTCGAAATTTTCGTCAAAAATGCAAAGGGGTTAGCCTTGGATTTTTTTTGGCCGAAAAATCTTTTGTCTGGGAATCGATCCGTATGACGCTTTTTAGACTAATTCGACGCCCAGGAACTCAGAAAACACATGAAAAATAGCCTAGTACCAGCAGCAGAGAAATGGCGATGAAAATCTGCAGTTTTTCGGCTGTAACTTTGCAGGTGTTGCTCGCAGCGTATCGGGACTGCGATTAATCGATTCCTCTCGCAAAATCACGTCGGAAAAGTACCCTAAAGAATCAATTGCAGCACTTTTCAAAGTCGTCGAAATTTTCGTCAAAAATGCAAAGGGGTTAGCCTTGGATTTTTTTTGGCCGAAAAATCTTTTGTCTGGGAATCGATCCGTATGACGCTTTTTAGACTAATTCGACGCCCAGGAACTCAGAAAACACATGAAAAATAGCCTAGTACCAGCAGCAGAGAAATGGCGATGAAAATCTGCAGTTTTTCGGCTGTAACTTTGCAGGTGTTGCTCGCAGCGTATCGGGACTGCGATTAATCGATTCCTCTCGCAAAATCACGTCGGAATAGTACCCTAAAGAATCAATTGCAGCACTTTTCAAAGTCGTCGAAATTTTCGTCAAAAATGCAAAGGGGCCTTGGATTTTTTTTGGCGAAAAATCTTTTGTCTGGGAATCGATCCGTATGACGCTTTTTAGACTAATTTGACGCCCAGGAACTCAGAAAACACATGAAAAATAGCCTAGGACCAGCAGCAGAGAAATGGCGATGAAAATCTGCAGTTTTTTGGCTGTAACTGTGCAGGTGTTGCTCGCAGCGTATCGGGACTGCGATTAATCGATTCCTCTCGCAAAATCACGTCGGTATAGTACCCTAAAGAATCAATTGCAGCACTTTTCAAAGTCGTCGAAATTTTCGTCAAAAATGCAAAGGGGTTAGCCTTGGATTTTTTTTGGCCGAAAAATCTTTTGTCTGGGAATCGATCTGTATGACGCTTTTTAGACTAATTCGACGCCCAGGAACTCTGAAAACACATGAAAAATAGCCTAGGACCAGCAGCAGAGAAATGGCGATGAAAATCTGCAGTTTTTCGGCTGTAACTTTGCAGGTGTTGCTCGCAGCGTATCGGGACTGCGATTAATCGATTCCTCTCGCAAAATCACGTCGGGATAGTACCCTAAAGAATCAATTGCAGCACTTTTCGAAGTCGTCGAAATTTTCGTCAAAAATGCAAAGGGGTTAGCCTTGGATTTTTTTTGGCCGAAAAATCTTTTGTCTGGAAATCGATCCGTATGACGCTTTTTAGACTAATTCGACGCCCAGGAACTCAGAAAACACATGAAAAATAGCCTAGGACCAGCAGCAGAGTAATGGCGATGAAAATCTGCAGTTTTTCGGCTGTAACTTTGCAGGTGTCGCTCGCAGCGTATCGGGACTGCGATTAATCGATTCCTCTCGCAAAATCACGTCGGAATAGTACCCTAAAGAATCAATTGCAGCACTTTTCAAAGTCGTCGAAATTTTCGTCAAAAATGCAAAGGGGTTAGCCTTGGATTTTTTTTGGCCGAAAAATCTTTTGTCTGGGAATCGATCCGTATGACGCTTTTTAGACTAATTCGACGCCCAGGAACTCAGAAAACACATGAAAAATAGCCTAGTACCAGCAGCAGAGAAATGGCGATAAAAATCTGCAGTTTTTCGGCTGTAACTTTGCAGGTGTTGCTCGCAGCGTATCGGGACTGCGATTAATCGATTCCTCTCGCAAAATCACGTCGGAAAAGTACCCTAAAGAATCAATTGCAGCACTTTTCAAAGTCGTCGAAATTTTCGTCAAAAATGCAAAGGGGTTAGCCTTGGATTTTTTTTGGCCGAAAAATCTTTTGTCTGGGAATCGATCCGTATGACGCTTTTTAGACTAATTCGACGCCCAGGAACTCAGAAAACACATGAAAAATAGCCTAGTACCAGCAGCAGAGAAATGGCGATGAAAATCTGCAGTTTTTCGGCTGTAACTTTGCAGGTGTTGCTCGCAGCGTATCGGGACTGCGATTAATCGATTCCTCTCGCAAAATCACGTCGGAATAGTACCCTAAAGAATCAATTGCAGCACTTTTCAAAGTCGTCGAAATTTTCGTCAAAAATGCAAAGGGGCCTTGGATTTTTTTTGGCGAAAAATCTTTTGTCTGGGAATCGATCCGTATGACGCTTTTTAGACTAATTTGACGCCCAGGAACTCAGAAAACACATGAAAAATAGCCTAGGACCAGCAGCAGAGAAATGGCGATGAAAATCTGCAGTTTTTCGGCTGTAACTTTGCAGGTGTTGCTCGCAGCGTATCGGGACTGCGATTAATCGATTCCTCTCGCAAAATCACGTCGGGATAGTACCCTAAAGAATCAATTGCAGCACTTTTCAAAGTCGTCGAAATTTTCGTCAAAAATGCAAAGGGGTTAGCCTTGGATTTTTTTTGGCCGAAAAATCTTTTGTCTGGAAATCGATCCGTATGACGCTTTTTAGACTAATTCGACGCCCAGGAACTCAGAAAACACATGAAAAATAGCCTAGGACCAGCAGCAGAGTAATGGCGATGAAAATCTGCAGTTTTTCGGCTGTAACTTTGCAGGTGTTGCTCGCAGCGTATCGGGACTGCGATTAATCGATTCCTCTCGCAAAATCACGTCGGAATAGTACCCTAAAGAATCAATTGCAGCACTTTTCAAAGTCGTCGAAATTTTCGTCAAAAATGCAAAGGGGTTAGCCTTGGATTTTTTTTGGCCGAAAAATCTTTTGTCTGGAAATCGATCCGTATGACGCTTTTTAGACTAATTCGACGCCCAGGAACTCAGAAAACACATGAAAAATAGCCTAGGACCAGCAGCAGAGAAATGGCGATGAAAATCTGCAGTTTTTCGGCTGTAACTTTGCAGGTGTTGCTCGCAGCGTATCGGGACTGCGATTAATCGATTCCTCTCGCAAAATCACGTCGGAATAGTACCCTAAAGAATCAATTGCAGCACTTTTCAAAGTCGTCGAAATTTTCGTCAAAAATGCAAAGGGGCCTTGGATTTTTTTTGGCGAAAAATCTTCTGTCTGGGAATCGATCCGTATGACGCTTTTTAGACTAATTCGACGCCCAGGAACTCAGAAAACACATGAAAAATAGCCTAGGACCAGCAGCAGAGAAATGGCGATGAAAATCTGCAGTTTTTTGGCTGTAACTGTGCAGGTGTTGCTCGCAGCGTATCGGGACTGCGATTAATCGATTCCTCTCGCAAAATCACGTCGGTATAGTACCCTAAAGAATCAATTGCAGCACTTTTCAAAGTCGTCGAAATTTTCGTCAAAAATGCAAAGGGGTTAGCCTTGGATTTTTTTTGGCCGAAAAATCTTTTGTCTGGGAATCGATCTGTATGACGCTTTTTAGACTAATTCGACGCCCAGGAACTCAGAAAACACATGAAAAATAGCCTAGGACCAGCAGCAGAGAAATGGCGATGAAAATCTGCAGTTTTTCGGCTGTAACTTTGCAGGTGTTGCTCGCAGCGTATCGGGACTGCGATTAATCGATTCCTCTCGCAAAATCACGTCGGGATAGTACCCTAAAGAATCAATTGCAGCACTTTTCAAAGTCGTCGAAATTTTCGTCAAAAATGCAAAGGGGTTAGCCTTGGATTTTTTTTGGCCGAAAAATCTTTTGTCTGGAAATCGATCCGTATGACGCTTTTTAGACTAATTCGACGCCCAGGAACTCAGAAAACACATGAAAAATAGCCTAGGACCAGCAGCAGAGTAATGGCGATGAAAATCTGCAGTTTTTCGGCTGTAACTTTGCAGGTGTTGCTCGCAGCGTATCGGGACTGCGATTAATCGATTCCTCTCGCAAAATCACGTCGGAAAAGTACCCTAAAGAATCAATTGCAGCACTTTCCAAAGTCGTCGAAATTTTCGTCAAAAATGCAAAGGGGTTAGCCTTGGATTTTTTTTCGGTCGAAAAATCTTTTGTCTGGGAATCGATCCGTATGACGCTTTTTAGACTAATTCGACGCCCAGGAACTCAGAAAACACATGAAAAATAGCCTAGGACCAGCAGCAGAGAAATGGCGATGAAAATCTGCAGTTTTTCGGCTGTAACTTTGCAGGTGTTGCTCGCAGCGTATCGGGACTGCGATTAATCGATTCCTCTCGCAAAATCACGTCGGAATAGTACCCTAAAGAATCAATTGCAGCACTTTTCAAAGTCGTCGAAATTTTCGTCAAAAATGCAAAGGGGTTAGCTTTGGATTTTTTTTGGCCGAAAAATCTTTTGTCTGGGAATCGATCCGTATGACGCTTTTTAGACTAATTCGAAGCCCAGGAACTCAGAAAACACATGAAAAATAGCCTAGTACCAGCAGCAGAGAAATGGCGATGAAAATCTGCAGTTTTTCGGCTGTAACTTTGCAGGTGTTGCTCGCAGCGTATCGGGACTGCGATTAATCGATTCCTCTCGCAAAATCACGTCGGAATAGTACCCTAAAGAATCAATTGCAGCACTTTTCAAAGTCGTCGAAACTTTCGTCAAAAATGCAAAGGGGTTAGCCTTGGATTTTTTTCGGCCGAAAAATCTTTTGTCTGGGAATTGATCCGTATGACGCTTTTTAGACTAATTCGACGCCCAGGAACTCAGAAAACACATGAAAAATAGCCTAGGACCAGCAGCAGAGAAATGGCGATGAAAATCTGCAGTTTTTCGGCTGTAACTTTGCAGGTGTTGCTCGCAGCGTATCGGAACTGCGATTAATCGATTCCTCTCGCAAAATCACGTCGGAATAGTACCCTAAAGAATCAATTGCAGCACTTTTCAAAGTCGTCGAAATTTTCGTCAAAAATGCAAAGGGGTTAGCCTTGGATTTTTTTTGGCCGAAAAATCTTTTGTCTGGAAATCGATCCGTATGACGCTTTTTAGACTAATTCGACGCCCAGGAACTCAGAAAACACATGAAAAATAGCCTAGGACCAGCAGCAGAGAAATGGCGATGAAAATCTGCAGTTTTTCGGCTGTAACTTTGCAGGTGTTGCTCGCAGCGTATCGGGACTGCGATTAATCGATTCCTCTCGCAAAATCACGTCGGAATAGTACCCTAAAGAATCAATTGCAGCACTTTTCAAAGTCGTCGAAATTTTCGTCAAAAATGCAAAGGGGTTAGCCTTGGATTTTTTTCGGCCGAAAAATCTTTTGTCTGGGAATCGATCCGTATGACGCTTTTTAGACTAATTCGACGCCCAGGAACTCAGAAAACACATGAAAAATAGCCTAGGACCAGCAGCAGAGAAATGGCGATGAAAATCTGCAGTTTTTCGGCTGTAACTTTGCAGGTGTTGCTCGCAGCGTATCGGGACTGCGATTAATCGATTCCTCTCGCAAAATCACGTCGGAATAGTACCCTAAAGAATCAATTGCAGCACTTTTCAAAGTCGTCGAAATTTTCGTCAAAAATGCAAAGGGGCCTTGGATTTTTTTTGGCGAAAAATCTTTTGTCTGGGAATCGATCCGTATGACGCTTTTTAGACTAATTCGACGCCCAGGAACTCAGAAAACACATGAAAAATAGCCTAGGACCAGCAGCAGAGAAATGGCGATGAAAATCTGCAGTTTTTCGGCTGTAACTTTGCAGGTGTTGCTCGCAGCGTATCGGGACTGCGATTAATCGATTCCTCTCGCAAAATCACGTCGGGATAGTACCCTAAAGAATCAATTGCAGCACTTTTCAAAGTCGTCGAAATTTTCGTCAAAAATGCAAAGGGGTTAGCCTTGGATTTTTTTTGGCCGAAAAATCTTTTGTCTGGAAATCGATCCGTATGACGCTTTTTAGACTAATTCGACGCCCAGGAACTCAGAAAACACATGAAAAATAGCCTAGGACCAGCAGCAGAGTAATGGCGATGAAAATCTGCAGTTTTTCGGCTGTAACTTTGCAGGTGTTGCTCGCAGCGTATCGGGACTGCGATTAATCGATTCCTCTCGCAAAATCACGTCGGAAAAGTACCCTAAAGAATCAATTGCAGCACTTTCCAAAGTCGTCGAAATTTTCGTCAAAAATGCAAAGGGGTTAGCCTTGGATTTTTTTTCGGTCGAAAAATCTTTTGTCTGGGAATCGATCCGTATGACGCTTTTTAGACTAATTCGACGCCCAGGAACTCAGAAAACACATGAAAAATAGCCTAGGACCAGCAGCAGAGAAATGGCGATGAAAATCTGCAGTTTTTCGGCTGTAACTTTGCAGGTGTTGCTCGCAGCGTATCGGGACTGCGATTAATCGATTCCTCTCGCAAAATCACGTCGGAATAGTACCCTAAAGAATCAATTGCAGCACTTTCCAAAGTCGTCGAAATTTTCGTCAAAAATGCAAAGGGGTTAGCCTTGGATTTTTTTTCGGTCGAAAAATCTTTTGTCTGGGAATCGATCCGTATGACGCTTTTTAGACTAATTCGACGCCCAGGAACTCAGAAAACACATGAAAAATAGCCTAGGACCAGCAGCAGAGAAATGGCGATGAAAATCTGCAGTTTTTCGGCTGTAACTTTGCAGGTGTTGCTCGCAGCGTATCGGGACTGCGATCAATCGATTCCTCTCGCAAAATCACGTCGGAATAGTACCCTAAAGAATCAATTGCAGCACTTTTCAAAGTCGTCGAAATTTTCGTCAAAAATGCAAAGGGGTTAGCCTTGGATTTTTTTTGGCCGAAAAATCTTTTGTCTGGGAATCGATCCGTATGACGCTTTTTAGACTAATTCGAAGCCCAGGAACTCAGAAAACACATGAAAAATAGCCTAGTACCAGCAGCAGAGAAATGGCGATGAAAATCTGCAGTTTTTCGGCTGTAACTTTGCAGGTGTTGCTCGCAGCGTATCGGGACTGCGATTAATCGATTCCTCTCGCAAAATCACGTCGGAATAGTACCCTAAAGAATCAATTGCAGCACTTTTCAAAGTCGTCGAAATTTTCGTCAAAAATGCAAAGGGGTTAGCCTTGGATTTTTTTTGGCCGAAAAATCTTCTGTCTGGGAATCCATCTGTATGACGCTTTTTAGACTAATTCGACGCCCAGGAACTCAGAAAACACATGAAAAATAGCCTAGGACCAGCAGCAGAGAAATGGCGATGAAAATCTGCAGTTTTTCGGCTGTAACTTTGCAGGTGTTGCTCGCAGCGTATCGGGACTGCGATTAATCGATTCCTCTCGCAAAATCACGTCGGGATAGTACCCTAAAGAATCAATTGCAGCACTTTTCAAAGTCGTCGAAATTTTCGTCAAAAATGCAAAGGGGTTAGCCTTGGATTTTTTTTGGCCGAAAAATCTTTTGTCTGGAAATCGATCCGTATGACGCTTTTTAGACTAATTCGACGCCCAGGAACTCAGAAAACACATGAAAAATAGCCTAGGACCAGCAGCAGAGTAATGGCGATGAAAATCTGCAGTTTTTCGGCTGTAACTTTGCAGGTGTTGCTCGCAGCGTATCGGGACTGCGATTAATCGATTCCTCTCGCAAAATCACGTCGGAAAAGTACCCTAAAGAATCAATTGCAGCACTTTCCAAAGTCGTCGAAATTTTCGTCAAAAATGCAAAGGGGTTAGCCTTGGATTTTTTTTCGGTCGAAAAATCTTTTGTCTGGGAATCGATCCGTATGACGCTTTTTAGACTAATTCGACGCCCAGGAACTCAGAAAACACATGAAAAATAGCCTAGGACCAGCAGCAGAGAAATGGCGATGAAAATCTGCAGTTTTTCGGCTGTAACTTTGCAGGTGTTGCTCGCAGCGTATCGGGACTGCGATTAATCGATTCCTCTCGCAAAATCACGTCGGAATAGTACCCTAAAGAATCAATTGCAGCACTTTTCAAAGTCGTCGAAATTTTCGTCAAAAATGCAAAGGGGTTAGCCTTGGATTTTTTTTGGCCGAAAAATCTTTTGTCTGGGAATCGATCCGTATGACGCTTTTTAGACTAATTCGAAGCCCAGGAACTCAGAAAACACATGAAAAATAGCCTAGTACCAGCAGCAGAGAAATGGCGATGAAAATCTGCAGTTTTTCGGCTGTAACTTTGCAGGTGTTGCTCGCAGCGTATCGGGACTGCGATTAATCGATTCCTCTCGCAAAATCACGTCGGAATAGTACCCTAAAGAATCAATTGCAGCACTTTTCAAAGTCGTCGAAACTTTCGTCAAAAATGCAAAGGGGTGAGCCTTGGATTTTTTTCGGCCGAAAAATCTTTTGTCTGGGAATCGATCCGTATGACGCTTTTTAGACTAATTCGACGCCCAGGAACTCAGAAAACACATGAAAAATAGCCTAGGACCAGCAGCAGAGAAATGGCGATGAAAATCTGCAGTTTTTCGGCTGTAACTTTGCAGGTGTTGCTCGCAGCGTATCGGAACTGCGATTAATCGATTCCTCTCGCAAAATCACGTCGGAATAGTACCCTAAAGAATCAATTGCAGCACTTTTCAAAGTCGTCGAAATTTTCGTCAAAAATGCAAAGGGGTTAGCCTTGGATTTTTTTTGGCCGAAAAATCTTTTGTCTGGAAATCGATCCGTATGACGCTTTTTAGACTAATTCGACGCCCAGGAACTCAGAAAACACATGAAAAATAGCCTAGGACCAGCAGCAGAGAAATGGCGATGAAAATCTGCAGTTTTTCGGCTGTAACTTTGCAGGTGTTGCTCGCAGCGTATCGGGACTGCGATTAATCGATTCCACTCGCAAAATCACGTCGGAATAGTACCCTAAAGAATCAATTGCAGCACTTTTCAAAGTCGTCGAAATTTTCGTCAAAAATGCAAAGGGGTTAGCCTTGGATTTTTTTTGGCCGAAAAATCTTTTGTCTGGGAATCGATCCGTATGACGCTTTTTAGACTAATTCGACGCCCAGGAACTCAGAAAACACATGAAAAATAGCCTAGTACCAGCAGCAGAGAAATGGCGATGAAAATCTGCAGTTTTTCAGCTGTAACTTTGCAGGTGTTGCTCGCAGCGTATCTGGACTGCGATTAATCGATTCCTCTCGCAAAATCACGTCGGAATGGTACCCTGAAGAATCAATTGCAGCACTTTTCAAAGTCGTCGAAATTTTCGTCAAAAATGCAAAGGGGTTAGCCTTGGATTTTTTTCGGCCGAAAAATCTTTTGTCTGGGAATTGATCCGTATGACGCTTTTTAGACTAATTCGACGCCCAGGAACTCGGAAAACACATGAAAAATAGCCTAGGACCAGCAGCAGAGAAATGGCGATGAAAATCTGCAGTTTTTCGGCTGTAACTTTGCAGGTGTTGCTCGCAGCGTATCGGAACTGCGATTAATCGATTCCTCTCGCAAAATCACGTCGGAATAGTACCCTAAAGAATCAATTGCAGCACTTTTCAAAGTCGTCGAAATTTTCGTCAAAAATGCAAAGGGGTTAGCCTTGGATTTTTTTTGGCCGAAAAATCTTTTGTCTGGAAATCGATCCGTATGACGCTTTTTAGACTAATTCGACGCCCAGGAACTCAGAAAACACATGAAAAATAGCCTAGGACCAGCAGCAGAGAAATGGCGATGAAAATCTGCAGTTTTTCGGCTGTAACTTTGCAGGTGTTGCTCGCAGCGTATCGGGACTGCGATTAATCGATTCCTCTCGCAAAATCACGTCGGAATAGTACCCTAAAGAATCAATTGCAGCACTTTTCAAAGTCGTCGAAATTTTCGTCAAAAATGCAAAGGGGTTAGCCTTGGATTTTTTTCGGCCGAAAAATCTTTTGTCTGGGAATCGATCCGTATGACGCTTTTTAGACTAATTCGACGCCCAGGAACTCAGAAAACACATGAAAAATAGCCTAGGACCAGCAGCAGAGAAATGGCGATGAAAATCTGCAGTTTTTCGGCTGTAACTTTGCAGGTGTTGCTCGCAGCGTATCGGGACTGCGATTAATCGATTCCTCTCGCAAAATCACGTCGGAATAGTACCCTAAAGAATCAATTGCAGCACTTTCCAAAGTCGTCGAAATTTTCGTCAAAAATGCAAAGGGGTTAGCCTTGGATTTTTTTTCGGTCGAAAAATCTTTTGTCTGGGAATCGATCCGTATGACGCTTTTTAGACTAATTCGACGCCCAGGAACTCAGAAAACACATGAAAAATAGCCTAGGACCAGCAGCAGAGAAATGGCGATGAAAATCTGCAGTTTTTCGGCTGTAACTTTGCAGGTGTTGCTCGCAGCGTATCGGGACTGCGATCAATCGATTCCTCTCGCAAAATCACGTCGGAATAGTACCCTAAAGAATCAATTGCAGCACTTTTCAAAGTCGTCGAAATTTTCGTCAAAAATGCAAAGGGGTTAGCCTTGGATTTTTTTTGGCCGAAAAATCTTTTGTCTGGGAATCGATCCGTATGACGCTTTTTAGACTAATTCGAAGCCCAGGAACTCAGAAAACACATGAAAAATAGCCTAGTACCAGCAGCAGAGAAATGGCGATGAAAATCTGCAGTTTTTCGGCTGTAACTTTGCAGGTGTTGCTCGCAGCGTATCGGGACTGCGATTAATCGATTCCTCTCGCAAAATCACGTCGGAATAGTACCCTAAAGAATCAATTGCAGCACTTTTCAAAGTCGTCGAAATTTTCGTCAAAAATGCAAAGGGGTTAGCCTTGGATTTTTTTTGGCCGAAAAATCTTCTGTCTGGGAATCCATCTGTATGACGCTTTTTAGACTAATTCGACGCCCAGGAACTCAGAAAACACATGAAAAATAGCCTAGGACCAGCAGCAGAGAAATGGCGATGAAAATCTGCAGTTTTTCGGCTGTAACTTTGCAGGTGTTGCTCGCAGCGTATCGGGACTGCGATTAATCGATTCCTCTCGCAAAATCACGTCGGGATAGTACCCTAAAGAATCAATTGCAGCACTTTTCAAAGTCGTCGAAATTTTCGTCAAAAATGCAAAGGGGTTAGCCTTGGATTTTTTTTGGCCGAAAAATCTTTTGTCTGGAAATCGATCCGTATGACGCTTTTTAGACTAATTCGACGCCCAGGAACTCAGAAAACACATGAAAAATAGCCTAGGACCAGCAGCAGAGTAATGGCGATGAAAATCTGCAGTTTTTCGGCTGTAACTTTGCAGGTGTTGCTCGCAGCGTATCGGGACTGCGATTAATCGATTCCTCTCGCAAAATCACGTCGGAAAAGTACCCTAAAGAATCAATTGCAGCACTTTCCAAAGTCGTCGAAATTTTCGTCAAAAATGCAAAGGGGTTAGCCTTGGATTTTTTTTCGGTCGAAAAATCTTTTGTCTGGGAATCGATCCGTATGACGCTTTTTAGACTAATTCGACGCCCAGGAACTCAGAAAACACATGAAAAATAGCCTAGGACCAGCAGCAGAGAAATGGCGATGAAAATCTGCAGTTTTTCGGCTGTAACTTTGCAGGTGTTGCTCGCAGCGTATCGGGACTGCGATTAATCGATTCCTCTCGCAAAATCACGTCGGAATAGTACCCTAAAGAATCAATTGCAGCACTTTTCAAAGTCGTCGAAATTTTCGTCAAAAATGCAAAGGGGTTAGCCTTGGATTTTTTTTGGCCGAAAAATCTTTTGTCTGGGAATCGATCCGTATGACGCTTTTTAGACTAATTCGAAGCCCAGGAACTCAGAAAACACATGAAAAATAGCCTAGTACCAGCAGCAGAGAAATGGCGATGAAAATCTGCAGTTTTTCGGCTGTAACTTTGCAGGTGTTGCTCGCAGCGTATCGGGACTGCGATTAATCGATTCCTCTCGCAAAATCACGTCGGAATAGTACCCTAAAGAATCAATTGCAGCACTTTTCAAAGTCGTCGAAACTTTCGTCAAAAATGCAAAGGGGTGAGCCTTGGATTTTTTTCGGCCGAAAAATCTTTTGTCTGGGAATCGATCCGTATGACGCTTTTTAGACTAATTCGACGCCCAGGAACTCAGAAAACACATGAAAAATAGCCTAGGACCAGCAGCAGAGAAATGGCGATGAAAATCTGCAGTTTTTCGGCTGTAACTTTGCAGGTGTTGCTCGCAGCGTATCGGAACTGCGATTAATCGATTCCTCTCGCAAAATCACGTCGGAATAGTACCCTAAAGAATCAATTGCAGCACTTTTCAAAGTCGTCGAAATTTTCGTCAAAAATGCAAAGGGGTTAGCCTTGGATTTTTTTTGGCCGAAAAATCTTTTGTCTGGAAATCGATCCGTATGACGCTTTTTAGACTAATTCGACGCCCAGGAACTCAGAAAACACATGAAAAATAGCCTAGGACCAGCAGCAGAGAAATGGCGATGAAAATCTGCAGTTTTTCGGCTGTAACTTTGCAGGTGTTGCTCGCAGCGTATCGGGACTGCGATTAATCGATTCCTCTCGCAAAATCACGTCGGAATAGTACCCTAAAGAATCAATTGCAGCACTTTTCAAAGTCGTCGAAATTTTCGTCAAAAATGCAAAGGGGTTAGCCTTGGATTTTTTTTGGCCGAAAAATCTTTTGTCTGGGAATCGATCCGTATGACGCTTTTTAGACTAATTCGACGCCCAGGAACTCAGAAAACACATGAAAAATAGCCTAGTACCAGCAGCAGAGAAATGGCGATGAAAATCTGCAGTTTTTCAGCTGTAACTTTGCAGGTGTTGCTCGCAGCGTATCTGGACTGCGATTAATCGATTCCTCTCGCAAAATCACGTCGGAATGGTACCCTGAAGAATCAATTGCAGCACTTTTCAAAGTCGTCGAAATTTTCGTCAAAAATGCAAAGGGGTTAGCCTTGGATTTTTTTTGGCCGAAAAATCTTTTGTCTGGAAATCGATCCGTATGACGCTTTTCAGACTAATTCGACGCCCAGGAACTCAGAAAACACATGAAAAATAGCCTAGGACCAGCAGCAGAGAAATGGCGATGAAAATCTGCAGTTTTTCGGCTGTAACTTTGCAGGTGTTGCTCGCAGCGTATCGGGACTGCGATTAATCGATTCCTCTCGCAAAATCACGTCGGAATAGTACCCTAAAGAATCAATTGCAGCACTTTTCAAAGTCGTCGAAATTTTCGTCAAAAATGCAAAGGGGTTAGCCTTGGATTTTTTGAGGCCGAAAAATCTTTTGTCTGGGAATCGATCCGTATGACGCTTCTTAGACTAATTCGACGCCCAGGAACTCAGAAAACACATGAAAAATAGCCTAGGACCAGCAGCAGAGAAATGGCGATGAAAATCTGCAGTTTTTTGGCTGTAACTTTGCAGGTGTTGCTCGCAGCGTATCGGGACTGCGATTAATCGATTCCTCTCGCAAAATCACGTCGGAATAGTACCCTAAAGAATCAATTGCAGCACTTTTCAAAGTCGTCGAAATTTTCGTCAAAAATGCAAAGGGGTTAGCCTTGGATTTTTTTTGGCCGAAAAATCTTTTGTCTGGGAATCGATCCGTATGACGCTTTTCAGACTAATTCGACGCCCAGGAACTCAGAAAACACATGAAAAATAGCCTAGGACCAGCAGCAGAGAAATGGCGATGAAAATCTGCAGTTTTTCGGCTGTAACTTTGCAGGTGTTGCTCGCAGCGTATCGGGACTGCGATTAATCGATTCCTCTCGCAAAATCACGTCGGAATAGTACCCTGAAGAATCAATTGCAGCACTTTTCAAAGTCGTCGAAATTTTCGTCAAAAATGCAAAGGGGTTAGCCTTGGATTTTTTTTGGCCGAAAAATCTTTTGTCTGGGACTCGATCCGTATGACGCTTTTTAGACTAATTCGACGCCCAGGAACTCAGAAAATACATGAAAAATAGCCTAGGACCAGCAGCAGAGAAATGGCGATGAAAATCTGCAGTTTTTCGGCTGTAACTTTGCAGGTGTTGCTCGCAGCGTATCGGGACTGCGATTAATCGATTCCTCTCGCAAAATCACGTCGGAATAGTACCCTAAAGAATCAATTGCAGCACTTTTCAAAGTCGTCGAAATTTTCGTCAAAAATGCAAAGGGGTTAGCCTTGGATTTTTTTTGGCCGAAAAATCTTTTGTCTGGGAATCGATCCGTATGACGCTTTTTAGACTAATTCGACGCCCAGGAACTCAGAAAACACATGAAAAATAGCCTAGGACCAGCAGCAGAGAAATGGCGATGGAAATCTGCAGTTTTTTGGCTGTAACTTTGCAGGTGTTGCTCGCAGCGTATCGGGACTGCGATTAATCGATTCCTCTCGCAAAATCACGTCGGAATAGTACCCTAAAGAATCAATTGCAGCACTTTTCAAAGTCGTCGAAATTTTCGTCAAAAATGCAAAGGGGTTAGCCTTGGATTTTTTTTGGCCGAAAAATCTTTTGTCTGGGAATCGATCCGTATGACGCTTTTTAGACTAATTCGACGCCCAGGAACTCAGAAAACACATGAAAAATAGCCTAGGACCAGCAGCAGAGAAATAGCGATGAAAATCTGCAGTTTTTCGGCTGTAACTTTGCAGGTGTTGCTCGCAGCGTATCGCGACTGCGATTAATCGATTCCTCTCGCAAAATCACGTCGGAATAGTACCCTAAAGAATCAATTGCAGCACTTTTCAAAGTCGTTGAAATTTTCGTCAAAAATGCAGAGGGGTTAGCCTTGGATATTTTTTGGCCGAAAAATCTTTAGTCTGGGAATCGATCCGTATGACGCTTTTTAGACTAATTCGACGCCCAGGAACTCAGAAAACACATGAAAAATAGCCTAGGACCAGCAGCAGAGAAATGGCGATGAAAATCTGCAGTTTTTTGGCTGTAACTTTGCAGGTGTTGCTCGCAGCGTATCGGGACTGCGATTAATCGATTCCTCTCGCAAAATCACGTCGGAATAGTACCCTAAAGAATCAATTGCAGCACTTTTCAAAGTCGTCGAATTTTTCGTCAAAAATGCAAAGGGGTGAGCCTTGGATTTTTTTTGGTCGAAAAATCTTTTGTCTGGGAATCGATCCGTATGACGCTTTTTAGACTAATTCGACGCCCAGGAACTCAGAAAACACATGAAAAATAGCCTAGGACCAGCAGCAGAGAAATGGCGATGAAAATCTGCAGTTTTTCGGCTGTAACTTTGCAGGTGTTGCTCGCAGCGTATCGGGACTGCGATTAATCGATTCCTCTCGCAAAATCACGTCGGAAAAGTACCCTAAAGAATCAATTGCAGCACTTTCCAAAGTCGTCGAAATTTTCGTCAAAAATGCAAAGGGGTTAGCCTTGGATTTTTTTTCGGTCGAAAAATCTTTTGTCTGGGAATCGATCCGTATGACGCTTTTTAGACTAATTCGACGCCCAGGAACTCAGAAAACACATGAAAAATAGCCTAGGACCAGCAGCAGAGAAATGGCGATGAAAATCTGCAGTTTTTCGGCTGTAACTTTGCAGGTGTTGCTCGCAGCGTATCGGGACTGCGATTAATCGATTCCTCTCGCAAAATCACGTCGGAATAGTACCCTAAAGAATCAATTGCAGCACTTTTCGAAGTCGTCGAAATTTTCGTCAAAAATGCAAAGGGGTTAGCCTTGGATTTTTTTTGGCCGAAAAATCTTTTGTCTGGGAATCGATCCGTATGACGCTTTTTGACTAATTCGACGCCCAGGAACTCAGAAAACACATGAAAAATAGCCTAGTACCAGCAGCAGAGAAATGGCGATGAAAATCTGCAGTTTTTCGGCTGTAACTTTGCAGGTGTTGATCGCAGCGTATCGGGACTGCGATTAATCGATTCCTCTCGCAAAATCACGTCGGAATAGTACCCTAAAGAATCAATTGCAGCACTTTTCAAAGTCGTCGAAATTTTCGTCAAAAATGCAAAGGGGTTAGCCTTGGATTTTTTTTGGCCGAAAAATCTTTTGTCTGGGAATCGATCCGTATGACGCTTTTTAGACTAATTCGACGCCCAGGAACTCAGAAAACACATGAAAAATAGCCTAGGACCAGCAGCAGAGAAATAGCGATGAAAATCTGCAGTTTTTCGGCTGTAACTTTGCAGGTGTTGCTCGCAGCGTATCGGGACTGCGATTAATCGATTCCTCTCGCAAAATCACGTCGGAATAGTACCCTAAAGAATCAATTGCAGCACTTTTCAAAGTCGTCGAAATTTTCGTCAAAAATGCAAAGGGGTTAGCCTTGGATTTTTTTTGGCCGAAAAATCTTTTGTCTGGGAATCGATCCGTATGACGCTTTTTAGACTAATTCGACGCCCAGGAACTCAGAAAATACATGAAAAATAGCCTAGGACCAGCAGCAGAGAAATGGCGATGAAAATCTGCAGTTTTTCGGCTGTAACTTTGCAGGTGTTGCTCGCAGCGTATCGGGACTGCGATTAATCGATTCCTCTCGCAAAATCACGTCGGAATAGTACCCTAAAGAATCAATTGCAGCACTTTTCAAAGTCGTCGAAATTTTCGTCAAAAATGCAAAGGGGTTAGCCTTGGATTTTTTTTGGCCGAAAAATCTTTTGTCTGGGAATCGATCCGTATGACGCTTTTTAGACTAATTCGACGCCCAGGAACTCAGAAAACACATGAAAAATAGCCTAGGACCAGCAGCAGAGAAATGGCGATGAAAATCTGCAGTTTTTTGGCTGTAACTTTGCAGGTGTTGCTCGCAGCGTATCGGGACTGCGATTGATCGATTCCTCTCGCAAAATCACGTCGGAATAGTACCCTAAAGAATCAATTGCAGCACTTTTCAAAGTCGTCGAAATTTTCGTCAAAAATGCAAAGGGGTTAGCCTTGGATTTTTTTTGGCCGAAAAATCTTTTGTCTGGGAATCGATCCGTATGACGCTTTTTAGACTAATTCGACGCCCAGGAACTCAGAAAACACATGAAAAATAGCCTAGGACCAGCAGCAGAGAAATGGCGATGAAAATCTGCAGTTTTTCGGCTGTAACTTTGCAGGTGTTGCTCGCAGCGTATCGGGACTGCGATTAATCGATTCCTCTCGCAAAATCACGTCGGAATAGTACCCTAAAGAATCAATTGCAGCACTTTTCAAAGTCGTCGAAATTTTGGTCAAAAATGCAAAGGGGTTAGCCTTGGATTTTTTGTGGCCGAAAAATCTTTTGTCTGGTAATCGATCCGTATGACGCTTTTTAGACTAATTCGACGCCCAGGAACTCAGAAAACACATGAAAAATAGCCTAGGACCAGCAGCAGAGAAATGGCGATGAAAATCTGCAGTTTTTCGGCTGTAACTTTGCAGGTGTTGCTCGCAGCGTATCGGGACTGCGATTAATCGATTCCTCTCGCAAAATCACGTCGGAAAAGTACCCTAAAGAATCAATTGCAGCACTTTTCAAAGTCGTCGAAATTTTCGTCAAAAATGCAAAGGGGTTAGCCTTGGATTTTTTTTGGCCGAAAAATCTTTTGTCTGGGAATCGATCCGTATGACGCTTTTTAGACTAATTCGACGCCCAGGAACTCAGAAAACACATGAAAAATAGCCTAGGACCAGCAGCAGAGAAATGGCGATGAAAATCTGCAGTTTTTTGGCTGTAACTTTGCAGGTGTTGCTCGCAGCGTATCGGGACTGCGATTAATCGATTCCTCTCGCAAAATCACGTCGGAATAGTACCCTAAAGAATCAATTGCAGCACTTTTCAAAGTCGTCGAAATTTTCGTCAAAAATGCAAAGGGGTTAGCCTTGGATTTTTTTTGGCTGAAAAATCTTTTGTCTGGGAATCGATCCGTATGACGCTTTTTAGACTAATTCGACGCCCAGGAACTCAGGAAACACATGAAAAATAGCCTAGGACCAGCAGCAGAGAAATGGCGATGAAAATCTGCAGTTTTTCGGCTGTAACTTTGCAGGTGTTGCTCGCAGCGTATCGGGACTGCGATTAATCGATTCCTCTCGCAAAATCACGTCGGAATAGTACCCTAAAGAATCAATTGCAGCACTTTTCAAAGTCGTCGAAATTTTCGTCAAAAATGCAAAGGGGTCAGCCCTGGATTTTTTTTGGCCGAAAAATCTTTTGTCTGGAAATCGATCCGTATGACGCTTTTCAGACTAATTCGACGCCCAGGAACTCAGAAAACACATGAAAAATAGCCTTGGACCAGCAGCAGAGAAATAGCGATGAAAATCTGCAGTTTTTCGGCTGTAACTTTGCAGGTGTTGCTCGCAGCGTATCGGGACTGCGATTAATCGATTCCTCTCGCAAAATCACGTCGGAATAGTACCCTAAAGAATCAATTGCAGCACTTTTCAAAGTCGTCGAAATTTTCGTCAAAAATGCAAAGGGGTTAGCCTTGGGTTTTTTTGGCCGAAAAATCTTTTGTCTGGGAATCGATCCGTATGACGCTTTTCAGACTAATTCGACGCCCAGGAACTCAGAAAACACATGAAAAATAGCCTGGGACAAGCAGCAGAGAAATGACGATGAAAATCTGCAGTTTTTCGGCTGTAACTTTGCAGGTATTGCTCGCAGCGTATCACTACTGCGATTAATCGATTCCTCTCGCAAAATCACGTCGGAATAGTACCCTAAAGAATCAATTGCAGCACTTTCCAAAGTCGTCGAAATTTTCGTCAAAAATGCAAAGGGGTTAGCCTTGGATTTTTTTTGGCCGAAAAATCTTTTGTCTGGGAATCGATCCGTATGACGCTTTTTAGACTAATTCGACGCCCAGGAACTCAGAAAACACATGCAAAATAGCCTAGGACCAGCAGCAGAGAAATGGCGATGAAAATCTGCAGTTTTTCGGCTGTAACTTTGCAGGTGTTGCTCGCAGCGTATCGGGACTGCGATTAATCGATTCCTCTCGCAAAATCACGTCGGAATAGTACCCTAAAGAATCAATTGCAGCACTTTTCAAAGTCGTCGAAATTTTCGTCAAAAATGCAAAGGGGTTAGCCTTGGATTTTTTTTGGCCGAAAAATCTTTTGTCTGGGAATCGATCCGTATGACGCTTTTTAGACTAATTCGACGCCCAGGAACTCAGAAAATACATGGAAAATAGCCTAGGACCAGCAGCAGAGAAATGGCGATGAAAATCTGCAGTTTTTTGGCTGTAACTTTGCAGGTGTTGCTCGCAGCGTATCGGGACTGCGATTAATCGATTCCTCTCGCAAAATCACGTCGGAATAGTACCCTAAAGAATCAATTGCAGCACTTTTCAAAGTCGTCGAAATTTTCGTCAAAAATGCAAAGGGGTTAGCCTTGGATTTTTTTTGGCTGAAAAATCTTTTGTCTGGAAATCGATCCGTATGACGCTTTTTAGACTAATTCGACGCCCAGGAACTCAGAAAACACATGAAAAATAGCCTAGTACCAGCAGCAGAGAAATGGCGATGAAAATCTGCAGTTTTTCGGCTGTAACTTTGCAGGTGTTGCTCGCAGCGTATCGGGACTGCGATTAATCGATTCCTCTCGCAAAATCACGTCGGAATAGTACCCTAAAGAATCAATTGCAGCACTTTTCAAAGTCGTCGAAATTTTCGTCAAAAATGCAAAGGGGTTAGCCTTGGATTTTTTTTGGCCGAAAAATCTATTGTCTGGGAATCGATCCGTATGACGCTTTTTAGACTAATTCGACGCCCAGGAACTCAGAAAACACATGAAAAATAGCCTAGGACCAGCAGCAGAGAAATGGCGATGAAAATCTGCAGTTTTTCGGCTGTAACTTTGCAGGTGTTGCTCGCAGCGTATCGGGACTGCGATTAATCGATTCCTCTCGCAAAATCACGTCGGAATAGTACCCTAAAGAATCAATTGCAGCACTTTTCAAAGTCGTCGAAATTTTCGTCACAAATGCAAAGGGGTTAGCCTTGGATTTTTTTTGGCCGAAAAATCTTTTGTCTGGAAATCGATCCGTATGACGCTTTTTAGACTAATTCGACGCCCAGGAACTCAAAAAACACATGAAAATAAGCCTAGGACCAGCAGCAGAGAAATGGCGATGAAAATCTGCAGTTTTTTGGCTGTAACTTTGCAGGTGTTGCTCGCAGCGTATCGGGACTGCGATTAATCGATTCCTCTCGCAAAATCACGTCGGAATAGTACCCTAAAGAATCAATTGCAGCACTTTTCAACGTCGTCGAAATTTTCGTCTATAATGCAAAGGGGTTAGCCTTGGTTTTTTTTTGGCCGAAAAATCTTTTGTCTGGGAATCGATCCGTATGACGCTTTTGAGACTAATTCGACGCCCAGGAACTCAGAAAACACATGAAAAATAGCCTAGGACCAGCAGCAGAGAAATGGCGATGAAAATCTGCAGTTTTTCGGCTGTAACTTTGCAGGTGTTGCTCGCAGCGTATCGGGACTGCGATAAATCGATTCCTCTCGCAGAATCACGTCGGAATAGTACCCTAAAGAATCAATAGCAGCACTTTTCAAAGTCGTCGAAATTTTCGTCAAAAATGCAAAGGGGTTAGCCTTGGATTTTTTTTGGCCGAAAAACCTTTTGTCTGGGAATCGATCCGTATGACGCTTTTTAGACTAATTCGACGCCCAGGAACTCAGAAAACACATGAAAAATAGCCTAGGACCAGCAGCAGAGAAATGGCGATGAAAATCTGCAGTTTTTCGGCTGTAACTTTGCAGGTGTTGCTCGCAGCGTATCGGGACTGCGATTAATCGATTCCTCTCGCAAAATCACGTCGGAAAAGTACCCTAAAGAATCAATTGCAGCACTTTTCAAAGTCGTCGAAATTTTCGTCAAAAATGCAAAGGGGTTAGCCTTGGATTTTTTTTGGCCGAAAAATCTTTTGTCTGGGAATCGATCCGTATGACGCTTTTCAGACTAATTCGACGCCCAGGAACTCAGAAAACACATGAAAAATAGCCTAGGACCAGCAGCAGAGAAATAGCGATGAAAATCTGCAGTTTTTCGGCTGTAACTTTGCAGGTGTTGCTCGCAGCGTATCGGGACTGCGATTAATCGATTCCTCTCGCAAAATCACGTCGGAATAGTACCCTAAAGAATCAATTGCAGCACTTTTCAAAGTCGTCGAAATTTTCGTCAAAAATGCAAAGGGGTTAGCCTTGGATTTTTTTTGGCCGAAAAATCTTTTGTCTGGGAATCGATCCGTATGACGCTTTTTAGACTAATTCGACGCCCAGGAACTCAGAAAACACATGAAAAATAGCCTAGGACCAGCAGCAGAGAAATGGCGATGAAAATCTGCAGTTTTTCGGCTGTAACTTTGCAGGTGTTGCTCGCAGCGTATCGGGACTGCGATTAATCGATTCTTCTCGCAAAATCACGTCGAAATAGTACCCTAAAGAATCAATTGCAGCACTTTTCAAAGTCGTCGAAATTTTCGTCAAAAATGCATAGGGGTTAGCCTTGGATTTTTTTTGGCCGAAAAATCTTTTGTCTGGGAATCGATCCGTATGACGCTTTTTAGACTAATTCGACGCCCAGGAACTCAGAAAACACATGAAAAATAGCCTAGGACCAGCAGCAGAGAAATGGCGATGAAAATCTGCAGTTTTTCGGCTGTAACTTTGCAGGTGTTGCTCGCAGCGTATCGGGACTGCGATTAATCGATTCCTCTCGCAAAATCACGTCGGAATAGTACCCTAAGGAATCGATTGCAGCACTTTTCAAAGTCGTCGGAATTTTCGTCAAAAATGCAAAGGGGTTAGCCTTGGTTTTTTTTTGGCCGAAAAATCTTTTGTCTGGGAATCGATCCGTATGACGCTTTTTAGACTAATTCGACGCCCAGGAACTCGGAAAACACATGAAAAATAGTCTAGGACCAGCAGCAGAGAAATGGCGATGAAAATCTGCAGTTTTTCGGCTGTAACTTTGCAGGTGTTGCTCGCAGCGTATCGGGACTGCGATTAATCGATTCCTCTCGCAAAATCACGTCGGAATTGTACCCTAAAGAATCAATTGCAGCACTTTTCAAAGTCGTCGAAATTTTCGTCAAAAATGCAAAGGGGTTAGCCTTGGATTTTTTTTGGCCGAAAAATCTTTTGTCTGGCAATCGATCCGTATGACGCTTTTGAGACTAATTCGACGCCCAGGAACTCAGAAAACACATGAAAAATAGCCTAGGACCAGCAGCAGAGAAATGGCGATGAAAATCTGCAGTTTTTCGGCTGTAACTTTGCAGGTGTTGCTCGCAGCGTATCGGGACTGCGATTAATCGATTCCTCTCGCAAAATCACGTCGGAATAGTACCCTAAAGAATCAATTGCAGCACTTTTCAAAGTCGTCGAAATTTTCGTCAAAAATGCAAAGGGGTTAGCCTTGGATTTTTTTTGGCCGAAAAATCTTTTGTCTGGAAATCGATCCGTATGACGCTTTTTAGACTAATTCGACGCCCAGGAACTCAGAAAACACATGAAAAATAGCCTAGGACCAGCAGCAGAGAAATGGCGATGAAAATCTGCAGTTTTTCGGCTGTAACTTTGCAGGTGTTGCTCGCAGCGTATCGGGACTGCGATTAATCGATTCCTCTCGCAAAATCACGTCGGAATAGTACCCTAAAGAATCAATTGCAGCACTTTTCAAAGTCGTCGAAATTTTCGTCAAAAATGCAAAGGGGTTAGCCTTGGGTTTTTTTGGCCGAAAAATCTTTTGTCTGGGAATCGATCCGTATGACGCTTTTCAGACTAATTCGACGCCCAGGAACTCAGAAAACACATGAAAAATAGCCTGGGACAAGCAGCAGAGAAATGACGATGAAAATCTGCAGTTTTTCGGCTGTAACTTTGCAGGTATTGCTCGCAGCGTATCACTACTGCGATTAATCGATTCCTCTCGCAAAATCACGTCGGAATAGTACCCTAAAGAATCAATTGCAGCACTTTCCAAAGTCGTCGAAATTTTCGTCAAAAATGCAAAGGGGTTAGCCTTGGATTTTTTTTGGCCGAAAAATCTTTTGTCTGGGAATCGATCCGTATGACGCTTTTTAGACTAATTCGACGCCCAGGAACTCAGAAAACACATGCAAAATAGCCTAGGACCAGCAGCAGAGAAATGGCGATGAAAATCTGCAGTTTTTCGGCTGTAACTTTGCAGGTGTTGCTCGCAGCGTATCGGGACTGCGATTAATCGATTCCTCTCGCAAAATCACGTCGGAATAGTACCCTAAAGAATCAATTGCAGCACTTTTCAAAGTCGTCGAAATTTTCGTCAAAAATGCAAAGGGGTTAGCCTTGGATTTTTTTTGGCCGAAAAATCTTTTGTCTGGGAATCGATCCGTATGACGCTTTTTAGACTAATTCGACGCCCAGGAACTCAGAAAATACATGGAAAATAGCCTAGGACCAGCAGCAGAGAAATGGCGATGAAAATCTGCAGTTTTTTGGCTGTAACTTTGCAGGTGTTGCTCGCAGCGTATCGGGACTGCGATTAATCGATTCCTCTCGCAAAATCACGTCGGAATAGTACCCTAAAGAATCAATTGCAGCACTTTTCAAAGTCGTCGAAATTTTCGTCAAAAATGCAAAGGGGTTAGCCTTGGATTTTTTTTGGCTGAAAAATCTTTTGTCTGGAAATCGATCCGTATGACGCTTTTTAGACTAATTCGACGCCCAGGAACTCAGAAAACACATGAAAAATAGCCTAGTACCAGCAGCAGAGAAATGGCGATGAAAATCTGCAGTTTTTCGGCTGTAACTTTGCAGGTGTTGCTCGCAGCGTATCGGGACTGCGATTAATCGATTCCTCTCGCAAAATCACGTCGGAATAGTACCCTAAAGAATCAATTGCAGCACTTTTCAAAGTCGTCGAAATTTTCGTCAAAAATGCAAAGGGGTTAGCCTTGGATTTTTTTTGGCCGAAAAATCTTCTGTCTGGGAATCCATCTGTATGACGCTTTTTAGACTAATTCGACGCCCAGGAACTCAGAAAACACATGAAAAATAGCCTAGGACCAGCAGCAGAGAAATGGCGATGAAAATCTGCAGTTTTTCGGCTGTAACTTTGCAGGTGTTGCTCGCAGCGTATCGGGACTGCGATTAATCGATTCCTCTCGCAAAATCACGTCGGGATAGTACCCTAAAGAATCAATTGCAGCACTTTTCAAAGTCGTCGAAATTTTCGTCAAAAATGCAAAGGGGTTAGCCTTGGATTTTTTTTGGCCGAAAAATCTTTTGTCTGGAAATCGATCCGTATGACGCTTTTTAGACTAATTCGACGCCCAGGAACTCAGAAAACACATGAAAAATAGCCTAGGACCAGCAGCAGAGTAATGGCGATGAAAATCTGCAGTTTTTCGGCTGTAACTTTGCAGGTGTTGCTCGCAGCGTATCGGGACTGCGGTTAATCGATTCCTCTCGCAAAATCACGTCGGAAAAGTACCCTAAAGAATCAATTGCAGCACTTTCCAAAGTCGTCGAAATTTTCGTCAAAAATGCAAAGGGGTTAGCCTTGGATTTTTTTTCGGTCGAAAAATCTTTTGTCTGGGAATCGATCCGTATGACGCTTTTTAGACTAATTCGACGCCCAGGAACTCAGAAAACACATGAAAAATAGCCTAGGACCAGCAGCAGAGAAATGGCGATGAAAATCTGCAGTTTTTCGGCTGTAACTTTGCAGGTGTTGCTCGCAGCGTATCGGGACTGCGATTAATCGATTCCTCTCGCAAAATCACGTCGGAATAGTACCCTAAAGAATCAATTGCAGCACTTTTCAAAGTCGTCGAAATTTTCGTCAAAAATGCAAAGGGGTTAGCCTTGGATTTTTTTTGGCCGAAAAATCTTTTGTCTGGGAATCGATCCGTATGACGCTTTTTAGACTAATTCGAAGCCCAGGAACTCAGAAAACACATGAAAAATAGCCTAGTACCAGCAGCAGAGAAATGGCGATGAAAATCTGCAGTTTTTCGGCTGTAACTTTGCAGGTGTTGCTCGCAGCGTATCGGGACTGCGATTAATCGATTCCTCTCGCAAAATCACGTCGGAATAGTACCCTAAAGAATCAATTGCAGCACTTTTCAAAGTCGTCGAAACTTTCGTCAAAAATGCAAAGGGGTGAGCCTTGGATTTTTTTCGGCCGAAAAATCTTTTGTCTGGGAATCGATCCGTATGACGCTTTTTAGACTAATTCGACGCCCAGGAACTCAGAAAACACATGAAAAATAGCCTAGGACCAGCAGCAGAGAAATGGCGATGAAAATCTGCAGTTTTTCGGCTGTAACTTTGCAGGTGTTGCTCGCAGCGTATCGGAACTGCGATTAATCGATTCCTCTCGCAAAATCACGTCGGAATAGTACCCTAAAGAATCAATTGCAGCACTTTTCAAAGTCGTCGAAATTTTCGTCAAAAATGCAAAGGGGTTAGCCTTGGATTTTTTTTGGCCGAAAAATCTTTTGTCTGGAAATCGATCCGTATGACGCTTTTTAGACTAATTCGACGCCCAGGAACTCAGAAAACACATGAAAAATAGCCTAGGACCAGCAGCAGAGAAATGGCGATGAAAATCTGCAGTTTTTCGGCTGTAACTTTGCAGGTGTTGCTCGCAGCGTATCGGGACTGCGATTAATCGATTCCTCTCGCAAAATCACGTCGGAATAGTACCCTAAAGAATCAATTGCAGCACTTTTCAAAGTCGTCGAAATTTTCGTCAAAAATGCAAAGGGGTTAGCCTTGGATTTTTTTTGGCCGAAAAATCTTTTGTCTGGGAATCGATCCGTATGACGCTTTTTAGACTAATTCGACGCCCAGGAACTCAGAAAACACATGAAAAATAGCCTAGTACCAGCAGCAGAGAAATGGCGATGAAAATCTGCAGTTTTTCAGCTGTAACTTTGCAGGTGTTGCTCGCAGCGTATCTGGACTGCGATTAATCGATTCCTCTCGCAAAATCACGTCGGAATGGTACCCTGAAGAATCAATTGCAGCACTTTTCAAAGTCGTCGAAATTTTCGTCAAAAATGCAAAGGGGTTAGCCTTGGATTTTTTTTGGCCGAAAAATCTTTTGTCTGGAAATCGATCCGTATGACGCTTTTCAGACTAATTCGACGCCCAGGAACTCAGAAAACACATGAAAAATAGCCTAGGACCAGCAGCAGAGAAATGGCGATGAAAATCTGCAGTTTTTCGGCTGTAACTTTGCAGGTGTTGCTCGCAGCGTATCGGGACTGCGATTAATCGATTCCTCTCGCAAAATCACGTCGGAATAGTACCCTGAAGAATCAATTGCAGCACTTTTCAAAGTCGTCGAAATTTTCGTCAAAAATGCAAAGGGGTTAGCCTTGGATTTTTTTTGGCCGAAAAATCTTTTGTCTGGGACTCGATCCGTATGACGCTTTTTAGACTAATTCGACGCCCAGGAACTCAGAAAATACATGAAAAATAGCCTAGGACCAGCAGCAGAGAAATGGCGATGAAAATCTGCAGTTTTTCGGCTGTAACTTTGCAGGTGTTGCTCGCAGCGTATCGGGACTGCGATTAATCGATTCCTCTCGCAAAATCACGTCGGAATAGTACCCTAAAGAATCAATTGCAGCACTTTTCAAAGTCGTCGAAATTTTCGTCAAAAATGCAAAGGGGTTAGCCTTGGATTTTTTTTGGCCGAAAAATCTTTTGTCTGGGAATCGATCCGTATGACGCTTTTTAGACTAATTCGACGCCCAGGAACTCAGAAAACACATGAAAAATAGCCTAGGACCAGCAGCAGAGAAATGGCGATGGAAATCTGCAGTTTTTTGGCTGTAACTTTGCAGGTGTTGCTCGCAGCGTATCGGGACTGCGATTAATCGATTCCTCTCGCAAAATCACGTCGGAATAGTACCCTAAAGAATCAATTGCAGCACTTTTCAAAGTCGTCGAAATTTTCGTCAAAAATGCAAAGGGGTTAGCCTTGGATTTTTTTTGGCCGAAAAATCTTTTGTCTGGGAATCGATCCGTATGACGCTTTTTAGACTAATTCGACGCCCAGGAACTCAGAAAACACATGAAAAATAGCCTAGGACCAGCAGCAGAGAAATAGCGATGAAAATCTGCAGTTTTTCGGCTGTAACTTTGCAGGTGTTGCTCGCAGCGTATCGCGACTGCGATTAATCGATTCCTCTCGCAAAATCACGTCGGAATAGTACCCTAAAGAATCAATTGCAGCACTTTTCAAAGTCGTTGAAATTTTCGTCAAAAATGCAGAGGGGTTAGCCTTGGATATTTTTTGGCCGAAAAATCTTTAGTCTGGGAATCGATCCGTATGACGCTTTTTAGACTAATTCGACGCCCAGGAACTCAGAAAACACATGAAAAATAGCCTAGGACCAGCAGCAGAGAAATGGCGATGAAAATCTGCAGTTTTTTGGCTGTAACTTTGCAGGTGTTGCTCGCAGCGTATCGGGACTGCGATTAATCGATTCCTCTCGCAAAATCACGTCGGAATAGTACCCTAAAGAATCAATTGCAGCACTTTTCAAAGTCGTCGAATTTTTCGTCAAAAATGCAAAGGGGTGAGCCTTGGATTTTTTTTGGTCGAAAAATCTTTTGTCTGGGAATCGATCCGTATGACGCTTTTTAGACTAATTCGACGCCCAGGAACTCAGAAAACACATGAAAAATAGCCTAGGACCAGCAGCAGAGAAATGGCGATGAAAATCTGCAGTTTTTCGGCTGTAACTTTGCAGGTGTTGCTCGCAGCGTATCGGGACTGCGATTAATCGATTCCTCTCGCAAAATCACGTCGGAAAAGTACCCTAAAGAATCAATTGCAGCACTTTCCAAAGTCGTCGAAATTTTCGTCAAAAATGCAAAGGGGTTAGCCTTGGATTTTTTTTCGGTCGAAAAATCTTTTGTCTGGGAATCGATCCGTATGACGCTTTTTAGACTAATTCGACGCCCAGGAACTCAGAAAACACATGAAAAATAGCCTAGGACCAGCAGCAGAGAAATGGCGATGAAAATCTGCAGTTTTTCGGCTGTAACTTTGCAGGTGTTGCTCGCAGCGTATCGGGACTGCGATTAATCGATTCCTCTCGCAAAATCACGTCGGAATAGTACCCTAAAGAATCAATTGCAGCACTTTTCGAAGTCGTCGAAATTTTCGTCAAAAATGCAAAGGGGTTAGCCTTGGATTTTTTTTGGCCGAAAAATCTTTTGTCTGGGAATCGATCCGTATGACGCTTTTTGACTAATTCGACGCCCAGGAACTCAGAAAACACATGAAAAATAGCCTAGTACCAGCAGCAGAGAAATGGCGATGAAAATCTGCAGTTTTTCGGCTGTAACTTTGCAGGTGTTGATCGCAGCGTATCGGGACTGCGATTAATCGATTCCTCTCGCAAAATCACGTCGGAATAGTACCCTAAAGAATCAATTGCAGCACTTTTCAAAGTCGTCGAAATTTTCGTCAAAAATGCAAAGGGGTTAGCCTTGGATTTTTTTTGGCCGAAAAATCTTTTGTCTGGGAATCGATCCGTATGACGCTTTTTAGACTAATTCGACGCCCAGGAACTCAGAAAACACATGAAAAATAGCCTAGGACCAGCAGCAGAGAAATAGCGATGAAAATCTGCAGTTTTTCGGCTGTAACTTTGCAGGTGTTGCTCGCAGCGTATCGGGACTGCGATTAATCGATTCCTCTCGCAAAATCACGTCGGAATAGTACCCTAAAGAATCAATTGCAGCACTTTTCAAAGTCGTCGAAATTTTCGTCAAAAATGCAAAGGGGTTAGCCTTGGATTTTTTTTGGCCGAAAAATCTTTTGTCTGGGAATCGATCCGTATGACGCTTTTTAGACTAATTCGACGCCCAGGAACTCAGAAAATACATGAAAAATAGCCTAGGACCAGCAGCAGAGAAATGGCGATGAAAATCTGCAGTTTTTCGGCTGTAACTTTGCAGGTGTTGCTCGCAGCGTATCGGGACTGCGATTAATCGATTCCTCTCGCAAAATCACGTCGGAATAGTACCCTAAAGAATCAATTGCAGCACTTTTCAAAGTCGTCGAAATTTTCGTCAAAAATGCAAAGGGGTTAGCCTTGGATTTTTTTTGGCCGAAAAATCTTTTGTCTGGGAATCGATCCGTATGACGCTTTTTAGACTAATTCGACGCCCAGGAACTCAGAAAACACATGAAAAATAGCCTAGGACCAGCAGCAGAGAAATGGCGATGAAAATCTGCAGTTTTTTGGCTGTAACTTTGCAGGTGTTGCTCGCAGCGTATCGGGACTGCGATTGATCGATTCCTCTCGCAAAATCACGTCGGAATAGTACCCTAAAGAATCAATTGCAGCACTTTTCAAAGTCGTCGAAATTTTCGTCAAAAATGCAAAGGGGTTAGCCTTGGATTTTTTTTGGCCGAAAAATCTTTTGTCTGGGAATCGATCCGTATGACGCTTTTTAGACTAATTCGACGCCCAGGAACTCAGAAAACACATGAAAAATAGCCTAGGACCAGCAGCAGAGAAATGGCGATGAAAATCTGCAGTTTTTCGGCTGTAACTTTGCAGGTGTTGCTCGCAGCGTATCGGGACTGCGATTAATCGATTCCTCTCGCAAAATCACGTCGGAATAGTACCCTAAAGAATCAATTGCAGCACTTTTCAAAGTCGTCGAAATTTTGGTCAAAAATGCAAAGGGGTTAGCCTTGGATTTTTTGTGGCCGAAAAATCTTTTGTCTGGTAATCGATCCGTATGACGCTTTTTAGACTAATTCGACGCCCAGGAACTCAGAAAACACATGAAAAATAGCCTAGGACCAGCAGCAGAGAAATGGCGATGAAAATCTGCAGTTTTTCGGCTGTAACTTTGCAGGTGTTGCTCGCAGCGTATCGGGACTGCGATTAATCGATTCCTCTCGCAAAATCACGTCGGAAAAGTACCCTAAAGAATCAATTGCAGCACTTTTCAAAGTCGTCGAAATTTTCGTCAAAAATGCAAAGGGGTTAGCCTTGGATTTTTTTTGGCCGAAAAATCTTTTGTCTGGGAATCGATCCGTATGACGCTTTTTAGACTAATTCGACGCCCAGGAACTCAGAAAACACATGAAAAATAGCCTAGGACCAGCAGCAGAGAAATGGCGATGAAAATCTGCAGTTTTTTGGCTGTAACTTTGCAGGTGTTGCTCGCAGCGTATCGGGACTGCGATTAATCGATTCCTCTCGCAAAATCACGTCGGAATAGTACCCTAAAGAATCAATTGCAGCACTTTTCAAAGTCGTCGAAATTTTCGTCAAAAATGCAAAGGGGTTAGCCTTGGATTTTTTTTGGCTGAAAAATCTTTTGTCTGGGAATCGATCCGTATGACGCTTTTTAGACTAATTCGACGCCCAGGAACTCAGGAAACACATGAAAAATAGCCTAGGACCAGCAGCAGAGAAATGGCGATGAAAATCTGCAGTTTTTCGGCTGTAACTTTGCAGGTGTTGCTCGCAGCGTATCGGGACTGCGATTAATCGATTCCTCTCGCAAAATCACGTCGGAATAGTACCCTAAAGAATCAATTGCAGCACTTTTCAAAGTCGTCGAAATTTTCGTCAAAAATGCAAAGGGGTCAGCCCTGGATTTTTTTTGGCCGAAAAATCTTTTGTCTGGAAATCGATCCGTATGACGCTTTTCAGACTAATTCGACGCCCAGGAACTCAGAAAACACATGAAAAATAGCCTTGGACCAGCAGCAGAGAAATAGCGATGAAAATCTGCAGTTTTTCGGCTGTAACTTTGCAGGTGTTGCTCGCAGCGTATCGGGACTGCGATTAATCGATTCCTCTCGCAAAATCACGTCGGAATAGTACCCTAAAGAATCAATTGCAGCACTTTTCAAAGTCGTCGAAATTTTCGTCAAAAATGCAAAGGGGTTAGCCTTGGGTTTTTTTGGCCGAAAAATCTTTTGTCTGGGAATCGATCCGTATGACGCTTTTCAGACTAATTCGACGCCCAGGAACTCAGAAAACACATGAAAAATAGCCTGGGACAAGCAGCAGAGAAATGACGATGAAAATCTGCAGTTTTTCGGCTGTAACTTTGCAGGTATTGCTCGCAGCGTATCACTACTGCGATTAATCGATTCCTCTCGCAAAATCACGTCGGAATAGTACCCTAAAGAATCAATTGCAGCACTTTCCAAAGTCGTCGAAATTTTCGTCAAAAATGCAAAGGGGTTAGCCTTGGATTTTTTTTGGCCGAAAAATCTTTTGTCTGGGAATCGATCCGTATGACGCTTTTTAGACTAATTCGACGCCCAGGAACTCAGAAAACACATGCAAAATAGCCTAGGACCAGCAGCAGAGAAATGGCGATGAAAATCTGCAGTTTTTCGGCTGTAACTTTGCAGGTGTTGCTCGCAGCGTATCGGGACTGCGATTAATCGATTCCTCTCGCAAAATCACGTCGGAATAGTACCCTAAAGAATCAATTGCAGCACTTTTCAAAGTCGTCGAAATTTTCGTCAAAAATGCAAAGGGGTTAGCCTTGGATTTTTTTTGGCCGAAAAATCTTTTGTCTGGGAATCGATCCGTATGACGCTTTTTAGACTAATTCGACGCCCAGGAACTCAGAAAATACATGGAAAATAGCCTAGGACCAGCAGCAGAGAAATGGCGATGAAAATCTGCAGTTTTTTGGCTGTAACTTTGCAGGTGTTGCTCGCAGCGTATCGGGACTGCGATTAATCGATTCCTCTCGCAAAATCACGTCGGAATAGTACCCTAAAGAATCAATTGCAGCACTTTTCAAAGTCGTCGAAATTTTCGTCAAAAATGCAAAGGGGTTAGCCTTGGATTTTTTTTGGCTGAAAAATCTTTTGTCTGGAAATCGATCCGTATGACGCTTTTTAGACTAATTCGACGCCCAGGAACTCAGAAAACACATGAAAAATAGCCTAGTACCAGCAGCAGAGAAATGGCGATGAAAATCTGCAGTTTTTCGGCTGTAACTTTGCAGGTGTTGCTCGCAGCGTATCGGGACTGCGATTAATCGATTCCTCTCGCAAAATCACGTCGGAATAGTACCCTAAAGAATCAATTGCAGCACTTTTCAAAGTCGTCGAAATTTTCGTCAAAAATGCAAAGGGGTTAGCCTTGGATTTTTTTTGGCCGAAAAATCTATTGTCTGGGAATCGATCCGTATGACGCTTTTTAGACTAATTCGACGCCCAGGAACTCAGAAAACACATGAAAAATAGCCTAGGACCAGCAGCAGAGAAATGGCGATGAAAATCTGCAGTTTTTCGGCTGTAACTTTGCAGGTGTTGCTCGCAGCGTATCGGGACTGCGATTAATCGATTCCTCTCGCAAAATCACGTCGGAATAGTACCCTAAAGAATCAATTGCAGCACTTTTCAAAGTCGTCGAAATTTTCGTCACAAATGCAAAGGGGTTAGCCTTGGATTTTTTTTGGCCGAAAAATCTTTTGTCTGGAAATCGATCCGTATGACGCTTTTTAGACTAATTCGACGCCCAGGAACTCAAAAAACACATGAAAATAAGCCTAGGACCAGCAGCAGAGAAATGGCGATGAAAATCTGCAGTTTTTTGGCTGTAACTTTGCAGGTGTTGCTCGCAGCGTATCGGGACTGCGATTAATCGATTCCTCTCGCAAAATCACGTCGGAATAGTACCCTAAAGAATCAATTGCAGCACTTTTCAACGTCGTCGAAATTTTCGTCTATAATGCAAAGGGGTTAGCCTTGGTTTTTTTTTGGCCGAAAAATCTTTTGTCTGGGAATCGATCCGTATGACGCTTTTGAGACTAATTCGACGCCCAGGAACTCAGAAAACACATGAAAAATAGCCTAGGACCAGCAGCAGAGAAATGGCGATGAAAATCTGCAGTTTTTCGGCTGTAACTTTGCAGGTGTTGCTCGCAGCGTATCGGGACTGCGATAAATCGATTCCTCTCGCAGAATCACGTCGGAATAGTACCCTAAAGAATCAATAGCAGCACTTTTCAAAGTCGTCGAAATTTTCGTCAAAAATGCAAAGGGGTTAGCCTTGGATTTTTTTTGGCCGAAAAACCTTTTGTCTGGGAATCGATCCGTATGACGCTTTTTAGACTAATTCGACGCCCAGGAACTCAGAAAACACATGAAAAATAGCCTAGGACCAGCAGCAGAGAAATGGCGATGAAAATCTGCAGTTTTTCGGCTGTAACTTTGCAGGTGTTGCTCGCAGCGTATCGGGACTGCGATTAATCGATTCCTCTCGCAAAATCACGTCGGAAAAGTACCCTAAAGAATCAATTGCAGCACTTTTCAAAGTCGTCGAAATTTTCGTCAAAAATGCAAAGGGGTTAGCCTTGGATTTTTTTTGGCCGAAAAATCTTTTGTCTGGGAATCGATCCGTATGACGCTTTTCAGACTAATTCGACGCCCAGGAACTCAGAAAACACATGAAAAATAGCCTAGGACCAGCAGCAGAGAAATAGCGATGAAAATCTGCAGTTTTTCGGCTGTAACTTTGCAGGTGTTGCTCGCAGCGTATCGGGACTGCGATTAATCGATTCCTCTCGCAAAATCACGTCGGAATAGTACCCTAAAGAATCAATTGCAGCACTTTTCAAAGTCGTCGAAATTTTCGTCAAAAATGCAAAGGGGTTAGCCTTGGATTTTTTTTGGCCGAAAAATCTTTTGTCTGGGAATCGATCCGTATGACGCTTTTTAGACTAATTCGACGCCCAGGAACTCAGAAAACACATGAAAAATAGCCTAGGACCAGCAGCAGAGAAATGGCGATGAAAATCTGCAGTTTTTCGGCTGTAACTTTGCAGGTGTTGCTCGCAGCGTATCGGGACTGCGATTAATCGATTCTTCTCGCAAAATCACGTCGAAATAGTACCCTAAAGAATCAATTGCAGCACTTTTCAAAGTCGTCGAAATTTTCGTCAAAAATGCATAGGGGTTAGCCTTGGATTTTTTTTGGCCGAAAAATCTTTTGTCTGGGAATCGATCCGTATGACGCTTTTTAGACTAATTCGACGCCCAGGAACTCAGAAAACACATGAAAAATAGCCTAGGACCAGCAGCAGAGAAATGGCGATGAAAATCTGCAGTTTTTCGGCTGTAACTTTGCAGGTGTTGCTCGCAGCGTATCGGGACTGCGATTAATCGATTCCTCTCGCAAAATCACGTCGGAATAGTACCCTAAGGAATCGATTGCAGCACTTTTCAAAGTCGTCGGAATTTTCGTCAAAAATGCAAAGGGGTTAGCCTTGGTTTTTTTTTGGCCGAAAAATCTTTTGTCTGGGAATCGATCCGTATGACGCTTTTTAGACTAATTCGACGCCCAGGAACTCGGAAAACACATGAAAAATAGTCTAGGACCAGCAGCAGAGAAATGGCGATGAAAATCTGCAGTTTTTCGGCTGTAACTTTGCAGGTGTTGCTCGCAGCGTATCGGGACTGCGATTAATCGATTCCTCTCGCAAAATCACGTCGGAATTGTACCCTAAAGAATCAATTGCAGCACTTTTCAAAGTCGTCGAAATTTTCGTCAAAAATGCAAAGGGGTTAGCCTTGGATTTTTTTTGGCCGAAAAATCTTTTGTCTGGCAATCGATCCGTATGACGCTTTTGAGACTAATTCGACGCCCAGGAACTCAGAAAACACATGAAAAATAGCCTAGGACCAGCAGCAGAGAAATGGCGATGAAAATCTGCAGTTTTTCGGCTGTAACTTTGCAGGTGTTGCTCGCAGCGTATCGGGACTGCGATTAATCGATTCCTCTCGCAAAATCACGTCGGAATAGTACCCTAAAGAATCAATTGCAGCACTTTTCAAAGTCGTCGAAATTTTCGTCAAAAATGCAAAGGGGTTAGCCTTGGATTTTTTTTGGCCGAAAAATCTTTTGTCTGGAAATCGATCCGTATGACGCTTTTTAGACTAATTCGACGCCCAGGAACTCAGAAAACACATGAAAAATAGCCTAGGACCAGCAGCAGAGAAATGGCGATGAAAATCTGCAGTTTTTCGGCTGTAACTTTGCAGGTGTTGCTCGCAGCGTATCGGGACTGCGATTAATCGATTCCTCTCGCAAAATCACGTCGGAATAGTACCCTAAAGAATCAATTGCAGCACTTTTCAAAGTCGTCGAAATTTTCGTCAAAAATGCAAAGGGGTTAGCCTTGGGTTTTTTTGGCCGAAAAATCTTTTGTCTGGGAATCGATCCGTATGACGCTTTTCAGACTAATTCGACGCCCAGGAACTCAGAAAACACATGAAAAATAGCCTGGGACAAGCAGCAGAGAAATGACGATGAAAATCTGCAGTTTTTCGGCTGTAACTTTGCAGGTATTGCTCGCAGCGTATCACTACTGCGATTAATCGATTCCTCTCGCAAAATCACGTCGGAATAGTACCCTAAAGAATCAATTGCAGCACTTTCCAAAGTCGTCGAAATTTTCGTCAAAAATGCAAAGGGGTTAGCCTTGGATTTTTTTTGGCCGAAAAATCTTTTGTCTGGGAATCGATCCGTATGACGCTTTTTAGACTAATTCGACGCCCAGGAACTCAGAAAACACATGCAAAATAGCCTAGGACCAGCAGCAGAGAAATGGCGATGAAAATCTGCAGTTTTTCGGCTGTAACTTTGCAGGTGTTGCTCGCAGCGTATCGGGACTGCGATTAATCGATTCCTCTCGCAAAATCACGTCGGAATAGTACCCTAAAGAATCAATTGCAGCACTTTTCAAAGTCGTCGAAATTTTCGTCAAAAATGCAAAGGGGTTAGCCTTGGATTTTTTTTGGCCGAAAAATCTTTTGTCTGGGAATCGATCCGTATGACGCTTTTTAGACTAATTCGACGCCCAGGAACTCAGAAAATACATGGAAAATAGCCTAGGACCAGCAGCAGAGAAATGGCGATGAAAATCTGCAGTTTTTTGGCTGTAACTTTGCAGGTGTTGCTCGCAGCGTATCGGGACTGCGATTAATCGATTCCTCTCGCAAAATCACGTCGGAATAGTACCCTAAAGAATCAATTGCAGCACTTTTCAAAGTCGTCGAAATTTTCGTCAAAAATGCAAAGGGGTTAGCCTTGGATTTTTTTTGGCTGAAAAATCTTTTGTCTGGAAATCGATCCGTATGACGCTTTTTAGACTAATTCGACGCCCAGGAACTCAGAAAACACATGAAAAATAGCCTAGTACCAGCAGCAGAGAAATGGCGATGAAAATCTGCAGTTTTTCGGCTGTAACTTTGCAGGTGTTGCTCGCAGCGTATCGGGACTGCGATTAATCGATTCCTCTCGCAAAATCACGTCGGAAAAGTACCCTAAAGAATCAATTGCAGCACTTTTCAAAGTCGTCGAAATTTTCGTCAAAAATGCAAAGGGGTTAGCCTTGGATTTTTTTTGGCCGAAAAATCTTTTGTCTGGGAATCGATCCGTATGACGCTTTTCAGACTAATTCGACGCCCAGGAACTCAGAAAACACATGAAAAATAGCCTAGGACCAGCAGCAGAGAAATGGCGATGAAAATCTGCAGTTTTTCGGCTGTAACTTTGCAGGTGTTGCTCGCAGCGTATCGGGACTGCGATTAATCGATTCCTCTCGCAAAATCACGTCGGAATAGTACCCTAAAGAATCAATTGCAGCACTTTTCAAAGTCGTCGAAATTTTCGTCAAAAATGCAAAGGGGTTAGCCTTGGATTTTTTTTGGCCGAAAAATCTTTTGTCTGGAAATCGATCCGTATGACGCTTTTTAGACTAATTCGACGCCCAGGAACTCAGAAAACACATGAAAAATAGCCTAGGACCAGCAGCAGAGAAATGGCGATGAAAATCTGCAGTTTTTGGCTGTAACTTTGCAGGTGTTGCTCGCAGCGTATCGGGACTGCGATTAATCGATTCCTCTCGCAAAATCACGTCGGAATAGTACCCTAAAGAATCAATTGCAGCACTTTTCAAAGTCGTCGAAATTTTCGTCAATAATACAAAGGGGTTAGCCTTGGTTTTTTTTTGGCCGAAAAATCTTTTGTCTGGGAATCGATCCGTATGACGCTTTTTAGACTAATTCGACGCCCAGGAACTCAGAAAACACATGAAAAATAGCCTAGGACCAGCAGCAGAGAAATGGCGATGAAAATCTGCAGTTTTTCGGCTGTAACTTTGCAGGTGTTGCTCGCAGCGTATCGGGACTGCGATTAATCGATTCTTCTCGCAAAATCACGTCGGAATAGTACCCTAAAGAATCAATTGCAGCACTTTTCAAAGTCGTCGAAATTTTCGTCAAAAATGCATAGGGGTTAGCCTTGGATTTTTTTTGGCCGAAAAATCTTTTGTCTGGGAATCGATCCGTATGACGCTTTTTAGACTAATTCGACGCCCAGGAACTCAGAAAACACATGAAAAATAGCCTAGGACCAGCAGCAGAGAAATGGCGATGAAAATCTGCAGTTTTTCGGCTGTAACTTTGCAGGTGTTGCTCGCAGCGTATCGAGACTGCGATTAATCGGTTCCTCTCGCAAAATCACGTCGGAATAGTACCCCAAAGAATCAATTGCAGCACTTTTCAAAGTCGTCGAAATTTTCGTCAAAAATGCAAAGGGGTTAGCCTTGGATTTTTTTTGGCCGAAAAATTTTTTGTCTGGGACTCGATCCGTATGACGCTTTTTAGACTAATTCGACGCCCAGGAACTCAGAAAATACATGAAAAATAGCCTAGGACCAGCAGCAGAGAAATGGCGATGAAAATCTGCAGTTTTTCGGCTGTAACTTTGCAGGTGTTGCTCGCAGCGTATCGGGACTGCGATTAATCGATTCCTCTCGCAAAATCACGTCGGAATAGTACCCTAAAGAATCAATTGCAGCACTTTTCAAAGTCGTCGAAATTTTCGTCAAAAATGCAAAGGGGTTAGCCTTGGATTTTTTTTGGCCGAAAAATCTTTTGTCTGGGAATCCATCCGTATAACGCTTTTTAGACTAATTCGACGCCCAGGAACTCCGAAAATACATGAAAAATAGCCTAGGACCAGCAGCAGAGAAATGGCGATGAAAATCTGCAGTTTTTCGGCTGTAACTTTGCAGGTGTTGCTCGCAGCGTATCGGGACTGCGATTAATCGATTCCTCTCGCAAAATCACGTCGGAATAGTACCCTAAAGAACCAATTGCAGCACTTTTCAAAGTCGTCGAAATTTTCGTCAAAAATGCAAAGGGGTTAGCCTTGGATTTTTTTTGGCCGAAAAATCTTTTGTCTGGGAATCGATCCGTATGACGCTTTTTAGACTAATTCGACGCCCAGGAACTCAGAAAACACATGAAAAATAGCCTAGGACCAGCAGCAGAGAAATGGCGATGAAAATCTGCAGTTTTTCGGCTGTAACTTTGCAGGTGTTGCTCGCAGCGTATCGGGACTGCGATTAATCGATTCTTCTCGCAAAATCACGTCGGAATAGTACCCTAAAGAATCAATTGCAGCACTTTTCAAAGTCGTCGAAATTTTCGTCAAAAATGCATAGGGGTTAGCCTTGGATTTTTTTTGGCCGAAAAATCTTTTGTCTGGGAATCGATCCGTATGACGCTTTTTAGACTAATTCGACGCCCAGGAACTCAGAAAACACATGAAAAATAGCCTAGGACCAGCAGCAGAGAAATGGCGATGAAAATCTGCAGTTTTTCGGCTGTAACTTTGCAGGTGTTGCTCGCAGCGTATCGGGACTGCGATTAATCGATTCCTCTCGCAAAATCACGTCGGAATAGTACCCTAAGGAATCGATTGCAGCACTTTTCAAAGTCGTCGGAATTTTCGTCAAAAATGCAAAGGGGTTAGCCTTGGTTTTTTTTTGGCCGAAAAATCTTTTGTCTGGGAATCGATCCGTATGACGCTTTTTAGACTAATTCGACGCCCAGGAACTCGGAAAACACATGAAAAATAGTCTAGGACCAGCAGCAGAGAAATGGCGATGAAAATCTGCAGTTTTTCGGCTGTAACTTTGCAGGTGTTGCTCGCAGCGTATCGGGACTGCGATTAATCGATTCCTCTCGCAAAATCACGTCGGAATTGTACCCTAAAGAATCAATTGCAGCACTTTTCAAAGTCGTCGAAATTTTCGTCAAAAATGCAAAGGGGTTAGCCTTGGATTTTTTTTGGCCGAAAAATCTTTTGTCTGGCAATCGATCCGTATGACGCTTTTGAGACTAATTCGACGCCCAGGAACTCAGAAAACACATGAAAAATAGCCTAGGACCAGCAGCAGAGAAATGGCGATGAAAATCTGCAGTTTTTCGGCTGTAACTTTGCAGGTGTTGCTCGCAGCGTATCGGGACTGCGATTAATCGATTCCTCTCGCAAAATCACGTCGGAATAGTACCCTAAAGAATCAATTGCAGCACTTTTCAAAGTCGTCGAAATTTTCGTCAAAAATGCAAAGGGGTTAGCCTTGGATTTTTTTTGGCCGAAAAATCTTTTGTCTGGAAATCGATCCGTATGACGCTTTTTAGACTAATTCGACGCCCAGGAACTCAGAAAACACATGAAAAATAGCCTAGGACCAGCAGCAGAGAAATGGCGATGAAAATCTGCAGTTTTTCGGCTGTAACTTTGCAGGTGTTGCTCGCAGCGTATCGAGACTGCGATTAATCGGTTCCTCTCGCAAAATCACGTCGGAATAGTACCCCAAAGAATCAATTGCAGCACTTTTCAAAGTCGTCGAAATTTTCGTCAAAAATGCAAAGGGGTTAGCCTTGGATTTTTTTTGGCCGAAAAATCTTTTGTCTGGGAATCGATCCGTATGACGCTTTTTAGACTAATTCGACGCCCAGGAACTCAGAAAACACATGAAAAATAGCCTAGGACCAGCAGCAGAAAAATGGCGATGAAAATCTGCAGTTTTTCGGCTGTAACTTTGCAGGTGTTGCTCGCAGCGTATCGGGACTGCGATTAATCGATTCTTCTCGCAAAATCACGTCGGAATAGTACCCTAAAGAATCAATTGCAGCACTTTTCAAAGTCGTCGAAATTTTCGTCAAAAATGCAAAGGGGTTAGCCTTGGATTTTTTTTGGCCGAAAAATCTTTTGTCTGGGAATCGATCCGTATGACGCTTCTTAGACTAATTCGACGCCCAGGAACTCAGAAAACACATGAAAAATAGCCTAGGACCAGCAGCAGAGAAATGGCGATGAAAATCTGCAGTTTTTCGGCTGTAACTTTGCAGGTGTTGCTCGCAGCGTATCGGGACTGCGATTAATCGATTCCTCTCGCAAAATCACGTCGGAATAGTACCCTAAGGAATCTATTGCAGCACTTTTCAAAGTCGTCGGAATTTTCGTCAAAAATGCAAAGGGGTTAGCCTTGGTTTTTTTTTGGCCGAAAATTCTTTTGTCTGGGAATCGATCCGTATGACGCTTTTTAGACTAATTCGACGCCCAGGAACTCGGAAAACACATGAAAAATAGTCTAGGACCAGCAGCGGAGAAATGGCGATGAAAATCTGCAGTTTTTCGGCTGTAACTTTGCAGGTGTTGCTCGCAGCGTATCGGGACTGCGATTAATCGATTCCTCTCGCAAAATCACGTCGGAATTGTACCCTAAAGAATCAATTGCAGCACTTTTTAAAGTCGTCGAAATTTTCGTCAAAAATGCAAAGGGGTTAGCCTTGGATTTTTTTTGGCCGAAAAATCTTTTGTCTGGGAATCGATCCGTATGACGCTTTTTAGACTAATTCGACGCCCAGGAACTCAGAAAACACATGAAAAATAGCCTAGGACCAGCAGCAGAGAAATGGCGATGAAAATCTGCAGTTTTTCGGCTGTAACTTTGCAGGTGTTGCTCGCAGCGTATCGGGACTGCGATTAATCGATTTCTCTCGCAAAATCACGTCGGAATAGTACCCTAAAGAATCAATTGCAGCACTTTTCAAAGTCGTCGAAATTTTCGTCAAAAATGCAAAGGGGTTAGCCTTGGATTTTTTTTGGCCGAAAAATCTTTTGTCAGGGAATCGATCCGTACGACGCTTTTTAGACTAATTCGACGCCCAGGAACTCAGAAAATACATGAAAAATAGCCTAGGACCAGCAGCAGAGAAATGGCGATGAAAATCTGCAGTTTTTCGGCTGTAACTTTGCAGGTGTTGCTCGCAGCGTATCGGGACTGCGATTAATCGATTCCTCTCGCAAAATCACGTCGGAATAGTACCCCAAAGAATCAATTGCAGCACTTTTCAAAGTCGTCGAAATTTTCGTCAAAAATGCAAAGGGGTTAGCCTTGGATTTTTTTTGGCCGAAAAATCTTTTGTCTGGGAATCCATCCGTATGACGCTTTTTAGACTAATTCGACGCCCAGGAACTCAGAAAACACATGAAAAATAGCCTAGGACCAGCAGCAGAGAAATGGCGATGAAAATCTGCAGTTTTTCGGCTGTAACTTTGCGGGTGTTGCTCGCAGCGTATCGGGACTGCGATTAATCGATTCCTCTCGCAAAATCACGTCGGAATAGTACCCTAAAGAATCAATTGCAGCACTTTTCAAAGTCGTCGAAATTTTCGTCAAAAATGCAAAGGGGTTAGCCTTGGATTTTTTTTGGCCGAAAAATCTTTTGTCTGGGAATCGATCCGTATGACGCTTTTTAGACTAATTCGACGCCCAGGAACTCAGAAAACACATGAAAAATAGCCTAGGACCAGCAGCAGAGAAATGGCGATGAAAATCTGCAGTTTTTCGGCTGTAACTTTGCAGGTGTTGCTCGCAGCGTATCGGGACTGCGATTAATCGATTCCTCTCGCAAAATCACGTCGGAATTGTACCCTAAAGAATCAATTGCAGCACTTTTCAAAGTCGTCGAAATTTTCGTCAAAAATGCAAAGGGGTTAGCCTTGGATTTTTTTTGGCCGAAAAATCTTTTGTCTGGCAATCGATCCGTATGACGCTTTTGAGACTAATTCGACGCCCAGGAACTCAGAAAACACATGAAAAATAGCCTAGGACCAGCAGCAGAGAAATGGCGATGAAAATCTGCAGTTTTTCGGCTGTAACTTTGCAGGTGTTGCTCGCAGCGTATCGGGACTGCGATTAATCGATTCCTCTCGCAAAATCACGTCGGAATAGTACCCCAAAGAATCAATTGCAGCACTTTTCAAAGTCGTCGAAATTTTCGTCAAAAATGCAAAGGGGTTAGCCTTGGATTTTTTTTGGCCGAAAAATCTTTTGTCTGGGAATCGATCCGTATGACGCTTTTTAGACTAATTCGACGCCCAGGAACTCAGAAAACACATGAAAAATAGCCTAGGACCAGCAGCAGAGAAATGGCGATGGAAATCTGCAGTTTTTCGGCTGTAACTTTGCAGGTGTTGCTCGCAGCGTATCGGGACTGCGATTAATCGATTTCTCTCGCAAAATCACGTCGGAATAGTACCCTAAAGAATCAATTGCAGCACTTTTCAAAGTCGTCGAAATTTTCGTCAAAAATGCAAAGGGGTTAGCCTTGGATTTTTTTTGGCCGAAAAATCTTTTGTCTGGGAATCGATCCGTACGACGCTTTTTAGACTAATTCGACGCCCAGGAACTCAGAAAATACATGAAAAATAGCCTAGGACCAGCAGCAGAGAAATGGCGATGAAAATCTGCAGTTTTTCGAGTGTTACTTTGCAGGTGTTGCTCGCAGCGTATCGGGACTGCGATTAATCGATTCCTCTCGCAAAATCACGTCGGAATAGTACCCCAAAGAATCAATTGCAGCACTTTTCAAAGTCGTCGAAATTTTCGTCAAAATTGCAAAGGGGTTAGCCTTGGATTTTTTTTGGCCGAAAAATCTTTTGTATGGGAATCCATCCGTATGACGCTTTTTAGACTAATTCGACGCCCAGGAACTCAGAAAACACATGAAAAATAGCCTAGGACCAGCAGCAGAGAAATGGCGATGAAAATCTGCAGTTTTTCGGCTGTAACTTTGCGGGTGTTGCTCGCAGCGTATCGGGACTGCGATTAATCGATTCCTCTCGCAAAATCACGTCGGAATAGTACCCTAAAGAATCAATTGCAGCACTTTTCAAAGTCGTCGAAATTTTCGTCAAAAATGCAAAGGGGTTAGCCTTGGATTTTTTTTGGCCGAAAAATCTTTTGTCTGGGAATCGATCCGTATGACGCTTTTTAGACTAATTCGACGCCCAGGAACTCGGAAAACACATGAAAAATAGTCTAGGACCAGCAGCGGAGAAATGGCGATGAAAATCTGCAGTTTTTCGGCTGTAACTTTGCAGGTGTTGCTCGCAGCGTATCGGGACTGCGATTAATCGATTCCTCTCGCAAAATCACGTCGGAATTGTACCCTAAAGAATCAATTGCAGCACTTTTTAAAGTCGTCGAAATTTTCGTCAAAAATGCAAAGGGGTTAGCCTTGGATTTTTTTTGGCCGAAAAATCTTTTGTCTGGCAATCGATCCGTATGACGCTTTTTAGACTAATTCGACGCCCAGGAACTCAGAAAACACATGAAAAATAGCCTAGGACCAGCAGCAGAGAAATGGCGATGAAAATCTGCAGTTTTTCGGCTGTAACTTTGCAGGTGTTGCTCGCAGCGTATCGGGACTGCGATTAATCGATTCTTCTCGCAAAATCACGTCGGAATAGTGCCCTAAAGAATCAATTGCAGCACTTTTCAAAGTCGTCGAAATTTTCGTCAAAAATGCAAAGGGGTTAGCCTTGGATTTTTTTTGGCCGAAAAATCTTTTGTCTGGGAATCGATCCGTATGACGCTTTTTAGACTAATTCGACGCCCAGGAACTCAGAAAACACATGAAAAATAGCCTAGGACCAGCAGCAGAGAAATGGCGATGAAAATCTGCAGTTTTTCGGCTGTAACTTTGCAGGTGTTGCTCGCAGCGTATCGGGACTGCGATTAATCGATTCTTCTCGCAAAATCACGTCGGAATAGTGCCCTAAAGAATCAATTGCAGCACTTTTCAAAGTCGTCGAAATTTTCGTCAAAAATGCAAAGGGGTTAGCCTTGGATTTTTTTTGGCCGAAAAATCTTTTGTCTGGGAATCGATCCGTATGACGCTTTTTAGACTAATTCGACGCCCAGGAACTCAGAAAACACATGAAAAATAGCCTAGGACCAGCAGCAGAGAAATGGCGATGAAAATCTGCAGTTTTTCGGCTGTAACTTTGCAGGTGTTGCTCGCAGCGTATCGGGACTGCGATTAATCGATTCTTCTCGCAAAATCACGTCGGAATAGTACCCTAAAGAATCAATTGCAGCACTTTTCAAAGTCGTCGAAATTTTCGTCAAAAATGCAAAGGGGTTAGCCTTGGATTTTTTTTGGCCGAAAAATCTTTTGTCTGGGAATCGATCCGTATGACGCTTTTTAGACTAATTCGACGCCCAGGAACTCAGAAAACACATGAAAAATAGCCTAGGACCAGCAGCAGAGAAATGGCGATGAAAATCTGCAGTTTTTCGGCTGTAACTTTGCAGGTGTTGCTCGCAGCGTATCGGGACTGCGATTAATCGATTTCTCTCGCAAAATCACGTCGGAATAGTACCCTAAAGAATCAATTGCAGCACTTTTCAAAGTCGTCGAAATTTTCGTCAAAAATGCAAAGGGGTTAGCCTTGGATTTTTTTTGGCCGAAAAATCTTTTGTCAGGGAATCGATCCGTACGACGCTTTTTAGACTAATTCGACGCCCAGGAACTCAGAAAATACATGAAAAATAGCCTAGGACCAGCAGCAGAGAAATGGCGATGAAAATCTGCAGTTTTTCGGCTGTAACTTTGCAGGTGTTGCTCGCAGCGTATCGGGACTGCGATTAATCGATTCCTCTCGCAAAATCACGTCGGAATAGTACCCCAAAGAATCAATTGCAGCACTTTTCAAAGTCGTCGAAATTTTCGTCAAAAATGCAAAGGGGTTAGCCTTGGATTTTTTTTGGCCGAAAAATCTTTTGTCTGGGAATCCATCCGTATGACGCTTTTTAGACTAATTCGACGCCCAGGAACTCAGAAAACACATGAAAAATAGCCTAGGACCAGCAGCAGAGAAATGGCGATGAAAATCTGCAGTTTTTCGGCTGTAACTTTGCGGGTGTTGCTCGCAGCGTATCGGGACTGCGATTAATCGATTCCTCTCGCAAAATCACGTCGGAATAGTACCCTAAAGAATCAATTGCAGCACTTTTCAAAGTCGTCGAAATTTTCGTCAAAAATGCAAAGGGGTTAGCCTTGGATTTTTTTTGGCCGAAAAATCTTTTGTCTGGGAATCGATCCGTATGACGCTTTTTAGACTAATTCGACGCCCAGGAACTCAGAAAACACATGAAAAATAGCCTAGGACCAGCAGCAGAGAAATGGCGATGAAAATCTGCAGTTTTTCGGCTGTAACTTTGCAGGTGTTGCTCGCAGCGTATCGGGACTGCGATTAATCGATTCCTCTCGCAAAATCACGTCGGAATTGTACCCTAAAGAATCAATTGCAGCACTTTTCAAAGTCGTCGAAATTTTCGTCAAAAATGCAAAGGGGTTAGCCTTGGATTTTTTTTGGCCGAAAAATCTTTTGTCTGGCAATCGATCCGTATGACGCTTTTGAGACTAATTCGACGCCCAGGAACTCAGAAAACACATGAAAAATAGCCTAGGACCAGCAGCAGAGAAATGGCGATGAAAATCTGCAGTTTTTCGGCTGTAACTTTTCAGGTGTTGCTCGCAGCGTATCGGGACTGCGATTAATCGATTCCTCTCGCAAAATCACGTCGGAATAGTACCCCAAAGAATCAATTGCAGCACTTTTCAAAGTCGTCGAAATTTTCGTCAAAAATGCAAAGGGGTTAGCCTTGGATTTTTTTTGGCCGAAAAATCTTTTGTCTGGGAATCGATCCGTATGACGCTTTTTAGACTCATTCGACGCCCAGGAACTCAGAAAACACATGAAAAATAGCCTAGGACCAGCAGCAGAGAAATGGCGATGAAAATCTGCAGTTTTTCGGCTGTAACTTTGCAGGTGTTGCTCGCAGCGTATCGGGACTACGATTAATCGATTCCTCTCGCAAAATCACGTCGGAATAGTACCCCAAAGAATCAATTGCAGCACTTTTCAAAGTCGTCGAAATTTTCGTCAAAAATGCAAAGGGGTTAGCCTTGGATTTTTTTTGGCCGAAAAATCTTTTGTCTGGCAATCGATCCGTATGACGCTTTTGAGACTAATTTGACGCCCAGGAACTCAGAAAACACATGAAAAATAGCCTAGGACCAGCAGCAGAGAAATGGCGATGAAAATCTGCAGTTTTTCGGCTGTAACTTTGCAGGTGTTGCTCGCAGCGTATCGGGACTACGATTAATCGATTCCTCTCGCAAAATCACGTCGGAATAGTACCCCAAAGAATCAATTGCAGCACTTTTCAAAGTCGTCGAAATTTTCGTCAAAAATGCAAAGGGGTTAGCCTTGGATTTTTTTTGGCCGAAAAATCTTTTGTCTGGGAATCCATCCGTATGACGCTTTTTAGACTAATTCGACGCCCAGGAACTCAGAAAACACATGAAAAATAGCCTAGGACCAGCAGCAGAGAAATGGCGATGAAAATCTGCAGTTTTTCGGCTGTAACTTTGCGGGTGTTGCTCGCAGCGTATCGGGACTGCGATTAATCGATTCCTCTCGCAAAATCACGTCGGAATAGTACCCTAAAGAATCAATTGCAGCACTTTTCAAAGTCGTCGAAATTTTCGTCAAAAATGCAAAGGGGTTAGCCTTGGATTTTTTTTGGCCGAAAAATCTTTTGTCTGGGAATCGATCCGTATGATGCTTTTTAGACTAATTCGACGCCCAGGAACTCAGAAACCACATGAAAAATAGCGTAGGACCAGCAGCAGAGAAATGGCGATGAAAATCTGCAGTTTTTCGGCTGTAACTTTGCAGGTGTTGCTCGCAGCGTATCGGGACTGCGATTAATCGATTCCTCCCGCAAAATCACGTCGGAATAGTACCCTAAAGCATCAATTGCAACACTTTTCAAAGTCGTCGAAACTTTCGCCAAAAATTCAAAGGGGTTACTTAGGCCTTACTTTTTTGCGATTCTTGGAGCCGAAAATTTCTGGTTTCTGAATTGATTTGTATGACCCCTCCTCGACTAATTGGACGCCCAGGAACTCAGGTATAACAGCAAAAAGAGCGTAGGTCTATCAGCAGTGAAATTACGAATGAAAGACCAGCATCAGAGAAATGACAAAAAGTATCTTTCCGTTTTTCGGCTGTAACTCCACATGCGCCGTCCGCGGCGTTTTCGGATCGCGCCGATTTGATACCTTTCAGAAATCTACGTCGAAGCAGATCAAACAACAAGTTCCTTTGACTTCGAAGATTCTTACTAGAATTTCAAAGACCTTACTCATTATTCGGGTGAAAATTTTTTTTCGTTCGTCGGAATCAATTTGTAAGATTTATTCCAGACTAATCAGACACATAGAACGACGAAAAGCCACGAAAATCAGCGTAGACCTAGCAGTAGTTGAGTTACGAAGAAAATCTTTCGATTTCCTGCTGGAACTCTTGATACATTGCTCGCAGCTTATTTGGTTCGCGCGCAGGCGATTTCTCTCGCAAAATCACGTCCACGTCCCGCATCTGAGAATTGTACCTAATCCCATCCGAACCTAGCAAAATTCCAATTGAAACAATCCCACAGGTCAGCAGTGTTCCTTTATTCTTCAATCTAAAAATATCACCTCTCGAACGGTTAATTAAGGACCACAATTAGACTAATTGAACCCACTAGGATTACGAAAAAAACATTCCGAACAGCGTCGGATCGATAGCTGTAAAAATGCGATAAAGACTGCCAGTTTTTCGGCTTTTACCTTCAAACTACCGCTTGCTGTGGCTCTGAACTGCGCGCAATTATTTTCTCACACAAAATTACGCCAATGTAGTGTCTGAACTCTCTTAGTGTTTTTTATATTCTTCGAACTGGAACTAACAAAATGGTAACGGGTCGACTTGCTTTTCTTTAGAGCTAAAAACCCTAGATCAAGGACTACATACGAGATACAATGTAGCAATATATTTTTCATAAAATTTTCATCAAGTATATATTCAATTAGCCTTACGATTTGTGTTACAGATATGACTACAGCCCAGATAGAAGCTGAAAATACTCAGATGACCAACGACCTTTATAGACTGCTTAAAAAATACAGTGGATTGAGGAACCTCATACGAGTTCTCAAGGTGATAACCGTTACATAAAGAACATACATATTTCCTTTATTCTTGTACATTGCGTACTTTGTAACTCAATTAAGTTATTTTTAAACTTCGGCCAGTTTTAATCCTGCTAATATTACAATCTTAACAATCCTTCCATAAAATACGTTCATTACTTAAATATTTATCATTTATTCATATTGCAATACGATACGTTCTTTCGGTTGAAATCATTCAATATACAACCAGCAAAAAATCACTTCATTCTTATGACTAATTGACTATTAGAAAAGTGCAACAAAAATTCTTGTTTGATACAAAAGTTTTTGTTTCACGTCATACAGGTTTTATTTCGTCTCTCCATTGTCAAGGTGAAACTGTACCCTGGCGCGAGAAGTTATCGGGATTTTTCGCACATCGAAATCTGTGAAATGCAAAAATAGAGTGAATAATCCATTCTAACGGAATTATCATGCGATTTTATTTTATTCCATTACTTACAACACAATATGTTATACCCAGGCAAAAAACTCATTTCCGAGAAGCCGGAATACATTCCTTCACTCGTCCTCGCTGTAAAGTTCGACGATTGAGAATCAACATAATTATTGTCATTCGAGCCACTTTCCCCTGCGATTTTCAAGCACTAAAACCCTGAATTCATTCCTATTCTAGATTTTTCGTTTTTCTTCGAGACAACGTGATAGCCAAAATGTGATCAAGTCGCCGAAGCCTACCTCGATCAATACGACCACATAAAAATTTTTACGATGTAATCAAAGAGCTTAACCGAACGGACCTGAAATACCCCGTTTTTATATTTGTCGTGGTGATGATTTTCCCCGCGGGGTTTTTGAAACACCGTTATAACGTTATTTACTCAATAATAGACCGCGTAAGTACGGTATAGTAATATATTTATATACATCGAAACCCCCTACCAAGCGTCCAAATTTTTTATTTATTTTTTTTGCGTAATAATGATTTACCCACAACGTAAATGACGCGGGAGTTGCGCGTCTACGTTCATTTATATTGTTACACAAGGCTTTCAACTACGCCAAGTTATTTCATAACGTGCTTACACCCACTCGTTGGAAATACGAGGCTTTAACGCGTTAATATTCGCGCGAATAAAATACAAGTCCGCTTTTGGTTATTTTCTTCTCGTTCCTCTTCATGTTTTTTACCTTTTTTACGGCTCGGCTCGTGCAACTAACGACTTGCCTCATACCCCGTCGCGTCGTCTTTTCAGTACACAGGTATAATCCGGCAGGGATATTAATAATCCGAAATTGCTCGAGATGCTTTCGCTAATACTCTAGCATTCCGTGTTCGTACATATTTACCAGTCTTTTCGTGCGCGCGCAAATCCAAATATCCTTGCTTGCATTCTCTCCCCAAAAGTCTGAACGTCGTCAGAAATGCACCAGATGCGTTCGATAGGTTTGAACCCCTCGATCAGGAGCACCAACTGATACAGTGATTATGAAATTTCAACGTTCATCGTCAAACTGTTCAGAGCTGCGTTCTGAAACCTTACTCGAATTACTCAAGTATCATTGTTCCTTTGTTTAATCTTATGCGTTTGACAGAGATACGATGATATCTGAGTTAACTCAAGTAAGATTTCAGAACGCAGCGCAGAGGGTGCGTTCCGAAACTAGCTTTCAGTGCTGTCAAAAATTTTTTATCTTTTGCGCTGCCGAGTTTGTGACTAGCTGTGCTTCTGTCCTAGGGATTTTTCACCGCTAACAGCCAATTTCGGAACGCACCCAAAGTTGTTCATTTTCGGGATTCCCGTTAAGTTTCAGATTTTCCAGGGATTTTCGAATTTCAGGTACTTGAAAATTGTACAATTTGAGGGGTTCGGATCTCAAGGTTGCATCTGCAGATACAAGATCGTTACTATCACCCTTTTATAAAGAGAAGATCTGCCCTTTATGGAGCTTGAAAAAGAACTTTTACCTCCTATATGCACGATACGTACCATTTTCATGAATTGTAAAAACGGAGAGAGATGAAACTGTTCATCATAAAATTGATCGCCCTTTGCCCGGCTGTACGACTGTTAGTTTTCACCGGTATTGGGTGTAGGCCGTGGTTATGTTATATAACAGCTAGAGCACTTACACCCACACTGTAGGCATATACATTTACGAGGCACTTCATCCACTTACCTGCTTTGAAAACCCACCGTCTTCAACGGTAGGACGCCAAAAGCTTACTCGCGTGTTACGTATTGTTATACGCGCATCTGGCTAGAGGTACCATCGTCGAATCAGACTTTTTGGCCTTGCAAAATCCCCCCTTGTTACCCACACGAGTTTGGTAGTTTAGTAGGAAATGACTCCTGCTTCACGAGTCGTTCCCGCTCTTACAGCTCCATTAAAGTTTATGGATGATGTATGTTCGCAGAAGTGGCTTATAGGTAGTCTGGATTTTCACGGGCACCAAAATGTCACCGCAGTATTTTGCTGCCTAGTTCTTAGCCGATAAAAATGCCGAGAAAATAGGTAATCCGCATTCAGCGCATACCTGGCAATAGGGACTCAAACTAGCACTTCTCTGCTTTATTGGCATTCCTATTGGTCAGAAATTCGGCAGCTAAATACCGCAGCAGCATTTGAATCCCTGTGAAATTGCAGCCGTAGTAGACAAAGGAAGAAACGCAGTGAAGATGAAGAGGACGAAATGGAACGAAGAAGAACCTAATAAGGGGTCACATAGGTTTTGAAGGGCAAAAAAAAAAAAAACTTCTCTCATTTTTTTGTTCCAATATTATGAAAGAATTATTTTATTCAAATTTTAAGCATACAAAAGACCAAACAAAAATGTCAAAAAATCACCCGTTGAGACCTGGTTTTCGGAGAAAGAAGTATCCTCGCGGTGCACAGGATAACTTGTCATAGCTTGATTACTATTCGTTGTCAACTAGAGCCTAACAATAAGATGCGGTGATTTCGATTCTTGTAATTATACTCGCGATAATCATACCACCCATGCATTTTCCGAATTCAATAAAGCCTACATGTCTATCGAATGTTTGTTGCAGACCGAATACAACGACTCGAAGATGTACCCGATGTTTCCTAGGTACACGATCCTCAAGGACCTGATCAAAGACATAATGCACGATCCAGACTACATGGAGGTTTGCCACGAGGTGGATCAAGCATAGCGTCCTGACCCCCTCCACCGTTCTCCACGCATGACTCTGTAATTTTCAGAGTTAAATTCAATGCTTGTGGCGATGGTGAAGGGGGTGACAATACCGCACAAACAATATTACGTGTACGTACCAGGTTCAACGTCGATGAACGTAACGTTTAACCGATGTATAGAATACGGCTACTGGTCTTTTTCCAACAAGTAAAAACGAATCGAGGCATGAAGAGGAAAGGAACAAAGACGTAATCATTCGTATATCTTCGAGAGATATCGATGATCACGCTGTTAGGTAGACAATGATCGATCGTCTTATTATTGGTATACATATACGCACAGTGTACGTGTGTCGATGTTCAAGCCAATAAAATTCTTAGAGATTGTATACGCGATCGACAGCTTTGACGATTAGTATAGTACTGTACATCGGCTGATCCCAACGATCGTTGATCAGACGATAAATCCTTTCTTAGGTATCAATCTAACCTTTTTACATGTAAGGAGTTAGAGGAAAGTGGTTAAAAAAATTTCTCAAACTTTCTTCCCTTCTTTCATTCTTATGATCTTTTCCCACTGGTGAAGGGACTGGATTTTTTTTTTTTACACAATCCCACCGAAGTAGCAGATAATAACTGGAGGAACGCTGCTATGATAACGTCAGAAATTTAACGTTCGAATTTTTTTTTTTATAGAGATAAAAGAGACGAGATATTTTTCACCCGGTTCTATACAGAATGAGTGTAAATAGATCTACCGACATAGACGTTCGACCATACATAGACAGTGAAGATGAAGAGGGAGAGAGATGAGTGATGCTGCAGTTTATTTGCGAGATATTTAACATTAATGAATGATTATTGTATACTCACTCATATTGTTTTGTATGCGAAACGAAGTTTGGATTGATCCATCGAGAATCAAAATGATATAGCCGTTTGCACATGGAAACACAAATAAAATAATAGCACTAAAAATAAGAATAAATCAGTGTATAAGTAACTATGATAAAGAAATAGATATTTTGTAGCACGTAAGTCGTAAACAGAAATTTGTAGCTAATTAGAGCAACATTCCGAACTTTCTTGTTTAAATTTTTGGTGAACAAAAAATAGCGAAAAATGTACGGGGATGAAAAGTTTTCTATAATTAACTTGTAGGTTAAAATATACACGTAAATATTTGTAGGTATACGCACATATATAACGAAAGAAAAAGTTCATTCTGAAATACAGTATAATGTATTTATATGCTACACTCTTATCGCAGTTTTTACTGAAAAGAAAAAAATGGAAATACCAAAATTGTTCTTCATTTCTTCCTTGAACGTCGGGAATTTACTTCTGAATTTTTTATTTGGCGAATAATTGTACAACTGTCCCACTAGGGGGAAAATTTAATTTCCTTTCGAGATAAATTTCAGAGAACGAATATACCGTCGGCTTTAATAATTTCGAAGCTCGTAAAAGCAGGATAAAGGTAACGTCAGTTTCGTAAACATTCTCGGTAGGCATGCGTGTGAACGAATTAGAATGAAAGTTACAATGAAATGTATACCTAATTGACGCGTATACATCTAGAAGATTAACATCCGCATATAAATATTTGATATGAAACATATCTACTTAAATATTTAATAAATACGCGAATATCGTGCTGTTCGATTTTGTAAAAGTATATGATTAATGATTATCGAGTAATTGAGGTACGTAGGGTTGTAATCCTGGTAACATTGTGCCACGTTTCAAATGCTAGATAGTTAGTGGATGAAAAATGGAATGAAAAAAAAAATTGCGAAACAAACGAAATGAGAAGATATCCAGTGATCGTTATAACAATATGTTTAACTTCAAATTCAATGTTGTAGTTCCTTATATATATATATTACAAGATTATAAATGAATGTATATAGGTATATACTATGCCCCATACATCCACATATACATATAGTGTACTAATACATGCGTTTAATAGCGAATGAAATTTTTTATTATGAGCTAGAATTACAAGAGAGACGATAGTAAGTGACGTAACTGAGCAAATCTGTTGGATCAAAATCAAACAAATTTTCGCGTCTATTAAACGGTATGTATAAATACGACTAGATTTAAAAGCGAAACGTGATGTGTTTTGATGTAACAATGTCGTATCTTGGATATTGTTCACGTGAAATGCGTAGAGATATTATGAGTATATATAACCTATGATACAAACTAACGAATAGAATCTATTACTCTAGTACATACATAAATATAAATGGCTGACAGCCCGAAATCAAAATACAAAATAATATATATCGCTCGCGAGATATTGAGGAATTTGAAAATTCGATTTTACCAAAAATGGATAATTTTCTCTTTTCTCAATGTCTAGTGATATACGTTTATAGTAAGCTCTCTGCACTATGTATATCGGTACGACCTACATTTATACATATGTGAAGATATAATCAAACTAATCCAACTACAAATCAAATAGCTAATCAAATGGTACTCGTCTATACTTGCTATAGTAATAATGATAAATATCAAATTAATATTCTATCACTCGACCGCCGGAGATGCTGAGATTCTAAATACGCGAGTACAGATAAATTAATCGCTTTATACAGTTAATTACACATCCGCAAATTTTTGAGTCTTATTCAATATCATTACGAGTCTCTGTCAAAATTAAACTACAGTTTTTGTTTTTTCTCTGTAATAGATTTCACCGCGACATATCATCAATTTTACCAATATCCGAAACAAATAGCGGCAAATAAACTTCTTGTATATTACAATAAAACTTCATTCAAATTAAACGGTTTCAGCATCTGTGAGTAATAGGTACAATAATATACGTATAATAATATCTTCTTTCATTTTCTCAATGTTAATTGTCCATATAGCTTCTGTCGCTGTTCAACCTAATAATAATAATAATAATAATAATAATAATAATAATAATAATAATAATAATAATAATAATAATAATAATAGTAATGATAATGCGATGCAAAAGATATCGTTAGTAAACAGATAATAGTACAAGTGTATCCTACATTGATTTTAATGATTAAAATCATTCATATCAAAACCATATCACCATGATATAATCATCCCAACAGTAGACTCGGAAAATCATTAAAAGCGGGTTACAAAATTAGGAAGCTGTAATGATAATAATAACGTCATATACCGCCAAGTGTCTCTATATACAATGCAATACAAATTAATCGTCACGTGATCATCTCGAACCGATAAACAAGTACCTAAAATGAAACTGCCAGTTATTTTTGGAGTTCTGTATACGTCAGAGATTTTAGTTTTGTTCAATACTCCCGGTACTAATAATGGTTAATCAAGAAAAATCGCGTTTGGATAAAATAGCATCAATAAAATCGAATACATTTAATGAGGAAGATGAAAATTATTTGAACAATCGACGGAATCATTTTCTGCACGATAACATACGATGACTAATGTTTAACTGGCAGTATATCAGATATGAATTAATTATTAAATTTACAAAGTCTAATTCTTGTCAAAAGGGAAATGAATTAACTAAGTTTTGAACATCGTAATTTGAGCTTTCCTTTGTCAAGAAACCGGGTCGAATTACAATTAACAATTCTTGCACCTATAAATGAAAACCCAGCGTTATAAAAGGCAAAATTAAGTCGAAACTAATAATAATAACGATAATAACAAATTATAATTAAAATCGTGTTATATCTATAAATAAATTATCACACCGTTAACATATGTTACATTATTATATATGTATATGGAAATGAACATTATAAAGTAGAAAAATATAACAGAGATCTATATTACTTGATGATGCAATGTCCTTGAATTGAATACATAGTCAGCGTACTCACCTTTTCGAAACCAAGCGTAAGAGACGAAAGTAGAGGATGAAGGAAAAAAAAATAGAGTAGAATAATGATCGGAAAAAGAAAAGAAGAGAACGCTAAATAGATTTGGAATTTTATACATGTATACATAATTAATTGACGTACGTACGCGACTCGAGCTCACATGCGCAAAAATATACAGGTTCCGTACACTCCTCGAAATTAATAACTCTTTCACTGTAACGACTAAAATTTCTTATCCAGCCATGTCGCACCTTGGCGACAAAGATGGTGACACAATTGCAAAAAAAAGTTATTTTCAGTGAGAGCGAAAGAAGAAAAATCAAATCTTCGCAAGTTAAAAGCGGTAATCCATTGACATCTGAAGGAAACTATTAATATCACAAAATTTATTTACACCCGCTAGAATAATGCGAATCGAAGTTGAAGTTGGCCGTAAGAACTCTGAAGGGACACTGTGTTCATGGCAAATGGGTTCAAAACCGGTGCGCTACGATAGCGACACTTCTGCTCTCTAGTGGAAATTTTTGCAACTAACACAAGCGGCACTTCGCATGGTTATTGGAAAATGTCCGCACGACGTCAGAGCCTGGTTGTCGGTGCCATTTTATCAACACATAACCTAAGTTTTGAATTTTAATGGAGGCAAATCGTAATTCTTGGGCTTTCAAATGACTCGTGTCGCATAAATTAATTAATCATAATCAATAATATATCTGTTCTATTATTCAAACGCAAAAAAAACGGTCAACGGTCAGGTGTCAGCCTGGTTATATTAGTTTGATTTTTTCCCACCAGATGTCACATTGCAAAGTGACAATGTTTGTCGCCAAGGAGTGAAATATTAGTAAATTGAAATCGAGTATCATGCGAGAGAATCAAAAACGAATCTCTGTTTTCCTTTTCACATACCAATGCAGGACAATGTTTGGAAAAAAAAAATCAAAATTGGAGAACCGGTGCAATAATTTCTAAGTATATGTGGATATACTTATACCTTGCTTACATATTTCTGCGCATGTGCAAAGTCTTGCGAGAGATTTCTATTCGATACTGTTATGACACTATAATAATAAAGATAATTTGATAATGTATTTGCGTATGGAGTACGAGGTATAATGTAAACGTGAAAAATATTGTATGATTATAGGTTTAAACAAAACCTCTGTATGTGAGTGTTTATTACCAATCATTATCGGATCATTGCCAATGTAACGCGGATACGAATGATGTAAAAAATCTACCACATAATGTTGTAATTTATTGTGTAAAGAGAGTAATGTGGTGATTTTATTAAAAAATTTAATCAGTTTTTAAAGAGTATCGCACGCTCTGGATCTTATATTATGTAACGACTAATTTTTCATTATAGCGAGCATATTTTGATCCGGGAACGAACAGCTGCTGTCTGTGATTGAATTATTTGTAAATGTATATTTTATTATTTAAACACGTGATCGCTTTATATGTTCAAAATTGAAAATATTCAAACTGCAATGAAACCGCATTCCGTTCTCCGTTTAGGCGATTAAGCTGTATATTAATATCTTTCAATTCGAGTAAGTGTGTACAAAAGCCCGTCAGCTTGTGTGTTTAGCAAAAGATGGGAAGAAACACTGAGGTTGCATAAGCAAAGCTACATACTAGCGTAAAAGTCTGGATTCGTATAAATGGGCGATTATTTTTGGTTAGTAAGTTTAAGGGGGTTCCTTGGTCGACTTCGACGTTTTCATATACGTCTCGAATTCTCCAAGTCCTCGTATCTCAAACGTAAAAAGGGCATAACAGTCCCATGATATATGCAATTCTGAACAAACCACTCCAACGCATTTCCATTTAATGCTAAAATAAAGAAATGGCATGATATCTACAAATGCGCGATGGTAAATTCGCAGAAATCATACAATTTCTTTATTTCTGCATCAAATGAAAATGCGTTGGAGTGGTTTGTTCAGAATTGCATATATCATGGGACTGTTATGCCCTTCTTGCGTTTGAGATACGTGGACTTGAATAATTCGAGATACATATGACAGTGTCAAAACCAACTACGGCCCCCCCTTAAGACTGGTGAGTCTCCCGCAGAGAAAGGAGCCTTGAAATACTGGAAATAAGATTAAATGTTCTGAGGATATAAGACCCTAGAAATTTAGATGATATTTACGGATATTAATATGAATAAATATTTTATATCCACCGCGATAAATAATAAATTTAAATTGTAATATGTTAACGTTACGGTGTAAGTTTACATTGGATGAAATCCGACCAATCTAGTTGTCTATAATCAATGATCATACATGTATACATTATATTCTATATCTGTCTATATCTGTACTTATACATTACATACTTAAGACACTATAGATATATATATATATTTCTTCTGTAATATCGTGCAGGCTTTTATTGCTTTGAAAGCATTAGATTTTTACTCGAAAATGATCAATCATTTTCCTATTTCGTACACCAACCAATCACATATGACGAATTAAGTATCTTTTTGGATCGCTATAAAAACTAAAATGTATAATATTTTTCTTCATATACAAAAAAAATAAGAGAGAAAAAAGAAAAACGTTTCACACCACGATTTGTTTTTCAAAATTCCCTGACAATATGACCTACAGACTTTTCGCGATTACAACTATCGATAGAACGCTTAGCTGCATTTCAAATTCAAATCGACGGTATGACTATTAATGGGTAGATAATGGGTAGAAAAAACAAGTTAGCTTCACGTATTTGTACTTATGTTACTACATGATATATTATAAGCCAGATTAGTGTGATCGTATATCCCTAAAAATGTATGTACTGTAAAATTTGTATATCTGTCTAGTAGTTACGATAGTGTAATATTTTATTGGCTTAATTGTTTACCGAGTTAACGCGGCGAATTATTATACTCGTAACAGAAAATTGAAATATTGGTTCATCAGCTAACGTTATCATGCTGGGAAATCTTACCTAACGAAGATATGGCTGTTTATAATTATTGTAGATACATTGTGAGTACATACCACATAAAATCTCACGCCTTTACCGGCTAAATATTGATGTACGAACAGGTGTGTTCAATATTACGATAGTGATAACGACATCATTATATCGTGTAGATTTTTGCTAGTACAGTTATAATTGTTATTTGCTCATAGCCTTTAATGTTAAAATATTGGCATTATAAATACACCTTACGTGAGTATCATATAGCAGTCATTGTTTCTCCATTGTAGTGGAAGTATTGGAATAGATTAGTCTAGATAATAGAAATAGTCAATTTAGTTGACGGAAGTGTATGCTGCAATAAAAAAAAATAACATATTATTTATATTTGATCTAACATACGAGTCTGTTAACCTTGAGAATGCATTATCGGTTGAATAACTGTTACGCTTTGATAATAAAATACTATGAAAGCATTGCGCGTGTTATTCCCTATAGACACTTCTACTTCAACTTCTACTTGCTACTTTGGGACACCTGCGCCTGCGCCATTCAACTTGCCGAAAAAGAATTTTTACCAAAAGTTTAGAAGTTTCATGAATTTTTGGAGTCGAAAACGAAGGGCAAAACAAGAAAAAAATGTATTTTTCGCGATCCAATCTATATTTTAAAGTTCCAAAAGCACGATAAATACATTTCAAGACTATTCGCCACTTAAAAAAAGGAGTAAATTCCGACTCATCCTGAATATCCAAAAACGTTGTACACGAACATTACACCCAAGAAACCTACAATGTTCGGATACGAGGCAAAAAAGTTCTACATTACCGAACGTGGCTTTGGTAGACATACAGTTATCAAGTTTCTTTATTCCCCGAGTCGACTGCGGTGCTTTCCGTAAGCCCGTTGTAACCAAGTGACGTCATAATGGTTGCATTCGGTAGATCTGTGTATGTCTGGTTGTCGTTGTTTGCTGCGTCAGGCGTAATCCTTAACTCACGACGCTAACAAAGTATCGACTAAGGATAGACAGTTCTTGGATTCGAACTTTAGTTAACCGATCGGTAAGATTCCACTGGACAGAAAATACAGGTCCGATTAAATGCGTTAGATAAAAATGTATATTTATCTGTGACCAATTTTTTAATAAACTCACTGAGAATATCTCATCGAAGTATAAGTGAATTATTTGGACATCCGGTACAACGGACCCTAAGCTTTACCCGTCCCGAGGAACATTTACAAAATTATTATAAAAAAAAATTTACCCACACAACAATTCTATCACTTCTCCTAACAAGGTGAAACAGATTTACGTATTCTACACCTTCAGATTTCACACCAACAAGTGAATAATTTTTTTAAATTTACTTCGACCCACAATATTGGTACCATAAATTAATCCCAATCTTTCGCTTATCGTTCAAATTATTAGCCATATTGATAGAGTTATTAAAATCACCTCGTTAACACCAAGTCCTTGCATTTTAATTTGCTATTTTTCGCAATTTGTAAATTATGCCTTTTCACATATGCCATATAAAATAGTATTACACAATTTTTTTGTTTCCAAGTGTAAGTGGATTTTTTTCAATCTGGGCTCAAGTGTCTCGGCTTTTGTAGAAAGCGAAATTCTACCTTGACTATTCTTGCTAACTTTTTTAGGATGAATTAGCACTTGATAACAAGTGAAAACTGGAAAAAGTCGTGTGGACTCTGTATTTGCACTGGAATAAACCAATAAAATATTGGATGATACATTATTGTCATAGTTTACGTTGTTTTCTGAGCTAGTCACTTTCTAATCTTTCGATGACTACAATTTACTTGCGATTAGACCTAGTTCTGGATACTTCAATAGGATGTGTTCACTAGGAATTGGTAAGGATGAATATTGTCACATGCCAACTACTACTGTCACAAACTGCCTTTATTTTTTATCATTAATGTATATTATTTATTATAAATAAGTTAGAAACATTGATTTCATTTTGGGTTTTTTGGGGAGTGTTTACAGTTTTTTTTATACACACAGAAAGAATACCCAACATATTATGCTTTCAGAAAAATGTATACTTTTTTTTTGTTTTTTTTTTGTTTTTTTTTGTTTTTTTTTTTGTTTTGACAAGAAATGATTTACAAATGAACTATAGCCACAAATTGCGTCATTCACTCGTTTTGGGTCAGGCAGCAGACGGAGGGCTTCTTGCTCTGTCTCTTGTTAAACTCACACGCAGGCATTCAACCGCATACCTGTGTATACATATCTTTCATCGCTTGTTCTTCACTCTACGTTCCACACACACTCTCGCATCGACCAACCCACTTGCTCCTGTACTCGTCACTCACTCACCCACTCACTCGCTTACTCACATCTCCTTTTCACGCACACTGAAAACCAAGCTGTATTATTATTATTATTACTATTATTATTGTTATTGTTATTATTATTAATATATTAATATTATTAATATTATTAATATTATTATTATTCAATATTATTTTTTGTTATCTCTTAACATTATACTTTTTGTCCAATGTATTTATATATTTTTCATATAAATTCCAGTGTCCAACTGAAAAGTAGGTATGACATATTTACTGCCCCCTATAATCGTAATATTATATATTTATTTATATATATATATACGTGTGTATATATACATATATGTATATATATATATATATGTATACACAAACACACACACACACACACATATATATATAGATGCATATGTATGAACACTGTGCATGTGTATATAGATATATATACATACAAACAAACGCACGCACACACACACATATATATAGATGCAGTGTTCACACAGTGTCAAAGTACGACTTTCAGGCTGCACATGACTGAACGCCTTACTTATTCAACTGGAATAGTTTAATTGAATTCACTTATACATATATTTGAAAAAAAAAGAAGAAAAAAACAAAGAAAGAAAAAAAAAACAATGTATAGAATTTATATTTCGTGCTAGTATTCTCTGGGCTAAGGGCAAAGGTTGTACACAACACGCCCCCACAAAAATGAGGTGATAATAATTATTATTTTATACATACGCGTTATTACGTATCATTATTTTACGGCGACGGATACAATTATTATTACCAACAGAGATTACTTGCAGCGGGCAGCGCGCCGGCCAGCATTAGCGAGCGCAGGCAGTGAGCAGTTCATACGTACGTACACAGACTGTAAAAGGTGGATACATGCGAGCGAGGTACATGACTCTGACTAGAGGTATTATCGTATCATCATTAGCAGTGCCATGTCTCTTGCCGCGCAATAGATAACGCCGCGCCAACGTGTAACGACCCCACGTTCTATTTCGTTTCTTTGTTTTTGTTTTGTTTGTGTTTGTTTTTGTCAGTTTTTTTTTTTTTTTTTTTTCACGAGACATTTTGTTTGTTATTCTCACCTTTTTAAACTCCGTTTTTCATTTTCGCTTCAAATGGTACAACCCGAGTTTTATTAGTAATTTTTATAACGTTCGTTCCATGTCTCTCGGAGCGTATTAATATTATCATTATCATTAATATTAATATTATTATTATTATTATTCATATTATTATATTCATTATTATAATGTAGGTATGTAGAATTTGTGCGCCTCTTAGGGCAGGCCCCTACTTTATCCGAGCTCCAGCAACGGAGGAGAGAGCGGCAGGAATTATGCGACAGGATGAAAATTCCCCGTAATCCTTATCCCCTTATCCTATCCGCCTTCACCTCCGAATTATCTAAACTCACATCAAAACAGATGCAGTTTCTTAGTATTTTCTTGACTTTTAATGTTATATATGGTAATTTAATTTTTCTTTCTTTCTCTCTCTTCTCTCAATGTAAAGGGAAAAGTTTCTTCTTACTTCTCTTTCTTTTTGGTATCTTTTGCTATTCTATATTTTATTTTCTTTGCGTATAATATACATGTACATGGATATAGGTATACATGACTGTATACATACATCCACTCACATATATGTTATAATATTTGTATGACGATTATTAAATTTGATTCACATGAAGAACTACCTCTTACCCATTTCTTGCGTAGATTAGAATATATAAACAAACAAAAGAATAGACACGAAAACAAAAACAAAACAAAAAAAAAACAAAAAAAAAACACTTTGGTTTTTTGCATCTAACAAAGGTCTTGCAATAAAAACACCACACTAATAAATGGCACTAGAATTGCTCTCACTTGGATCACCGACTATATTCGTGATAGTAAAAACTTGTCCCGTTTTACTGCAAACATATTTGCATTGCTGAGCATTTCATTGGATGCTTGGCAAATTGTTATAAAAGTTACGGGACAAAATTCCGACAAACTAGCACAGACAACTGCAGTACCGCCACCATATGCTTGTCATTTGCGGTATATCCGTGTTTAATTATATTTACTTTTATATATATATATATTTTTAATATTTTTTTTCCAAGTTTTCCATATTTTTTCCTTTTTTCATTCCTTCTTTTATCCATCCTTTCTCTCCTTTTCCTTTTCCTTATTGTTTTTCCTATAGTTTTATATATTAATATAAAAATGAGGCGATGTCACAGTCAGCCGGGCTTGATCAACTAAACTAAGCTATAAAAAGGTAACAAATTCAGCGAAGAGTATGAAATTAAAATCAGTTTGTTGGGTTTTGACAGTGAAAAAGTTAGGAAAGAACGTATACAACGTTCTCAGATTTAGGTCCTTGTTTTGTTTGTTTGTTTGTTTATTTGTCGCTGGATTCCCCCCCATGCATTATTTTCTACCTAAGGTTGGTACACTTCTAACGAAGCAGCGATGTGCCGATGACACCACAAACGAGTTTTTCGTTTTCGTATGAAATTTTTTTTTTATCTCTTGTAGATACTTTGTTTTCTTCCATCTTGTTTGTTGTCACTCGCTCAACAAAGTCCATATTTGTGTCCATGATCTCATACGGGGTCGACAAAAGCAGCTTTTTTCCAGCCTGTTCATCGGAGGTATTTCACTTACACCAGATTGTATTCCTTCAAGTTGGACTGAAGAATCGTGTCCTTCACCGCCGCAAACACAAATCTGATGTTTTCCGTGTCTGTAATGGGGGGAAATAAAAACAACATTAAAAAAGTTTAAAGAGCAGTTTATATACCTTACCATTATATCTTTCTTAAGAGAAAATTGGTCTCAAAATCAACCAATCTTTAAAAAAAAAGTTGTTTTTTTTATACGAGGTGGAATTAAACCAAATAGACAAACTGTACTCCACTTTTATTAAATTCTTGTTATTACTGTCTTAATCTACCTTTGAAAAAAAATATTCTTTTATCGAAAAACAGACCCTACATTATTTTATACTGAACTGATATTCGCATATCATATTTCTAGCACACTTCAAAACTATCCGAAAGTACTATCGGTAATAGATATCATCATTGATTCACTCAACAATAACACTGTAAGCGAGCAAGTTATTTGAGGAAATAATCGTCATGCAATTAATTGATATAACATACACGTAATGAACCGAAAGACACAACAGATACTCAGTGCATCGCAACAAGCTTTATGGCTGCAGATTAATTGTGTTTAATGATGGATGCGAGATGAGCAATGTTTTATAGATATGCGATTAGCTCTGCAACTTTCGCTGTGACTATCGGTGATTAAGAATCAAACTTTAGATATAAAATTAATTCTTCACTTTCAATATTTTTATCACATACTCATTTGCTTTTATTTATGTTTTTTATTAGACTGAATTCATTCAGGACTATAAGAATAAACAGTCAGTGCAAATAAAAATAACGATATATTTAATAATGTTATTGGAGTTACTGTTATGTCTATAGGTATATCAAATAAAACTTACCATATAATTATTTGAAGCATGCAATATTGAAAGACATATTTCATACTCGTGCAATTTTAGTGTAAGACAGTTTTATGGCCAAGCGTTTGTTGATGATCATTTAATCGCATCGCATATATTCGAGAAGTGTTAATGTAACTATGAGAAATGAGTGCTGAATATGGAGGTGAATTTTATTAGAATGATAAGCTATTCATTTTATTTGTATGTAACCATACATTATAAATGCATTTTTCAATTTTTCCAACACAAGGATGCGTTCAAATTATCTGTAGAAATTCAAGGTTCAAAGAAGTGAGATGTATATTTTCATATTTGTCATAATGTGAATATATTTTTGTGAATAGCATTGTACTCGATTCACCTTGAAAAAATAAGTTTTGTTTTTTACTCGTGAATTTTTGGTTCAATTTCGAATTTCTTTCACATAAAGTTACAAGCTAAAACTCTAAACATTTAATTTCAAATATCATTCCAGGCAATGTACTGTGCAATCTTTCTTGACATTTGAATACATATATTGTAATTACGTATATGCGTGTATAGTGAAAACGAAAAAAGTTTTAATCTCCTATCGCTGTGCTAAATGTCGAAATTTAACGAAACAAGAAAATTTTTCATTCTTCCAAATCCACCTAATCACGCTTTGATTCTTCGGTTATATATTTTCCAAACGAAATCCAAACGAAATTTAAAACAGCAAAAAAATAATCGTTGACATAAGAAAGTACTTTGATTCGTCGTAATCTCTAATAATATGCTAGAGCATCATTCGTTTTAAAATTTTATCATATTACTAAAGGAACGGAGCTAACATTCATGATTAATAATAATATCCTAACACAATATTTTATTAAAGACTATGAAATTAATAATAGTCACAATTGCAAGCGACAGCCCTAAAATTTTAATTTGACAAAACGTTGTTGAATTTGCAAAGCTTGTGGCTTGTGTAAACAGTTGAAAAAACGAATTACGACGATCGATTTACGCAAGATTAAACTCCTTCAGAGCACTTTGCATTATCGTATCCTTCACGGCGCAAAAGACAAGCTTGATGTTCTCTGTATCTGTTCACCAGGCCCGTGTATGCAGCATGCAACACAATACACATACAGAAACACGTTAGTAGGAAATTATCAAAATTAAACAAGTATTTCAATTGAAACAAAAAAATGGCAGAAAATACTACTCTTATGGAAATACTTTTTTTCTGATCGGACAGTTTAACGTAGTTAAACAAGACACATATAACTATATAATATAATACGAAAGCACGATTAAAGAGGAAATAAGAATACATTAAATAGGCATGCGGCGTAAATGGTCAAGCAGGAATTGGCGGAGCGGGTGTAACTTACCTGTTGCGCATGTGAAATGGGAATAAATAATCTTCTCCGCATCAGGATTAAGGTCAACAAACATCCTGAGAATGAATTCTCTAGCTGATGTAGCCTCTTTTTGTGGGCCTGTGGATAATAGGAAGCGTTCGGAGTGGCATTACTACAGGTCAGAGTTACTGGGGATATGCAGCTTTCTGTAATCACCTTTTTTTTTTTTTTTTCTTTATACCAAAGACTTAGAGGTTTGAGCTGCTAATTTAATTATCTGATAATTTAATTGTCATTTTTTTCGTTTTCTACGTCGATGGAAAATAAGGCAGACAAAAATGAACAAATTGTACAACGGCGGTATAATTGAAGAATCTAACAACACAGCAATATTTCAGTAAGTGATAAATACGTCAAATTGATATTGTGCATTGTACATATTTCGATGCGCAAGAACTTGTTAAGTAAATCCAATATAATAGGGAAGGACAACTTATCGAATTAACGTTTATAGAGGTCAGCGAAGCCTTCCAACTGACCTGTAAGTAGCTTGCTTGATTACGCAATAGTTGGAAACCATTCGGTTCTATGATTTGTAATATTATTTGACAAGTTATACAAGTCGATTCAATTTTTCCCTAAGGTAAAAAAGACATGAGGTATGAATATTCACCTGTAAAAATGTCTTGTATAATATTTATATACAGTCGGGCTCTTGTTAATGGAATAAATAAAAATTCGTCGAAATTTTTATAATCATCGCATATAGTGAAAAACTTTAGCTGCACGTACACATGATATCGGTAACATACTTCGCTGCCTGACACTATACACATCGAAACTTGTGTAACATGAATTTCAGTGGCAAATAAAACATATCAATGTTAGTATTCAAAACACTATGTTTCAAAGAAGGAAGTTTTTTTAACAACGTGTTACGAAATATATATATAATATATATATACACACATTCAAGTCAGCTTCACCTAAATTAAAAAATTCCCCAGCTGATTTGTGTTATTCAAATATCTCCTAGATAAAAAAATTGAAGTGATGGATTGAAAAATAAAAAAAAATGTTATGTAACAACACGAGATTACAGGGTCGCTCTTTCACCTAAGGATTTTGCACTAAGGGTCAATTTTCAATTACGATACCACAACTGGAGCATCAGGAAAGTTTGTCAGATTCCACAATATTTATTGCTATATTCGTTGTACGAAGAACTGTAAAATAAAAATTTGAAAATGTTTCTTCTAAGCATCTCGAAAACAAAAATTTTGAAAATTAAATTGCTCAAAAGGATTCAAATTATGAGTTTTTACTTTATCGATGTGTTACTGTTTTTCTTCTTTATAGATTATTGGCCAAAAAATTACCGACAAAATCAGATTCTTTAATAAAGAAAAATACTTGAGCATCATATTTCAATTCTATTTAAAAAGTTACTTCTTACCAGGCCTGAAAATACTTATGATTATCAAAATTTGGCAGCAATAATTTATCGACGAAGAAACTTATCGACGTTTAGAAGTTTGAGAATTGTATGTATCGAAAAGCATCTCTTGAAACAGCGAAGTAAGCAATACATTGGGATTCTCGACGTGATTTCTATTTGGTTTTACTATTATTGCAGATAAAAATGAGAATGATAAGAAGAAATTATCATTGTCATTATAGTAAGAGGTAAGAGGATTTTTTTCTTCAAATATTTTTACCAACTATCAAGATTGCTAGCAGCACAAAAGGGTTGCAAAGATCAGACCAGCTCTCACTGAGCGAGGAGAGTTTAGAAACAGACCTGTTGCTGCAGTGAAGTGAGAGTAGCACATGCGGTCAGGGTCTGGATTAGAACTGAGGTACACCTTTAAGATGAATTCCCTGGCCGGTACGTGATCCATTTTAGGCCCTATCCCACAAAACTTATTCTTTTAACACAACGAAACAATTTTTCTCTTTCCATGTTAACGTTACACGACTAAGCTACCCAAGTTTATGAATGATTATATTTAACTACATAGATCAATGCCCAACTGAGTCTACGAAGGTGAGAAAAAATTTTCCTTTCCTCAACATTCACCTTATCTTGCGAACAAAGATTAAAATGACCAGAAATATTAGCTCTAAATATGTTTGTCGCTAATTTTTAGTGAAAAATCGTTTCATTGATTCAAAGACACGAGCTATTGAATAAAGTTGTAGAAAACGATCATGACTGCAGACTATCAGAACGTGGTCTAGATTGAAAAATTGAATTTATACCAGTAGGCGTAATTGAAATTAAGTAGTATGGCTGAAGCCTAATTATTATGCGATTGAAGATACGCAAACGCTATATTTGTTTCTGAAAGAAATCTATTTAGTTGACCAGAGGTTTCTTTTTGTTTAATCGTCTCCAATTAAAGGAATATTCAGGGATCAATAATTGCGCTCACCTTCGTATTCTGGAAAGTAGTCGACGAGATGAGAGTACAAAATCTTCTCCTCAAGAAGATCTTTTTTGTTTAGGAACAGAATAACAGAGGAGTGTTGAAACCACGGATATGTTATGATCGTTTTGAACAACGCCTTGCTCTCCTCCATGCGATTCTGTAAATAAAAGTACATATTATGACTGATTACTGGTTGCAAAAACAATATTACTCGTCAACCAATCTTTCAGACTAATACTTTCTCCGGATTTCAATTTACGTAGATTCAAACGTAGTCTGTAAATTCTTTAATTTTGTGAAAAGTTAATGCCACAAAGTTGCATGTGTGTAGTTAACTTAATTGGTACATAAAAATTAGATTAAACTTATATCAAGTTACTCACCTCGTTTTCAGATTCAAATAAAATTTGATCATATTCACTTAGAGCTACTAAAAATATAATGGAAGTGACGTTTTCGAAACAATGAATCCATTTTCTTCTTTCAGATCTCTGTCCCCCGACGTCTACCATCCTGCAGACAAACGTTCACAATTTCAACTTAGTAATGTATTTCAACTTGGTATTGAGAAAAAAGCTAGTTAATTAATTATACATAAGGCAAAGCAACGCGTACGTGTTGCATGCCTTTATTTTAGCATTGCTATGTCGACTGGCAGTTTTAAATTCTTGATAGATGTTTTAATAATTCAGGAATTGATGATTGCAAAAATAGCGTTATCATAACATTGAAACGCAAATATTCGATCTGATAAAGTAAAGTATTTACTATAAAAACCAATGTGCAAAATGACAATAACTTTCGACAGACTCTACATTAAAAGAAAAAAGAAAAAATTTCTTCTTAGCTGTAATTTAATCTTAACATGTGTACATGTACGCACGATAATGCAAATGAAATTTTGGGCAATATTCATCATTCGAAAAATTTGCATGCTGTTCACAACTTCAGAGAAAACTACATACAACTAAAGCAAGTGCTCGAAAGTATAATCAATTATTTCTTTGATAGCAAAAAAAAAAAAAAGAGAAAATACAACAATGAATAACGGTAGAATCAAGCAAAAACCACGTCGTGAGATGGAGAACAGGATTGAAAAAAAAACATACCAATAAATAAGCCACCGACATTAGAATATTACTCAACCGATTGTATCAATAAGCAATTCAACACCGATGTATTAATTATAATCACTATTGGTCTACTAATGCATACCACGCCATGCTTTATATGTGTACATATAATTGTATGTGTATTACAACGTACAACAAATACAGACGAAAAAAAAAATACGACAAAATACCATTCAGGGATAAACTGTAGATCATCCAGAAATGATTAAAACGAGTTTAGTTTTAAAAAAACGTAGTTTTTTCATATAAATCAATGTCTATAATCGTAACATGAAACTTGTAAATGTTAATGAAACATCGCAAACTCATCTTAAAAGAAAAGTGAAAATAAAGTAATTGTTCGAATTTAACGGAATATTGAAATGCGACAGATTGAATTACTCGTAGCACAACCTTTGTGATTATGATGAGAGAAAAGCTTTGATGAATGCCGATATATAAGAATACCGTAAAGAATGTGACGTGACAAGATGTGAAGAGAAAAAGAAGGAAATCTATAATTTCTATTTACCCCGGTGTTTTGTCAATTCATTGGATTGACATTGAAAGTTCAAGGAGAGAAAATGGAGAATAAATAACTCCTTATTTAATATAATGGAGATGTTAGTGTACCTAAATATGATGGAGTCCAAATCGAAGGGATACTCAATTATTCCAGTAGTCGGAGCTCGAGCCCTGAGAATATCCTGCTCCGTTGGTAGGTAGTCAGGCTTTTCTATACGTTCGAGATCGCTAAGATAACTGCAAAACAAACCAAGCCAACAGTGTTGATAGTGCATGCCATGCAAATATAAAACAACATCAACAACAACAACAAAATACAAAGAGGAAAAAAAAAACAAGGAAACATAACGTGATTAATTTCGGTGGCGCAGTATTACAATTCCAACGCATGCTCCTCCTCTCGCTTCAACTTTTTCCTAATAAAAAAATCATTACAACAGGATATTACCATAACATTGCAAAGTCCATTGGGATCTGTGCCAGAGAAAATGTGAATGAAATATTGATTTCAGATAGAATCGATCCAACGATTAACCAGACTAACGGAACAAAAGAACGCCATTTCTAAACACGGAAAAAGAAACCTTCTTCAACGAATGTTATCGCCGAACAAACTGTAAAAGGAGTTTAGACAATGCCTGTGATACAATTATTCGGATGCAATGTAAACAACGAGAATCAAAGAACGAAAAGGGACAAAATCGAACAGTAATAATACTAATAATAATAACAATAATAACAACGACGATAAAACCAACAATTAGTAACAATCAAGTCAATATAAATGCAGACACAATGCAGAGATAAAAAATTGACGCAGGCATCAGGCAGCAGGCAGCTTGTCGACGATCTTCCTCCACTGGTTATACCGACATACCTAAACCGGATCTCTTCCAAGTCAAACGGATACTCAATAATACCAGTTGTGGGTACTCTGACGCGCAAAATGTCCTGCTCCGTTGGTAGGTAGTTAGGCGCTGCGACCCGGTCTATCTCCATGAGGTAGCTGTAACATCAAACGCTCAATACCCGCAAGTCTGTTCGACATAAGATTTTATACTAGATTGAAAAATGAGATTCGAAGATCGTCAGTTTCCTGAAGAACAAAGTTTGAAAACTTTTTCTCGGGCATGTCGTTTTCATATGCTGTAAATTATAATAAATCAATAAACAAGGGGGAAAATAGCAAAAGAAAAAAGAAAAATTACGGAAACAAGATGACTCGTAACACGAGATACGATTTTTACGAATTACAGCAAACAGCATTGTGCGGTACTGAAGGTATTCGTCTCAATTGCATCGGCTGTGTTGTGGTCAGAGAGTAATCAAAGTCGGAGAGATTATATTGCTATCACTAACCATGCCATTTGTAATCAAAGATATAATCGTTCTGCATTACACCTGAATCCAGTTATTTGTGGATAGAATTTTTTATCTTGTTACCATGCGAGTTGGACATTTCTCTCTCTCTTTCTCCCCTCTCTCTCTCTCCCTCGCTCTCTCGTTGTTAGCACTACTTTTGTATGAAGCTTTTGAGATATGTGCGTCACGGTGTATAAAGAAAGAGAGAGATAAGAAAAAAGAAGCAACATTATTAGGGCATTGTAAATATTCTATTACATTGGAATCCGGGGCATGTCTGGAATTCGTGGTATTCCTTCCGTCCGATTGTAAAGAAAAAAAAAGAAAGAAAGAAAAAAAGACATCGCCAAGGTAATAGACCGTGAATATTTGAAAACCTGTGTAGAGATTAGTGAAAAATGATGTTTAACGTAACAAGTAATGACTTTTTGCTTGTTAAAATAATATACTTCTTATGATAAGATGCTTAACGACATTTCAAGCTACGGTAATCTATTTAAGCCTGTAAGAAAAAGCATTTAATTTTGTAACTTGTACGGATAAAACTTATTCATACACAAGTTATTTCTACTTGTAATGAATTTCATTGATAGCGATACTCACTATTTCGCAGAGTCTGTAAGCTGGTATTCTCGTCGACGGTCGTAACATTCCTGAATCCCAGCCTCTGCCCACAAGTCTTTTATCGCTTCTACATATGGGCTTTCAAATGTCGTTACTGTTTCAAAATCTACGCTTCGTATAAGCTCTGCTTTCTCCTAAATTAAACAAAAATGAATAGTAATTAGCAAACGGTTTCAGTTCCTAGTAGAATCGCTTATTTGCCCACAATTTGAGTTGCATTGACGACAACCTGAGAAGTGGCAACGATTTGCATTTGTCGAGTGTTTTTCTTTGATCATATTCAACCGCTGCCTACGACATGGATAGCATACTCAAGTGCGTAAACAGAGTTTTCAAGCAGCTACGTTACTTACTATATTTGAAGATTCTGCGTATTGGATCTTGAGCAGATCCATGGCTCGGATCATTGACTGCATAGCCATGAATATATTTTGGTAAACCAGCTTAATAAACCCTCGTTTGTCTTCGTCCGAGTATCCAGAACCGTGAATGATTCTCATCTGTTTGATGAATGTAGATTTACCCGACTCACCAGTGCCTGAAAATTATTTCAATCTTTGTTAGAAAATTTTATTCCTTACATATAAGAAGATTATTATCAATAACAATATTATTTCTCATTGGCAACGTGCAAGCAAATAATTTCCAGAGATACGGAAAATTAACATTAGTATCGTTCATATTTACAGCAGACTAATAGGACGAAGCCCGTTTCGCAAAATTAAAATTATTTATGAATAAAATAAATCAGTTCATCATTTTTATTGGCAAACGATAACATTCACATCTTGGTTGCAAATTATAAGTTGCTCTAAATAAATTTACTATATTCGACTGAACCTGATTTGAATCAAGTAATTTGAACTTGCATCAGAAAATGAAATGAATGAGTTTGAGTAATTTGGAAAAAGAAATGATGTTTTTTTTTTCAAAGAAGTTGTAAAAAAAACACTTTTTGGGGGATTGACAAAGTTTCAGGAAAGATATCAGACAAATAGGTGTATATTCCCAGCATAAAGGTGGTAAGTGAAAAAAAAAAAAGAAAAAAAAATTATCAAACATAGTGTAAAATTGAATTTGAAAATGCTTTTATGCTTCTAGATTATGGACCGCATCAATGCATTGAGCTCTTATACTTTCAACTATTGTACATCTCATAATAAAATGCAATAGCTGTTCGAATTGAATGAGTACGAGGGGCGATTAAAGTGTTACAAATAAATTGGCAATTTGTACCACATTCTTCATCACAAAGCAACAACGCAACGATTACATTCATTTGAATAACTGAATAGATAAAAGGTGATATGACGTTCTTTTTGATGGACAGAATGAAATAGAATAGAATTGAAATATAAATTAATTATAACGTGTATACGCGCGCGAATTTCATTAGCTCAGATTAATTGATCACATTAGAAAACTGCATAATAACTGTAAACATATATCAAAGAAAGAATTTGGAAAATCATTATCGACAGGTGTTTCAAATCCAGTTTATAGAGGCAAAATTATATTATTGACCTCTTCAATTAAGTATAATTATTATTATCGTCATCATTATCGTCGTCGTCGACATAGTCGTAATGTAATCTCTGCAATAAAGATGTTTCATCGATTTGATCTATACTCGTTGAGCTCAACTTCTTTAATTAGATAAATTGTTTTTGTCTCTTTATTTTGCTAAAAATCTTTTTACACATCATCATAGCAGTTTGGAAAAGTCCTCGTGCACATTAATGATAACAGCAACAAAGGACTGTAGGTCATTAAATTTTAGTCACACGTAGGTCGATCAATTACGAACCTATTGGAGTAGAAAATGAATCGATGCTGCATATTAATACTTTAATTTGAAGTAATTCATTGTTTTGTTCCTGACAAATTTACGTTATAGTCGTTGAAGCTATTAAATACCATTCGAAGGATTGAAAGCTTTCTTAAATATTTATTGGAATTTCTAACGAAAGAAGCTATATAAAAACTAACTGTCCAGAGTATTTCATTTTTCTTTCCTTTCAACAAATTGCGAATGATTTACGAATTTTTTAGAAAACGATTCATTTGTTTATCACCCATTTTTCTGTAAATATCGCAGAGTTGATAATAAAAAATGATTCAACAACAAAGTAGTCGTACATAGATTGTTTATCCAATTGTACGATTACTGAGGTATGTATGAAGATATCTTTAAAAATAGAAAACTGAAAAATCTTGAAATTATAAACAAAAGCTTAGATTATCGATGCTTTATTTAAAAAACTATTCAAAATCTGGAAAGATTCGTTCCATTTTTATCTACAATACCTGATTTTATTCAAACGGATTTTTGTATTTTTGCTCATTCGCTGTTTAAATCTTACCATTTGTTGATTATGTATATAGAAATAAAAAAAAAAAAACAAGTAAATAAATAAATAAATAAATAAATAGACAGTGTACAGCCAGGGCAAAAAAATACCTCAAGCATTATAATATCGAAACTGTAGATAATAAACTAAGGTAAAATGAAATACAATAAATAATAGACAGTGAATTAAAATACAATAAAACTACAGAGAATAAAGTGTAAAAGAGAGAGAGAGAGAGAGAGAGAGAGAGAGAGAGAGAGAGAGAGAGAGAATCCTGTAGTATACATAACTCTCTAAGGACCACAGGCATAAATTACAAGAAAAAAAGAGAAGCAATAATAACAAACTAAGGCTAAATTAATTTTAATAATAATAGAGAGAAAGCAACAAAGTCAAGAGAGATGGATGGAGAGAGAAAGAGAGATCCTTAGAGTGGGAGCGGATACCTACGTCGACGCGACCGACGCGACGCGCCGACGCGAAGACCCAGGCCGAAATGAGGAAGAGATGAGAGTGAAGGGAGAGAGGAAGTGGAAGGGGAAGGGGAAGGGGAGGGGGGAGGTGGTATCGCGACCGACGGTGAAAAGCATGAATGAACCGGCGGCCGGCCGAGTCGAGCCGAGTCGAGCCGAGTCGAGCCGAGTCGAGCCGAGCTTGGAAACCGAGCTTGCGAAGAGAGCAAGGCAAGGTGAGCTCTTTGCTCACACAGAGACGCTCTACTCAGCGTTTGCGCTGCTCGCTTGGCATGCCTACTCTGTAGATGACGTTACGCGCGGTGAACCGAGTGGCTGCCACCCCCGCGACGCAATGAAAAAAAATATGGAATAATGAAGGAATTGAAGGGTTGCAAAGATGGGATTTTTAATGAGGTTAAAATTCTAATTGAAAGAGCATTAAAAATGTAAATTAATAAATAGGTAATGAAGAAATTTGAAATGTAGAATAAGAAAATGTAGATGTGTATTAAAAAAATTCACGAAATTTTGATTATTCTATGAATATGAAAATTTCGATATTTCGTTCCTTCTGACAAACCGACATTTGATTTCTATCATCCCTATTCAGTTCGATCAATCGATTTCGATTTTTCCATACATTTATCATAGCTCTGTATTATTATTAGCATTATTGTTACTGGGTGTTGAGTTATTTGTGATATTCCCTGAGAATTCTAGATTTTTCAGACAAGAATCATTATTTATCCAGTTTATTCTTATCTACACAATAAATGAAAAATACAACAGTCATACGAACAAGAATATTCTAAATTTGACGAGATCACAGCTCATTGTGAGGCGAATTTATAAGAATTCGCTAGAACGTACAATTTTTAAGAGGTCAGTGCTCGGTTCATGAGCATTGCCTTGAAGTTGAAAGAAAAATTTGTTTTTTCTCACCAAATGGCTAAATTTTGTATGAACCCAGGATGAAAATTATTATATTCCAGATACGACATGAAATTCCCTGAGATTTTTAGGTTTTTTCTCTTCGATATTAATACAAAATTCTCGACCATCCGAATAGTCGCTAAAATTCGAACGATTCGACCCCCCCCCCCCCCTCTCCAAAAAAAGAAATTAAAACTAATGGAAAAAAAGTATGCAAATAGATACTGATTAAATGTTCAATGTATTCAAGTGTGTAATACGTTGATTACATCATCGTAAATATGTCCCGAAAATAGAAGTTACAACAATTTTCATAAATTTAGACTAAATTTTAGTATTTTATATATATATATATATATATATAGCTTGTAGTATAAGAGGTATTACGAACAGTTACTGGTAGTATGAAAATGAGATTAATTTACCATTTACTTGAATCGAGCGTAGTTAATTATAATATCTTGATTTCAAAGATATTGTGTGTTTGCGAGAAGAATCGATTAAAAAAATTTTCACCGGATTTGATGAAGTACTTTTTATACACACAATTAGTGATATCGTAATGTCAAGAATTTATCTCGAAGATATTAAACTTTCCTTTTTTACGGCGTATAATGTATAATAGATTCTAATTTCAATCAAAAGAATCAAAATTTATTTGAATTGTCGTTAAAAAGAAAGTCAAATTTAGATTCCATTAAAATGAACGAGATTTATTTGAACCGAAATAATTTTAGGGGATAAAAAAAACTGTAAAGTTACTCGTCCCTGAAGCGAGGTTTCATTCCTTTTCCTCACATCAATACTGTTGCTGCAGTAATTCGATGACTACAGATTGTAAATTTCACCACCCATATAGTATATTCCCTGTGATTTCCAGGTTTTTTTTTTTTTTTTTTTTTTTCCCCTTAAGGTATATCAAATTCGCTGAGAATTCCCTGATTTCATAATTTCAATGAATAACGGATATAAAAGATCTGCAGAGTCGATGACGAAGGGGTTTGTGGTCAGATTGTTGCGATTAATGTAATTAATGCGTGAACATTGAGATTCTGCATTTGTAGAATCAGTGGTATTTCTCGCGAAGCATAATCACCGATTTACTACATCATCATCGGTGGTAAAATTTTCCCATCGTTATAAACAAAGGCAAAAGTTGTCTGTTTGTGACAAAAGTGTACCATTCGTAAATTATAACCTCATATTACCGAACTTCAAATCTGATTTCAAATTCATGAGTTATGAGAGATAATTGGAAGCGAGGTTGAAAGATAAATTTTGTAAACTCTGCATGCAGCAATTTCATTCGTGAACTACGAGGGTTAGTTTAGGAATAAAAAAAAAATTGAAAATACGGAAATTATAAAACAAAGCTTATCTATGTCTATACTTCATTACAAATCGTTTTAAAATTCTTCAAAATATGGTAAATTAGTTCAATTGTTGTTGTTTTTGTTGTTGTTGTGTAGTCATCGTTGAGTATTTAATTTTAAAACATTGACCGATATTGATTATCGGATCAACAAGTGGCATTAATATTGAATTGACTACTGAAAAAAAGAAAGAAAAAAAAAAAAATCTGTGACGACGACTTGGTAAATAATAGTCTACTTAACAAAATGAATCACGGTAGAGTGAAATCGAACAAATCTTCCAAATTTCTGTCAATTTTGAATCGATATCAAAGCTTTTCTTTATAATTCCAGAAACGAAAAAAAAGGAACGATTTTTTTTTTTTTTGATCAATGAACCCCTTTAATGGGTTTTGAGCACGTCGTCACGTGACCGATTTGATAGTATTAACGAAAATCCATCTAATTATTTTGTAAAACATGGATTCGATTGAAATATTTTTCACGTGGTAGAATCATTTTCATGTTAAACGGAGTGCGCTTTGGTCAGCTAGCGAAAAAAATACTTAAAAAAAAAACTATACGATGTTTATTTAACAACCCTTGTTGCTGACCAGAGCCACTCGCTTTCTAACAATATACCAAGATCATTTTGATACGGAAAAATTCCAAATCGATTCGAAGGATATTGAAGATTATAATCCAGATTCTTGTGATAAGAATTCTTAAGAGGATGCTACAGTTAGATTTTACCGACCGAGTAAAATGTCAGATACCGATGCAGTAAAAATGCCATAGTCAGCGCTATTTTTTTTACCGCAATTCCGAAGCAAAATGTTCCGTAAAAAGTGTTTAGTTTCGTGGTGGTGAAAAAATACAGGGTGGGGACAAATTTTTGGGAAAAAAATTTCATGACATTTCCAGTTTTTTCACGTCCTAAACCTTAGTTTTCCCTGACATTTTCCAAACTCTAGTAAGTTACTAAAACCTAAAACCTCTACATTCGGTTAAAATTCAATTCGAATGATCGAAAAGTGACATTATCAGTTTTGTCCATAACCAAATTAAAAATCCCCTGACATTGCCAGGTTTTCCAGATTTTCCAGACATGTGGCGAGCTGAAAATATCTCAAGGAATTGTATCCGGCAATATAAAACAATAATCAATGCTATGAGTGCCAAACATCCGTCAATTACCGTCGCATGAAATAAGACTTTCTCATTTATATATTATGTAGTATTCGTCATTTTATATTACAAAATTTCACTTCTCTCTGGTTTATTTTCAGATACGCGTAACGCCGGGCTTTTCCAACTGACCATAGTACAAAAAACAAGTGCCGTTGAACGCGGTCGGTAAGTTAGCGATCCTCAAAAATCGGTCAGGTGACACGACGCGGTGACGGAGTCACGTGCGTGGGGAACCACCTAGTACCGCGTACAGATGCCGGGTGCCGATCGCGCCGATCGCTCGGCCCTGCCGCGTCTCGAACTCCGTCGATAAAGAAGGAAAGACACCGGAAAGACGGAAAGATGCGAGACGGCGCGGAAGACGAGTCGCGGAGGATCTTCCTTGCCTCCTCGCCGGCTAGATTCAGAGCGTAAGCTTCCTGGGGCGGCGGGTCCTCCTCGCCCGCTCCGCGCCGGGTTCGGTCGATAGACGCCGACGAGCCCCACCCGCCGTATCGGGAGCCCGACCAACCGACCGACAGACCGACAGACCGACAGACCGTGTTTAGCCGGCCGCCCGCGCCGCTGCATACGAACGAAAGAACGGACGAACGAACACACGGTTTGTCTATTCGGTTTCGGGCGGACGGTGTTGGTTGAAACTACGAGGAATGACGGGTAATTTTGAATAGAAAATTTCAAAACCCAAGATGCCGCTTTCTGGGGTTGCAGCTGTGACTTCCATTGATGCATTATCCCTGCATCGTTTTTATTTATTTATTTTTCTTTGGGTAGGGGTAAAAAAATTGAATCGATGAATCATTGAAGGACCCAGAATATCGAATTTTTATAGAGGCTGTTTTTTTATTCGTATAATTTTCGAAAATTTGGAAAGTTGAAGTATGTAAGTGAGAGTAATACAGGGAATGTATAGAAAGGTCAAAACATGGAATAGCAGAATCGAGAATCTGTATGTGATTCTGTATTGTTTGGAATAATTCTGAGGATTCTACATTCTTTGGCATTCTATGTTCTAAACTTTCTAAACTTTTTTACTTCTTCATGATTCGACTCTTGAAATTTTTAAATTCTATATATCAAGTTTTCACTTTTTTGGAAATTCGATATTGTGGCCTTTCGATTTTTTGACTTTTCTGTATTTTTACTTTCACCCCGTTTTTTCCCCACAACATTAGCACCATTTTGTGTGATATAATGTAGGTTAGGATTAATCTTGTTTTAAACTTTTTTGAAATTTAACCCGGAAGCCCCCGAAATTGGTTTCCAATAAATAAATAAATAGGAATCTCCTCAAAAGCACAGATCTTTCAACCAACCCTGTATCTTCTCGCAAGCTCTGACAAGTTTGCCATTATTTAAAACGTACATATTTAGTTTATTAAACTCTTGGTATTTAGCATATAATTCGACCGTGGGAGTAATTATTTGGAGAAAATCTTCTATAAGTGTAAGAAATCAATCATCATTTATGTTACTATTTGATAAAAATATCAGCATCGTTAAACGGAGGATTTTAAGTCAATTGTCCACTGATATTAAATTCACCAATAAATCAAATTGTAATTGGACACAGTTGGTATAAAATGCTTTATAGATGACGATGATAATTTATTGTAAGTTAGAATCAATGCTCGCTGATTTCTCCCAGTAACACATTTTTAGCAAATAATTAATACAGGGTGTCCCCAGTTATTTTTGAAAACGTAATTCCCTGAGAATTCCAGGTTTTTGTAGACAAGAATAATTATTTATCCAGTTTATTCTTATATAAACAATAAATAAAAAATACAACAGTCATACGAACAAGAATATTTTATATTTGACTAGAGCACAGTTCATTGTGAGATGAATTTGTAAGAATTCGCTAGAACGTAGAATTTTTAAAAAGTCAGTGCTTGGTTCGTGAACATTGCCTGAAAGTTGAAAGAAAAATTTGTTTTTTCTCACCAAATGGTTAAACTTTTATGAACCTAGGATAAAAATTATTATATTCCAGATACGACGTGAAATTCCCTGAGAATTTCCTGATCCCATAATTTTCATGAATACTGGAGACCATGTAGCAGTAATCAGTAGTAAAAAAAAAAGAAAAGAAAAATGCGATTGTCTGAAATTCGGAAAAATCACGATAAACCATTTTCATAGATAATCATGAGATTTTAAAAACTCAAATCTTTTTCAAACTGATCCCAGAATTGCTGAAGGTTGATTTTTTATTTGTACATTTGATTCACGTCAAAGTAACGAACTTCGAGATTGTTGAAACTATATACGAAGAAGCAATCGAGGCATTTTTCCGTTTCTTCATCCTTCAGAATGTGAAAATATATTTAGTTTAATGAGAGACGTTTAACTCAGAGTTAAATCGTCATAAAAAAAAAAATCACGAAATAGCGTTTTTTCATTCTGCAAAAAGTCTACCGTTACATTAACTTTACAATTTACATACTTCAAAGCGGCCGTTCGATTTAGGCAAACCGACCACTGCACGTGATTTACAAAGTCACAGTTCCCACGAGGTTAAATTAAACGATTTGGTAAGTTTAACGTAACGAAAGAATGAAAAAAAAAAAAAAAAAAAAAAAAAAAAAAAAAAAAAAAAAAAAAAACGTCTACGCACCTTCGGATTTAATGACTTATCAGAAGCGTTCATTCGTTTTATAGTTTAACAATTTGAGTCACAAGTATTGGTTTTAGTGGTCGCCGATTACGAATCTGAATTCAGATTTCGAAAATTCGAAATGTCGGCCGGAAATTTCAAATTTGATCAAATACGGTCAAGAAATTCTATGCAAAGTCTAACCGAAGAAAAATTCTCATCAATTTGTTTTACTTTCTTTTTCATTATTCGGAAACACTTTCGGATTATTTGGCGCCAGAATTCGACTCCCCCCGATCCGCGTAAAGCAGTTTGTTATTGAATAAAAAAAGAAAAACAATAATTTTCTTTTACTCCGTAGTTACAGTTCAACAAAGTCCAAAAATCTCTATAAAAACCAAAGAAGTGTCGATTGGAAGTAAGGTGTAAGAAAAATGATGAAATTATTTGAAAATATTTTTGACCGTCGTGAAATCGTGTGTAGTTGAAAAATTTAATTATATTAAATAAATGACATAAATTTCGATTTTTATATATATATTATATACATATATAGAAAAATTATTGTTATATGCATGCGCGACGTTATTTTATTAGAAAAAAATAGGTCAAATTTTCAGAAAACTCAATTTCAAGAACTGTTAAATAATATGTACCCGCAACCAACCATACATGTATATACTACCTACGAAAAGTATATTTTTCCGCGTTAAAAATAAAAGTTATTCAATGATAAAAATTAGTTTGTCTCAAATTTAAACGACTTTTTTTCATTTCGACTATGAAATAATAGTTGAAAAATGAAAAAAAAAAAAAAGAACATAGTATTTCACAAATTTAATGTTATCCTCTTTACCGAAACGTAAAAATTTTCCCCGAAATTTCCGATTACTTGACAAGAAACCAAGTTTTCTAACGTAAGATATTGTAAAAAATTTACACCTTCGTAAACTTTTTTTGGAACCGGTTATAGATTTACGAAAAAAAAATCACAACATTCCGTTTATTTACAGGTCGTTCAATTTCCTACAAATATATATATATATATATATATCGCTCTTTCGCGATAAGCCAATCCGTTGTTGAGTAATGAAATTCCAATGAAGAGAGAGAAAAAAAAGAAAAAAAAAAAACTTTCCCGTGTTATTTAAACGGAAAATGGAAAATCGCAAATAAGCATACAAAAACTCGATCTATTACAGAATTTTTTTTTTTTCGTCATTTTGAACGATATTTTCACGGTGACTATCAAAAAAACAAAAAAAAAAGTCATTAACCCTAATATATATAAATATCTATATATATATAATATTAATATATTATAACGATGGTATGATAAATATGGCCTAGCCTGGCTGCCTAGGCACCTGAAAAATCCGACCTGGGATGGAAAACGACTTGAAACTTCCCGCCACCGCCGCCGCAAAACACAAAAGGCTGCCTGAGACACTTTCGGCTGAACCTCGAACTGAATTTGATTAAAACACATCCCCTTCCGCCATATGCAGGAAAAAGAAATAATAAAAAAAAAAGAACGTAAAAAAAATTGCAAACACCGCCGTAAATTTCCACCAAGAAAAAGTATTTTTGCGTAGAAATAATTTTTTTGATTACGTGTGTCGTTTTTACAAACGTCAAAACCATTTTTCCAAACTCTTTCCATTTTTATACTTGTTGTTGTTATTTTTTTTTTTTTTCATTTTATTTTTTTTTAAGCTATCAAAGTAAATATAGCGTAAATTGTTCAGATTTTCTTCAATCTTGAAACCAATTTGATTAATCAGATTTCGATACGCCTGGGTTGACAAAATATCGAAATTTTCTTTCTTCGCATTCTTCTTATACTCCAATCGCGAAATAATTATAGAAATATTTCCCCCTTCTACCAATTAATTCGAAGAATAATTTTTCTCTTAGGTATGTATGTACATCTATACACGCTTAATAACCTGCATAATAATAAATACATATAGTAACTAAAAATTTTCCAAATCACCGCACAATCGACGAACCACCGAAGTTTATTTTATTTTTCCTTCACCAATGATGATTGTTTGTTTGTTGAAAGAAGTGAAGACAAATTAGGGAGAAAAAAAAAACAATCAAAAGTTAATCCTTTCCGTATTAAACGGATAAAGGCAAGGAGAAAAAAAACAAAAAAAAAAAAAAAAAAAAAAAAACCGTGGACGACAAATGCATTATTCGAAAAATTCGAAAAACAAAAAAGATCAGGAATTACTTTTATTTGTTGTAGAAGAAAAAGAAAAAAAAGAAAAGAAAAGAAAAATGTCTATATTATTTTCTCTTCTTTGCCTTTGCATAATATATATATATATATATATATATATATATATATATATATATATATATATATATAAAACTATTGGTATTACGGTGACGAATATGAAAAGAATTGCAGTGACTTCAGATAAAATGAGAAGGAAGGAGGAGGAGGAGGAGGAGGAGGAGGAGGAGGAGGAGGAGGAGGAGGAGGAGGAGGAGAAGGAGGATACTTAGAAACACAGAGATATAATATAAGAGGTTCTTATCTAAGTAAGACAAGCGGCGCAACGCGACGGTCACCACACTGACCGCTCATAGATTATAGAACAGCTACTAATGACCAAAGATAAGATAAGATAAGATAAGATAAGATAAGATAAGATAAGATAATTGTCGTTGACTTATCGCTAAATCCCGTCGGATGTGTACATTATAATGCAGGGAATACAGAAATACTTTTATCCATTTATATGTGAAGAATGTGTGAAAAATCTCTGGGCAGAAGGAAAAAAAAAAAAAAAAAAAAATGAATGATATAAATAGATAAAGAAAAATTGCAGTTCTTCCAATGAGAAACAATATATATATATATATACATATTATAAGGTCATCAAGGTATAACGTATAATAAAAATTATTAAAACATTTAACGACAAATTGCCAAAAATAATCGTCTTAACAATATAAGATCACTATCATTATTACACTATTTATAATGATCTGATATTGACCTATGCATTGTTTAGGATTTATTAAACAAATGAAGAAAAAAGAACACGTATATATATATATATATATATATATATACATATATAGGGACTGTGTAAAATTATGTTTACAAGTCGTTGTAGAAACGTGAATATTTTTTATAATTAATTTTATTCCTACATCTGATCCGTGCGAGTAAATGAAAATCTTATCGCAGGACAAATCGCATAAGCGAATATTGGTTAATTAGAAAAAAAAAAATAAATAAAAGAAAAAAGAAAAACAAAGAAAAATTTCACCGATCTAAAAGTTATTTAACCGATAAATAGCAATCGCTGATTATTTAATCGCTATTCAATTGATCATCGTTTCACTTCCAGAAGATTGTCAATGGTTTTTTTTTTTCCATGAGAGAGGAGAGAGAGAGAAAAAAAAATGGGAATACCATTCCAACAACAAAGAGGAATATTTCACGGTCAGAAAGAAAATCAACAACAATAATAATAATAATAATAATAATAATAATAATAAAACATAACAAAGGCGAGAATTATTATGAATAAATGAATTAAACGATATGAAATCCGAAGTATATATATATATATATATATGTATAATTTAAATATATAATTATTTCGTCGTGTGAGATTTTTTTTTTCCAATTTCCAATTGTTCGGAAAACTTTTCAAATAATAATACAAACAATAGTGATTAAGTAACCAATGAAAAATCAAGCAATAACACAAGGAAGAGTGAAAAAAAAATAAAATAAAAAAAATAAAACAGCAAAATGTTATAGACGAGAGAAAAAATTAAATAAAATAATAAAATTACGCCTTTATGCACGCACGTTTCCGTTTCCGGTGTGCAACATGTGGTGCATATGTGTATACATATATGTATAAATATATATCCATTCATCCATCCATTAATCCCTGTTTTATTAATACATCATTTCGCGGAAGAATTTCATTCGTCGTTTGTTAAAAATAAATTATAAAACTACTGTACAGGATTATTTTTCCTTTTCTTTTTTTTTACATACCAACCGATACCAACGTAAATTGAATTCTTGTCGCCGTATTCTTCGCACCTCGATAAAATAAAAGGTGCGAAAACTTTTTCATTTTATACCCAGCCAATAATAATAATAATAATAATAATAATAATAATAATAATCAAATGATTTTTAATCGAATAATTAAAACTCTTGTATTATACATATTATATATAAAACAAAATTGCTGCGCGGATGAAAATGAAGAAGATTGGGGGGGAGGGGGGAGTAAAAAAAGAAAGGAGTGAGGAAAGGGAGAAGAAAAAAAGAAGAAAAAAAAAAACACGTACGACAACCTCTGGAAAATCGTTCGACGTGAAAAGAATAATGTCGTTGGATAAATAAGATTAATTGATAAACTGCAATGCTGCCTAGATTATTATTTACGTCCGTTCAAACTCTAAAGCGTTTAGTATATAATTGAGTATAATTTACTTTATTCACTCATCTCTTCTATTCTATTCTTACGACAGTATATATATATATATATATATATATGTAGGTATGCGGTGCACAAATGTATAATGTACGTATACATTATATATATATATATAGGTATGTTGTAGTAAAGTAACCTTTGAACTATATATAATATATAATATAATATATGACACCCGGTGGGAGGAGATAGAAAAAAAAAAGAAAGAAAGAAAGAAGAATTTCGAAGTGAAGAATAAGGTATAATATGAAACGGAAATTGCACTGAAAGAAATACAAGAAATTGTAAGAAAAAGTACGAGGGAGAAACCGTGTTCGGTAAGTAAGTATGCGGTTAGTGCAAGGCTCTGGGGAAAATAGTTTTTCGCAATCGCTAAAGTCGTTACAGTCATTCCGCACAAATATATATATATATATATATATATTAGACTGTATCAAAAAAATTGACTTTTTTTTTTTTTAATGGTATACTGAAAATATTGTTCAAGATGACGAAAAAGAAATACCATAAAAATTTCAGATTTTAATATTGATATTTAGATGTGCCTCATCGCGATTTTCTACTTTCCATAAGAATAACATGGCAAAAATGGTTCTTGCTCCTTGCGATTTTTATAACTAGATAACGACGCGTCGTACAGAAAATTCATAAACATGTTTTTGTAGGAAATTGAACGTTCTACAAAAAAGGTCTGTTGTCATTTTACGATAAATCTCCTCCTTCAAAAGTTATTTGAGGTCCTTTGCTGATGTTTGACCTCAAACAAAAAAAATAAAATAAAAAAAAAAGTAGACATACACACACACACACACACGCACACAATTAGAATAATTGCAAAGCAGACAAATTTTGCGTTATAAATAGCATGCAGATGATTCAATTTGTAGATGAATTATCGGGGCAGAATTGTTATTTGAAAATTGAAACTTTCAAAACTGGGAATGGAGTAAGATTTTTTCAAAAAAATTTACCAACGTGTGAGAATTTTATATTCATGAAAATAATATGATTTTAAACTTCTTTTTAGATTCATTAATAATATTGAAAAATTACGTCCTCCTTCCATTTTTCTGCAAGCACTCATCTAATGATGATATCTATCTAAACAATTATCATTTTCATCAACTAAGTAGTAATAAAAATACAGTGAAATTTGTCGAGGTCTCTCTAAAAATTTCATATCCACCCTTTAATTTTTTGCGTATATAGTTGCTCGTAATTTATTTATTTATTTATTTATTTTCTTTTCTTAAGAAACGATAGATTGTTTGAAAAATCGTCACTTGATTGGAAATACGCAAAATTTGAATACAATAACGTTATAATTGAATATAAGATGAACATTGACTTGTTTAATCATTAATTTGCAATAATCAAAGTCTTTTAAAACTTAAATTTCAAAAACAAATATGACCTCCGGGTATCTTGTCGTTGGTAAAAATTTTATCCCACGCAGTAAATAATTATTCGTTATATAAAAATGAAAATAAACTGAATATTATTGTTATTATTATTATTTTTCACTTTACGTAATCGGTCTTGCGGGCAAAAAAAAAAAAAAACGAGATCATTTCTTTTTACACGATATTTTATCAATAATCTAGATCTTGAATAATCGTAGCTAAAATATGATCGACTAATAATTTACTAATTGGCTAATTTAGAATTTTGTACGGACATAATGGCAGGTTTATTAATTTTAGTTGAAGAAATCAAGTAAACGATTGTCGCATAAAAAACCCCAAGTTGCATAAAGCACATAATTAACAACTAAGCCATCTTTAATTGTAAACTAAGGCGTTCTACAATATAAGGTGACCGTGTCAAAAACGCATGAAAAAAAAAAACTATTGGTATTTGAAATATATAGTAAATCAAACGTGTTATGTAATAACGTATGAATATACCGGGTGTCCCAGAACACCGATTCTTACCCCTTCTAACATCTGAAAAACTGATTTTTATACAACCAAAACATTGTCTAAACGGTCTGAAATTTTTCGCAAAATTTTTAAAACTTCTATTTTTCACTTTGAACATTTCTAGACCGGTTTCATTATGAAGTTGTGGGAAAAAAAAATTATAAATCCATGAGCGAGTGAAAAAAATAATCGAAAAATCACTCCGTAATGAAACTGGCGTAGAAATGATCAAAGTGAAAAATAAAAGTTTTGAGAATTTTGCGGGGATTTTCAGACCGTTCGAAGAATGTATTACTTGCCATAGAAAAAAAATCAAAAAAATCTGCCCATTAAGGGCTCGGTATTCAAAAATGTTTGGAATAAAAAATATTTTCTGAGAAGTTGTTGAAAATTGTTAAAAAGATACTTTTCAAAACCAATTTATTATATTCGTAATTAATAATCGAACAGTTTGATAAAAAAAAAAAAATAAATAAATCTGAACAAATTCAGGATACTGTTTCAGAGTTGGGACAATTGCAGAAATAATATTGAATGAAAATCGGAAATTGTCAGGATCAGACGTCGGTTGTTGGATTCGCATGGAATTCCCCATAGATATGGGGAACGGAATCTATGTATACATTCTGCATTATTTTTAACAATCACGTGTTTATTGAAAATCGGTTAAATTACTTTTATACAAAAGTAGTACGTTTTGCGCGTATTTTTAGCCCACGTTCAGTACGTGTAAAGTAATCTTAAAGTTTCTACGCCAGTGCATAATAAAAAAATGAGCATTGGTTCAGTTATTTATAAAAAAAAAAAAAAAAATGCACTTTTACGTCCTACGATTGTTAAGTACTATTTAAAAACCCAAATTTTTTGACTACTTTGTATCGAGAGTCTAAAAAAAAAAAAAAGAGTCTAAAATTCTCAAATCATTACTTTTACAAAATTCTTCCCCTTTCCTTGAAATTTACGTGTGTGGCAGTGCTGGCTTATTAACGTTAACCTACCACCACCACCACCACCAGCATTTTTTAGACTTTCCCGAAGAACACAAGACTCGACATTTTGGCTGAAGTTATTAACATTAGCGTAACGAAACGTTGTGGGGAAAAAAAATCGGTATTTTGTAACTTTACACAGTGACAATGAAGTGTGGCTAAGTTTTGAGAAAACACTTCTACTTTGGCCTTATATTATAATTTACTGTATTTCAAAGATTCTTAAAATTACGAAATAACATGTTTTTCCGAAACACGAATGATTACAATAAAGTTACCAACTTCAGCCTCATAAAGAAACCCGAACTTACGATGCAGAGTTAGTTTTTTTGATTTTTCCGGTTAACACCAGTTTGAAACAGTATCAATAATATCGCCACTAATATCAATTCTCAAAAAGATATGTATATATATATTTGAAAGTCGACAACGAAAGTAATTCAAATTTGGAGAAACTCTTCTCTCCATTTGTTCTCTCGCATATAATATGACTTTTGGCATTACCCTGAGATATTTTACATAATATATTTCTATTCAACGGTATTCCAATTATGTAAAACAATAATATCAATAATAGTAATAATAATCATGACGATGACGATAATGATGATGATGATGATAAAAACTTTTCCACCACAGCGTACACGAGTGTCGTGTCTCGAAACTGTTGCGTTAAATTATATTCAATCATTCCATCCATCTGTCGCGCTGTACGTACCACCTATTAGAAAACAATCATAACAATCCAGGCTGCTATACTCTGAACTTCAGAGTACCTACACTCCACCTTCAGGCATATCTATACCAATAGTATATAATAACCTTTTCATTCTTAAGGGGTGTAAGACTGTAAAACACACGTTAAAATAAATTCATCTGCGATGCAACAACTGTCCAAGAAGAAGAATAGTCGAATTGCTTTTTAAAAATCCGTTCCCTTGATTTCCCTTCTTTGTGCGGACCGGTACGAATAGGTATGCACAACATAATACATGCATGCACACGTATGTAACAGAAGACCGTCGAGGGTTGAAGGGGAGGGAGGTGGTTTTACGAAGACGACGGAAACGACCAATCGAGAAGGATGAAAAGCAGCACGTCGAACGAGAGAGAGAGAGAGAGAGAGAGAGCGGAAGTAGAGGGATGAATGATTGCGGTTGTGACATTGACAATGAGATACGAGAAGAAAGGAGGGGGGGGGGGGGGGAGGAGGAGGAGTAGGAGGCAGAAATTCGCTGCAGCGAGTTATTTGATTTGGCGAAGTAAGTAAAATACGAGAGTGAGAGACTAAAAATAAGGGTAAAAATTGAATAAGAATAAGAATAAGAAATAAGAGAACAAACAATTCCTCACCCAAGAGCAACAGCTTGAGCTCTCGCCTCGCATCTCGCTTGTCCCTCCGAAGTTGCCTCTCGATCTCTTGGTTGATCCGCTTCTGTTCCTTGGCCTCTTCTGACAGGCAGCACGCCATGTTTCAGGGCAAAATCCTCGGAGGGAGGAGGGAGAGAGAGAGAGAGAGAGAGAGAGAGAGAGGGAGGGAGGGAGGGAGGTGGTGGTTGCGTCGTGTGGGGGTCGGTCCGAGTGGAGTGTAGGCTGTAGGCTCGGCTCAGAGCTCAGCTCAACTCGGCTCAGCTCGGCTCAGCCGATATTATCTTTTGCCGTCGGCGTCGGCGGCGACGGAGGTGGTGGTCGTACTCGTAGCGGCGGCGGTGGTGCTGCAGCGGGGAACCCGAGCCACCGTGACCGCGGTGGTGGTCCTCCTGCTCCTCCTCCTCCGGTGCGGCAGCAGCCGTTTTCTCCCCTTATTTTAGCCCCGTTATTTTGTCCTCGGTGCTCGAGCCGCGGTCGTGGCGCGACGACTGAAACGGTGAATGGACGACCGGCGGCACCGGCAGTAGCGGCGGCGGCGGCGGCGGCGGCGGCGGCGGCGGCGACCTCCTCCTTTTTCGTCTTCTTCTTCTTCTTCTTCTTCTTCTTCTTCTTCTTCTTCTTCTTCCTCTTCCTCTTTACCTTCTTCTTATCCTGCTGCAGCGAAATGCCGACGACGAGGTTGCATCAAAACCGCACTCGGTCCACTCCTGCTCTCCTCCCCTCACCCGCGAGTTGAGCTTTTTATACTCGACTCGAGGGCCACACGCCACTCGCACCAACGAACAGCGGCGGCACAGCGACGTCGTCGATCCGCGACACGCACGCACGCACGCACGCATGCACGCACTGATCACCCACGCACCGACACTCACTTTATATCGTTGACCAGCACCGAATCCGAGGGATCGCAGCTCGACGACAACACGGCTCTCGTTCCGTTTCGATCGGGCAAAGGAGAGGCTAGGCAGTTAGGCACCGTGCGCTCGGTATTCCCTCTGGGTTAAATCGTCCCTCAGGCCCCCCCGCGTACCGAGTTTTAAGTTGCACGTCGCTCCTCCGGCTCGAATTCGAGCCGCTCTGTCACTCTTTCTCTTTCCCTCTTTCTCCTTCGCCTCCACCTCCGCACTCCGCGCCACTCCGCACGGCTCGACCCTCGTTGGCTCGTTCGGAAACTCGCTCGCTAGCTCGCTGGGTGTGGTGGGCCGCCTCAGGTAACGTATGTATGTACGTACGTACAGACGACGCAGATCGTCTGCTGCAACGGACCAGCCCTCCTCCTCGACTCGCGCCGCGCCCGCGATACTCGCCGTTTATATCCGGCGGAGTTGTGGGGGCCGACGAGGAGCGCAAATGATCCTATTAGACAAACTAGATTTTCCGAAGCCTGTCGCCACGGTGTGCACGTGTTTATTTAATATGATTAAATACACTAACGAAATAGACGGAGACGTAAGGGGGAGGCACGGCGAACGGATCGGCCGGCGTTTAGGTTAAATTATTATTAACACAGTTTATCACCGCACTTGACACACTGTTTACTTTTAGTACGGCATCACCGTTTCAACGAAACTCACAATTATATCCATCGGGCACTGAGAACCGGCTTCGATTACCTTTCACCCGAAACGCGAGCGAATATCCACTTCGATTACACGGTAACCGCCTATCGCAAGATGGCGTCCATGTAATCTTACAGCGCCACTTCCCGTCATGCATTCGCAACTAAAAACAAACACCGCTCCGCGGTTGCGCAAAGGAACAAACAAAAGTCGCGCCTTTTGCCGCCAGATTTTCAAATTTCGCAACTCCGACCGCGTATTGATCCTTGCCTACAAACAAATTTATCGATAACGATAGAGCGATCGCGTCCAAGTGCAAGATTCCGAAGCGTACGACTCGAAAAAATTTACCCCTTTGCGTTATTTTTTTCCATTTATAACGGTCGTTTGAACCACATTTAAACTCAATATTGATATACTTTTTACCTTTCGATTTATTTCAACTTCCACGCGTGGAAGCAGCCAGTTTCAAATAAAAAGAAACAATATTTATGTTACAACATAGGCGCTCATAAATGAATTATCTATAGACTATTTGTAAGCGCGTAATAAAAGAAATCGCAGTAATGCAAAAAATGAAATTTACAGCAAGCCTGAGTTACAAGTATTTAATGATGTCTAAATATCGATGTGTAAACTGTATTAAAAATTGTATGATTTCGTCGCTTGTATGATTATTCTCAAACCTGTAGAAAATTAACAAACTAGAAAAAAAAAAAAACAATACAACCAAATAAAAACATAGTTGACAAATTCAAACATAAATTTGATACAAATTATTACTTACGTGCATTTCATCGCAAAAGATGCAATCTGAATTGAACACATAAAGAATACACCCACGTAGATTGTATAATATACGTATGCCTATTGCGTGTGTATTTTAGCTATTATAATCGGTCAAATCAAGTTCCCCATATATTATTCCACCGGAGGCCAGCAAAGCCCTTGGCATTGTTTTAAGAGGATTTGGGACTAAATATATAAGGCTTCGTGCTGTCTATAATTTCTACCTCTTAAATTGCTAATGGAATTGACGAAAGCAAATACAATTATTTCTTCTCCACCCTGTTTACCTTACACTTTTGACACATTTCTTGAACTTGAGATTTCGCATATTTATGATGATTATCTGCGGCTGAAAAAACGTAAAACATTACCTAAGAATTATCGAATCAATAAAAAATTAATATCGAAGAATAGTCTGTAAAAGATCAATAAATATCGTATCATTGCTGAAATTGAAAATAAATCAGTTATTAATTTATGAAAATTTGTCTACCAGGCTCATCCTGGCACAGCGTTTCACCTAATATTTTCAGCAATTCTGAAACCTGTTTGAAGTATTCCGTGTCTTCGTAGAAAGCCGCTATCGTCGAAAAACCTTGTCCGATAGCACCTAGACGACTGGAATATGAGAATTTTTATATGTATTTTGCGCCGGTTCAAGAATTCTCCATTCAAATTTTCTCAATTTCAATAAAATCATACAAACATCTTGATAATGCTGGGTAGCTGCGACTCCAAAATTCTTCTGTTTTGTTTATAATCATCCATTATGGCTTGGTATTGCCATTGAAGCTTGTCCATTTGAGACAGAGTCAGTTTAGAATTATCCAACAAGTTTTTAAAGTTTCTAGCAGCAACGGCAAAGTCTTTCTTCTTCATTTTATGATCGTCTATAAGAGACTGCAGCTGTTTTGATATCCCTATATTTTTGGAGCAATTCTCCATCGCGTCGCAGAGTAGACGCAGATTATTATCTTTGCAAGATTCAGCCTATCGAAAAATGCGCTTTGTAAAAATAAAACTACCGATGTTATCAACTGACTGAATAACATGATTTGAATATGAATACCTGCCTAAGTCGAGTTGTTAAGTCAGTGGAAACGGAATTTCTGCAATTGATCGTCGGGGAGGATTGGGACAGGATCAACCGATGAACTAGATGAACGGCTCTCTGCGCCGAGACATGAGATACTTGCAAGGAGCTTATGTGCTGCATCAGAGCCTCGAGAGCATCGGTGGCGAGTTCAAGATGTCCAAGTAACGCCGTTTGCTTATCGCTAGACAGAGCTTCCTCTACCTGGCTGCCGACCAACTGTATTTCCAGACTCTCTCGCAACCGCTGAGATCCGTCTCTTGTACCATTTGATTTCTGTCAATTGACTAAAAATATTTTTACCAATTTCAACGATTTGAATGATTAAAAATTTTCCCCCAATTTAGCCTTTGAATCATTTACCGAAAAGTGACTCTTGGAAGGTTTTTGCTTTTTACAATAGTTGTGACAAGAGCAGCATGCAATCCGCGGATCCAGCTGAGCTACAGACGCGTGCAACGTGTTGAGGAGCGGCGACGATGACCTTGATCTCCTAACGGAAGAAGTGTCCTCTTCAGAAGTTGGAACCAAGTGCATCGAGTAGCGCCTTCGCAGTACGGGGTCGCTCCATCTGGCGTAATAACATTTCCGATCCTGTGATCTAGACATGATTCATCGCCCTCACAAAGTCCCACAGAGCGTAGCATAGTTCATTTCATAGATTGATCTAAAAGGTAGGATACATTGGGTTACTAAACAGATTAGTTAGTTGCATGAGAATGTAAACTATACACTCAATTTATGAAAATCTATGCCGAGCACTATTAATTAAAGTCGAAATTAAGTCAGGATATTGAGATTTTTTCCTTTTTGGCCAGTGTTACTGTTCTCCAGTAGTCACATTTTACTACAGTAACAAAGCCAGAAAATCCGAGATAAGAGTTAGCGGTAAAATTCTTTGATGTAAAGTAAATATTATATTTTTACGTACTTAACTTGAATTGTCATGATCCAGGTGTCTTCGATGTAGTTTTGAATTACCAAACAAGAAGCCAGGCGTGTAACACCAATCTAGAAAAATATCCAACGGTTTCCCCAACGATCTGTTCACAGAGAATTGAATAATACGTGGGAGAGCGGTATGGCAATTAAAAAACGATAGACACGTTATAATTATTGTTATAATGTTATTTTTATCGTAAGGTTATGAAGATATGACTTATGGCTTCAGAGTAAAATTAAACAACATGACATAAAAATGACAAATGACATAACAATGAGGATTGTTCCATTGCTACACTAGACGCAACAAAGACAAAGGTAACTCGTAATCAGCTATTTTTGTATGTGTGCACACCAGACATCTAGATCGCCACATAACAACTAGGCACATTAGCCGCATTAGTGTTAATTTATTAGAAACTTTAAATTCTATTAAATGCAAATCATGGACTGATACACTATCACTGTTCGTTATAACAGCGATAAGGTAAATATTGAATTACTCAATCGTCGGAAAATCTCTTTCTGGGAGTAGACAACGTTTTTCAGGATATTTTATCAACAGGCAAAGAAAAGAAGAACATTCTAATTTGAGTCAAGCCCAGTGTGGTTAACTTATGTATCATTTTCTTTTTTCTTGTGATACTAAGAAATTCAACTGAGGAAGTTCAAAATTATCCAGAACAAGAAATAATGGAAGTTCGATATCAGAGTTGGAATTGAACGACAGAACGGCTAATGTGTCTGCATGAGATTCAACGTCATCAGAAATGTAGCGAGACTGCAAAAAGATACACGCTAAGGGATTCTAAAAATTGATTGTTGCAGCGTCACAGTGGATCAATCCTATAACTATAAACAGTTTTATTTTATTTTTGTTTTAATTTATAAAAGAACAATCCAACTTCCTTATATGTATATATTCAGTTTCTTCAGATCAACTTAATAAAATAAAACGACACGCAGCTACGCCGAAGTTGATATAAGCAGTATCCTAAGATTATTCTCATGTTTATATAATATTGTATATATATATATTACTATTATCATTATGATTTATTACACAGATTTTATTGATGATTCGGTAGATCGACAATATTAATGATGAGTATTCATCGACGTTAGAAGAAGAAAGTTTTAAAAGTTGGACCATTATCATTATTATCATATTTTGTTCTATTGGCTACGTGAATAAATCTATATCGGCAGAAATAATTTTTCTTTCCCCTCCATTTCATTGCAACAAACCTTCAATTATTTCTGCTAAATTGTATAAAGAGATATATTTTTATGATAAAAGTGTGTGTGTGTGTGTTTGTCTGTTTGTACGTATATGTCTACATAAATATGTGTATATACATATACATATACGTACATTGGGTATGTAATTCATAGTAAAATGCTAATGAAGTATAAGTATACGGATACTAAATAGATCCCATTGGGAGTACAAAAATGCCTCCTTATGTCTGATCAAAATCTCTCTTCGATTTAGATGCATATAATACATATGGATAAAATGATCAAACGTAAAAACATAAAAATGAAAATGCGTTATAAGAAACAGTAAATAAGTAAGATGGTAATGGAAGAATTGCTTTTCGCAGTCCGACGTGAATACTTCATGAGTTAATGCATCGATAAAATCGACGTCTCCGCGCTGGGATCTATTTGTATGTACATACGTATCAAATTGGTAAAAATATAACAGATGTATATGTGTAATCGTTATCTTTGATTTCAGGAAGAATGATTGGACCGTAAAATTTGGCAATATCCTGCACCATTGACAGAATTGAGATTCAAAAGAAGATTCAACATAACTTCAAAAATGTGGCCATTACAAAATTGTTTTACCGACGATTTCTCTCCAAGATCCACAATAAAGTTGGTTCGTACAATAGCCTTAAGATTTATAAATTCTATATACAATTTAATAAAATAATAATAATTAATTTAATAAAGATAAATTTTTTCTTCATATTATAATATTGCGTGTAGTTGTATTGTATTGTATTATCATCATTATTATTATCATTATTATTATTTAATTAATTAAATATCTCATTTGATTATTATTAGTGATAGCGTTCAATGGTCGAATTAAAAAAAAAAACAAACAAAAAGAAACAGAAAAAAAATATTACTACGAGCAGTGAATGTTGGTTGGCACAGACAATAGCTGGGTTAAGGCACTTTGGGTCGATTGATATTCCGCAGAGCCCACCAGCATTACCACATCGTTATCTTCTCTCTCTATCACCTCTACTTAATTTTTTTCACAAAAATTTGAAATTACACCTTAGTTGACAGTTCGATTTTCACTTTTTTTTATTTTTCTTCATCTTCATTTTCTTCTTTTACTTCTTCTATTCTTCTACTTTTTCTTTTTCCTCTTCTTCTCCAACTAGTTTACAATAGAATAGGCTATTTTCATGAGCGTTGCAGTGGTAAAATGGGTAGATCTACAGCCCTCACAGCGGTTTCGTGAAGTTTGCCGGGAACATGCCCTTCTCAGTAGATCCTTCCTTCACACCCATTAACCACCCTTCCTCCTGTGTTTCGAGAAAAAATAAGAGAAAGAAAAATTTCAGTTTTGCACACTCGTCACAGCGGGCAACCAGATAACATAAAAATATATAATATATAATATATAATATTAATAAATTATTTCTGATCGTTGGATTTGGTTCTCCAACTACAAGTCAAACAGCATTTTTTGATTTAAATTTTGTCATGAATCTACGAGTGAATAGTTCAACTCAAAATATGGCAAACCTGTTCCTCGGGGTCTTCGTACTCGATAACACGAATGATCTCCCCAACGTCGAACGACAATTCGTCCACATCTTCACGCGTGTACTTGTAAGTTGCTTTCACCCTGTACAAAACACCTGGTGGCAAGTTGTCTGTTGTCGCCCCTATAGATAAATTGGTACCATTTTGATATTCCACGTCTAAAATGATTCAATTGCTGTCATTAGTGCTGGGCCTGCTGTCATCGATATTTATAAACAGTTTTTTTTTCTCTCTCTCTCTCTTTCTCTCTCTCTCTCTCTCTCAACAAGTCCATGCACAATTGACAGACGGAACTTAACGGTATTTGTGTAGTTTACATAGGTATATCCTGCGTTGAATACTAGAGCAGATATTCTAGAAAAGCATCGCCTTTCATCAATCTGACATTTATTTGATCGAATTTCAATTAAAGTGTGCATTTCTGTTTTAACATGTATCTCACAAGTTCTTGTCTTGAGACTATATTCGGATAAATGAAGTGCAAAAAATGGGCCGATACTTGGGATATTTAGAAAAGCTTCTTGGTACAGTCACACCGTTAAATTCTCACATTCCAACTCATATATAATATATATACATATGTAGAATAAACTGCAAAACTTTTCAACATTTCCAAGAAAAAATTATCAACATACAAACGCTTGAAAGCAACAATCTTTCTGCCATGGTAAGCTACAACTCAGTCATTTTCATTAGTTAATTTTTCGTGTATATTAAATGGCCTGTTCCCTCGTCACTTTGAAAGAATTGCATCTGGACGCAGCGAAAATCTTCCAGTGCTCTTTAAATTTCAAAGTCTCTGATCCTGCTACTTTTCATCAAGTTTTTTGCAGTTTAGATATAGAATGTGTTGGAGATTTTAAGGTAATCGTTATGCGTTAACTTCAATGAATGGGAGGAGTAAGGCTTGATAAGATCATAATTATTGTCTGCGAAACTTAACGATTCGGAATAATGAAAAAAAATCAAGGACATAAACGAAAGTTCAGACTTTCCAAAACACATTTGATTTTACTGACCATCGGCAATTGAAGAATAAAACTAGTTGAATAAATTTCAAAGACGTTAAATTTTTATCTATATCTCTATAATTATTGTCTGCGGTTTAAATCTGTATTTTTCTAACGATTACCAAAGTGAAGACATACTAATCTTCCTGCATTATCGTTGTGTACTCGAATATCGTGTGTGCTTACGATAGATAGTAGAACATTATGTGTGCCCGAGTGGTTGTAAGTACATGTATAGCTCACCAATTGGGATATCATATAACTCCTCAACTGGTTGGACAGGCTTGGTTGGCGGGCTTTCAGGAGAGCCATCTTTGTTATTTAAGGAGTTAGCATTGCTGTTAGCGTTGCTGTTAGCATTGCCGTTTATTTGAGTGGTAGGTGAAGTATCTTCAGCAGCGACAGTTGTCTCGCCCAATACTGTAAAACACAACAAGTGCCACACTCAAACCAAGCTTCAAACCCTGGATAATGTCATTTCTCGCCACGTAAAAGAGTAAATTGTTGGTTATTTTGTAATGATTTTTTTTTTTTTTTTTTTTTTTTTTTTTTTTTTTTTTTTGCTTTACAGCAGACAACTCCTCAAAAGCAAATGTTAATTATTATTAATGTCTTTACCAGGAAAACAAAACGGAACAAAGACAAAAACAAAAAAAATCTTATTTTCATTCAAAACATATTCATCAAGTAGATTTGCAATCAGATTTATGCTAAACGATCACGTACCTGCTGATATATTATTCTGAGCTGGTTGCGTGTTGATTATCAATCTGAAACAGATAACGTTATACATTACTTGGACCTCGAAGATCATCTACCACTGAAAAATGTTGAGGTAGAGAGTTGAGAAAAAAGGAGGTTTGATATTTTTACTTGATGAAATTGATTGGAGTATATGCGAAGGAAATTAGTTATTAAAAATGAATGGTATGATTAAACTTTGATCAATGCTCAGGGTGAACTATTAAAAATTGCTGAAACCTGCGCCGCTATTCTTGGTAACAACAATCTTCGATCAAGTATAAATCAGACTTACGACGAATTAGCGTTTGGCGATTTTGGCGATTGCGACTCAGAGTTTTTCTTCAATGTATAAGATCCTCGCTGACTTTCGTTGGCTAGTTTGTCTACTATTGCTTCAAGCTCAGAATAGACCTGAAACAAGATGAAAAACTTGTTTATCGACGTAAAATTCGTTTTTATTCTCTGATTATACACTTAAGCATTAATCGTACAATATTTCTACTGATTTGTTCTCACCTTGGCTGTTTCAGCATGAAATACTTGTTCAGCGGCGAAAAGAGTCTGCAGATTAGTAACCAAGAAGAGAACACGGGAGTCGTATAGCGCAGGCAATTCGTCATGCAGTTCTGAATTCAGCTGTTCGTAGGTTCGTTTAGCTTCGTCCAATTGTTCTTTGCCTCGCGAAACTTTCAGCTCGTCTCGTTTCTTCGGATTGCCTTGTAACGACTGGAAGCTATGTCTCTGTCCGTCGTAGTCGACAAGCTTACGTCCTCTCTTGTCTATTTTTTTCTGAAAAAAGTAAAGACACACATCAAAATGCAATCAAAGTAGCATCGTCCAATTAATTTACTCCTTTGCTTATAATTCAGTATTGACGACATACTATAATTTGAAAGTTACAAGAGATGAAGTGAAATAATTGTAAAAATTACTGTGTGCAATGTACCCTCATCTCAGGAAACTGGCTTTGGTATGTGTTGAGGGGGACAAGGACTTGATCGGCCAATTTATGAGTGAAATCCTGCCACAGCATGTCCATGTTCTGTGCCTGAACGTACAGAAGGTCGTGTCCGGTCCACTGGCTCTCATAGATTTCGTTCAAGGAATCCATGAGGGTTTTTGAAGCTGCCTGTACCGCTGAAAGTCATTCGAAAAGATATTCAATTATTAAATTGAAATGTCATCGCTTTGAAATATCTATCTATACGTGTCTTTCTTTTCTTGTGAATAAAGAAGAAGAAAAACATTTGCTCATTAATTGCTCAATTAAAGTTGAACCCTGAACATTGTAAAGAGACGAAGCAAAAGAGAATTGAAAGAAAAAAAAAAAAAATAAATAAAAGAAAATAATTAATAAAAAAATTTTAAGATTGTTCGAATCAATTTCAAAAAATTGTTCATCCGCTTTTAAACTTCTTTTAGTTATTATGTGTATACTGTGAGGTGTTTCAACTCTATTGATATTATACATCCATGAATGGCGGCAGTTATAAAATTGCGTAACAATGATGGAAAAGTGTCGGCGATGTGGAAACGTTACGCATGATGAGATAAGCGTATAATATTATAACCAAGCCGTGGCTCTAATGACAATAGGACGAAAAGACTGTTGATTACAAATACGAAAGAATAACGAAAGGGAGTAGGGGAAAAATAAATCAGTGATTTTTTTCGTCGCTTACATACACCGACTACATTCGCTTCATCTCGGAAGTTTCGAACAAGTAATTTTTAGTTCTTCACTCAGAACGTTGTACATACATATTCCGTTTACCATCCATCGTCCCGAACCATCCGCCGATTTACGGGCAAGTGTTGAATAAAAATACAAACAAGGATGCCCTCGTTCTTAAAATAATTGATCACGTAAGTAATATTCTGTGGGCAATACATAGATAGATAGATAGATAGATAGATAGATAGATAGATAGATAGATAGACAGTTAAATAGATGGATAGACAGACGGATAGACAGATAACTAGATAGACATATAGATAGTTAGAATAGTTAGAATAAAAATACAAACAATAAGGATACCCGCCTACTTAAAATATTTCGTCACGTAAGAAATATTCCGTGGGCGATATATTAATAGATAGACAGTTAACTAGATGGATAGTTGAATAGATAGATAGATAGATAGTTGAATAGACAGATAGATAGACAGACAACTAGATAGACAGACAGATAGATAGACAGACAGTTAGACAGGTAAATAGATAGACATATAAATAGACAGATGGATAGACGAGATGAAAACATGGCTATAACATTCGCAAATTGTGTTAAAAAAAAAAAAGAAGCTGCAGCGCACGTGAAGTTAATTTAAATGGCCGGTATTCAGATACCCTGCGGGACGGCTGTAAAGTTTAAAAACTGACACTGTCATTTTTCAACCACGTAACTCAATTTGACGAATGACGCTGTAAAGTCACAATATTACGCAATGCTAGATAATACGTGAGGCAAATGCTGCAATACACTTGGAGTGTAACACGTATAATAAGCAACAGAAAGAGAAAGTGCGCCGAAACTTTTCTATCGATGAATTTTCTGCAATATTAAACAGTACGGCGAGTTTCTCCGTTACTTATATATCCGTACACCGACGAATCGCATCGCGAAATGGCCAGAGAAATGTGAGAATATCTATGAAACCGATCATCCTCGCTCAAATAAGCGAAATTCCACTGCGAAGATCCTCGTTTTTCACTCGAGGGAGGCGGATCGAATCGATCTTGTGCCAGCCGATAAAAAAAGTACTTTCAATGATGAACTTGACGCTAAATTGTGACGCAGCTGACTTTTTTAATTACACTAAAATTGATCATGCGATGTCAGGAAAATGTTCTACCGTTTCCAAAAAAGGTGAAAAAAGGTGAAATAAGGTAAATGTACCAGTTATTGATCCTGTCCGAATAATTGATCATTTTTAGTTATATCAGTTTGATCCTTAGTTCTAAAATTTACAAAAAATAAATTTGTAGTATCTAGCCCTTTAGCAATTGGTTTTATAAATAGAGTAATTCAAAATTTGTGCCTTCAATTTATAATTTTGGAAAATAAAAGGGTCAATAATTGATACACTTACCTTAATATACGGTTTTTCTCAGATCGAACTCGATTAAGACAATTTTGTTAGATTCGGGTCAGCCTTGTTTAACAATTAGCCAAGTATTCATCACAATTGAGTTGAATGAACGAAATTAATTTCAGCGATTATAATTACCTCTGATACACCTAATGTAATTGTTGAACTCTTTTTGAAGCCTGTTGGCCGCATTCTGCTGTCTTGTGAAGTTTTGTAAATGTTCATCAAAGATGTCGTCAGCTGTCCGGTCTACCTTTCCCAAATTTTGAAGAAACTGCAATGAAAAATAATCATCGATCCACATTAATTATCATCGAATTCCTCAAAGCATACAACACAATTACTAACTTCGTCATTTTCAAAAATTAAACAGAAGCGAAAAAGTTTCAAGAAAAATTAAATTAAATTTTTTTTTTTTTTTTTTTTTTTGTTTCTAATCATATTCCAACGATCATTCGCTGCGAAGTTTTCGCATTTCGATATAACATTCGTTGCAACTCTATCACTTCGAGCTAGTTAAAATTCGATTTCATTGTCAAACAAGTTCTAATTCTTTTGAGTTTATAATAAATTATTACCGAGAATATATTTACAGTGTAAAATTTTAATAACAGCAAAAATTTTGAAGTTATTTATTTCACTGAATAAGTAATAATAATAATAACAACAACAACAACAATAACAATAATAACAGTTTTCTGGATATCTGTATAGAAAGAGAAACCCCAATCGTTCCTTAATCAAAACGTCGCAAGGAGGAAAGTAAAATCTGGCCAAAGCGTAATAAAAATTTTGTAAATAAAGACAAGACGTTCGTTTAACGACAGGTTTTGGGTCGAAGAGGAACGAGTGGGCGACTCTATTGGCAAAAGTTCGTGGGCGAGAGAAAAAGGCGCGTGCGTGATTTTTCGAGTTGTTCAGAAGCGATTCTCCGGTATCACCATATCAGGAGATATGGCGAGAGGAAAGCGATATGTATTCGCGAATGCGACGAGTGACTGTGAGCCTCGATCACCGCGTCAGGTGTTTTTATTATTACTTTGTTTATTTATTTATTTATTCGTTTTTTTTTTTTATTATTATTTACTCTATTTATATAGCTGCAAGTGCCTTGTATCCACAAATTCCATGTGTTCCACCATCTGCATTGCGTTCGATAGCAGCGATAAGAAGCCGGAAATGTCGAAGAAAAGAGAAAGGCAGAGTTGAAAATTTAAAAAGAGCAAAGAAAAGAGAGAAGGAGAAAAAAAAAAAAAAAATCTCCTCGCCAATTTATTTTCAATAATACAATTTTTCGTAAATTTGGTATAAAAACAAAACTCTGTACAAATCTTCGTTGTGCGGGTTGTTTTTTTTTCTTATTTTTGATTTCTTTCTTATTTCATTCGAAAGCTTCTTTTATACGGGGGAAAAATTTTTCCACCCCAACTGTCACTGACGAATCGATAAAAGGAGTCGAAAATTTTATGCCTCTACTTTTTCCTCTAAGTTGATTTCACGTTACGTGGGACGTGGATTAAATAAAACCAGAATCGCGCTGACTCATAAGCAGCAAAATTTTATTTCATTCGTTTCGCGATAGATTCGCGCACGCAGATAAATTTCCGACCAAGGAGAATCGGAGAAAAAAACGATAGACAGAAAATACTATGCAAATAGTTAAATATATTGTGAATAAATTTTTTTTTTTTTTTTTTTTTTTTTTTTTTCTACGCACACCACTTCGTTGTTATCGATTAATTATTATAATCAATTAATCAATCAACGAACAACGTTTTTCAAAAAAAGTTTCTCTCGTCAAGACCTTCAAAATAATCAAGCTCTGATGGTTTTCTTTCATGCGATTCTAACATTTCTTTAACTCATTTTACTTGCAAGCACACAAATTCTCACGAATTTTCGAAAAAAATTTTATAACATTTTTTTCAATCGACTCTTCATCAGTTTAAAAAAAAAAAAAAAAAGTACCAAAGTCGTTTAATTATATTTAAAATAAAACATTTTCTCAAATCGTCGATATCATATATATGGCTTAATTATTACGTCACTCGAAATTCTTCAAATTCATTTCAATCGCAGAGTAAAGAAGTTTTTCCATTTCTATCTCCACCGCTGATCATCGACGCAGATAAAATTACTGTATATTTTTTAAAACGGTTCTTTCTGTCCTCCAAGCTTCATCGTTAATACACCTATAAATATATCAATATTCATAGATTCCGTATTTTTCTCCATCTATTAAGACCGTTTTTTTTTTTATGCCATGCAACTTAAGTTTTACGACCTGATAGACCGCGGCACTCGCTGCTAAATGGTTGTCTATAAATTTATCTAGAGGAGACACGTGTATACTCGTTATGGCTGCACATCGAAGCCTCATCGTTTTTATAACAAGTGAGATTAAATAAAAACGGTAACCAGTCGAGTATCTTTCCGAAAACTAGGGGGATCCGAGGCAAATCGGAATTCGCAGTGGATGAAAAGATTTCATCGGAAAAAAAAGAAGAAGAAGAAGAAAAAACAATGAGAAAAATAATAATTAACAATTTTGAGATAAACGAGAGTTTTGTTAGAAAATGGAAAAAAAAAAATAGAGATCTGATATATTTAACATTATTAAAAAATAAATAAACAATCTACATTCTCATAGAAATTAGTGCACGTATTCAATTTCAAAGAATATTTTTTTTGTTTTCAACTCATCCGCAGTACATTCCTGTCACAACAATAAAATTCCCATCAATTATATTATTTATTTTTAAAGTTACGGTTATATATATATATATATATGTGTGTGTGTGACAATTTGATTTTGATAAAATTGTGTTACAATTTGTTTACCTTTATCTCTCGGTGAGAGAGAAAGAGAGAGGGAGAGAGAGAGAGGAAAATAAAAAAAAACAATAATGTGACCAAAATCGTCGTTCGCTTACGATTTTGAGGGGAGAGAAAAAAAGAATAAATAAATAAATTTAAAAGGATGTAAAATCGAATAAAAATCACCTCGTTGAGTTTGATTACGACCGCGTAACAAATTCGAGCTTAGAATAATGATTATTAACAATTGTTTACAGACGATTAGTCCCTGCAGCGATAATTTACGATCGAACTGTTGGAAGAATTCAGAGTTTCGAGTCCAGGCTATACGAAGTATTTATTATTTCTATTCCTGGATTCGCGAGCAAGTGAACCATGTGCGGCATGTGTGCAGATTCTACCTGCGCGCCCATTTCGCACATATATATATATATATATATTCAAGGGTATTAATTCACTCGCGTTGATGCACTCACGAGGAGAAGTGCAAGGACGTGGAACACCGAGACACACCTTTTATGCTGCAATGCCTTTTATGTATGCCCGCTCTTCCTAAATGCCTGTATAACGTAACTCTTAGAAAATCTTACAAGAGCAAAAAGAAGAAGAAGAAGAGGAAGAATAAGAAAAAAAAGAAGAAGAAGGGCGAATATTCATTATATATACCGTTAGAGCCTGATAATCGCACGATGTTAATCGTACGGTGAAAGAAAATTTAAAGATAAATTGATATTAACAGTTTAAAAACAAAAAAAAAAAAACAAAAAAAAATATATATATATATATAAAATAAAAATAATTGTGAGATCATTCCTCGGACGTAAAATTTGACATGTATTTGTAGAAATTTACTTGATTCAAATTATAATTGAAAATAAATGTCGCATTATTTTTTACCGATACTTTTATTAAGGAAATTATAGTCGGACGTTGATTAATTATTCTTTTAATTAATTTAATTTGTAAACAAATGCGGTGATTTTCAAATGAGTACATGATACTGAAATTATTATAGATTTTTCACTTCAGGTTATTTCGTTTTGTTTTCTGTGTTGCTTTCTTTTTTTTTTCTTTTTTTTTTTTTACTGAAACTGACTACTTTAAGATCTCGACGTGATGAAGAAAGAAAGGAAGAAAAACAAAAAAGGTATCGCTAGAATCGTGGTTAATAGTGGTCTGGATAAAACGATTCGTCGCAGAATGGAATCAAAAGAATTTATGAGATTTTTCATAATTTTAAACTGATTTGAAACGAAAAGGTTTTCTTTTTTTTTCTCTCTCTCTCTCTCTTTTGTCTTCACAAAAATTTTAATATTCTTCTTATTTAATTTTCATGATAATCGTCTCTCTCTCTCTGCTCACGAAGATTTTTTTCCCCTCTGAATTCCAAGAGAAATTATATTATAGGTATTGAGAAAATTATCAATAACAGAAGAATTTCGTTGTTTCGAAAATAATAATCTCGCATCATATATACCTATATATATATAAGAAAGTACAAACCGTGTGATCGGTTTGAGAATTGAAATCTGTCTTTTTCAAAAGTCTTAAAACGAATCTTACTCGCGTGAAAAAGAAGGTGAAAAAAAAAAAAAAAAAACAATAGAGAAAAAAAAATTTTAGCGAGTGACTTTAATTGCGAGAAAAAAAAAAACTAGCAGAAAAATGATGAAAATTAAGGCGATGCGATGCCGACCTGACGACGCTGCGGCTGCTGAATGGGATGAAGACGAAAAATCAGAGAGAGAGAGAGACTTGGAATGTATATATATGTATATACGAGGCACGAGTTACGTATGATCGGTGCGTGTGTGTCTTTGGCCGAGAATGGAGTTTTCAACGGAGGATTCTATACTCTTGTCGCAATAACACGTCTGGATACCGTTACTCGTTCCTCGTAATTTGTACGGAATACCAACCGCGCGCAACCAAACTTCGATAGGCGGTTACAATCATCTCTTCTTACATATATTCGATTCGTGAAGATAAAGAAAAATTATTTATCGCATGTTAGCGGGGATTTCTTTTTTCTTTTTTCTTTTTTTTTTTTTACTTTCATTCTTCTTCTTATCTTATTCAATCGAAATTTGAGTATAAAAAATGGATTTGAAAACGCACGTTGTTTTTTTTTTTTATGACTAACAAAGATGTGAGAAATATTTTCCAAGCAATTCGATCTGTCTTCATTATAAATAATAATTAATTTACATGTGTAAACGAAAAACAAAAAAGAAAAAAAAAATAGATTATCATGCAAGATTTTCACGCGTTTAGTAAAAACTGGTTTATACAACGCGAGCATGTTTTAAGCGTTGTTTCAAAAGACCACTTTTCAACTCCTACGAGTTGAAGATATTTTTTTGACCATTTCGAAAAATGTTTGGGACTTTTTTTCGAAAAATTTTCAAACATTTTTGACAAACACTTCTGCAGGTATTTGCGCGCAGCTCAAATCTGCGGTCATATACTCGCTCCTTGGTAAATTTTACTTCATTCAGGAAACCGATTTTCAGCTACTTGGCGCTAAAAAAAAATGTGAAACACAAAAAACGAAAAATGGCTCTCACTCAGCCGATAATTTTTTTTTTTTTTTTTTTTTTTTTTTTTTTTTCCGGGACCTAACATTTTGCTTTTTCGATTACTCTCCCAGATAATCGCAACAACAGAATGTGTAAAATCTCCACGAAATTATTTGTTTTTCCGTTTGGATATCGGTTTAAAAATTTTTGTTGTTTTTTTTTTTTTTTTTTTTTTTCTTCTCTCTTAATAATTTTTCTCATTGCGAACTCACGCTCGGACGAAGAATACCGAGTTTTTCCCTCCTCGTTACACAATTTTATATATATATATATATAAAAATTTTCATTTAATAAATTATATTGAACACATCGAGAAGATCCGACCGTCGAAAATTTTTCCTTAGCAACCGGAGTAGTAGGTATAGCAGAAGCATAAGCACCGCGCGGTGGTAAAATTCGGACGGATGTGTTAATCTGTATATATTTGTGAAAATCCAAAGAAAAGAGAACCGGCGTAGTTTTATTAATAGAGAATCGTCTGACGTAAAGGATCCGCCTTCTCTCGGACTGCTACTTCTGCTGCCCGTCTCTGTCGGTCTTGCTTGCACCGCTATTATTGTATGCCATCTCCCGTGTCTTCTGCGGCCTACTTTCGTGAACGAAAATCCGCGGCGAGTCGCCCGTGTGTCCGAATATTCGCCAGCGAACGGCGAACGGACGATAAAAAAGAAAGAAAGCAAAAAAAAAAAAATTACTACTGATAGCAAATTCGCGAGGATTTATCGCAGGATTAATGCTCGATATTACCGGACGTCTGTTGGAAAATGTCCTCGTGACGTCAGAGCCTGATTCTTGGCGCCATTTTATTACCACATAACCTAAGTTTTCAATTTTAATCTCGGCAAATCGTAATTATTGCGGGCTTTCAAGTTGCTCATGTTAAATAAACTAATTAAGCGTAATCAATAATATACCTGTTCGACCATTCACAGGCGGAAAAAAAAACGCTCAAGTGTCAGACGTCAGCCTGATTGCATTAGTTAGATTTGTTTCCACCAGATGACGCAGTGAAAACTGATAATCCCAATATTGTAACCTCAATGACGTATGAAAATTCCCTGACTTTTCCCGTTTTTCAGACGAAAATAGATATTTTCCAGGACGCATTTCAACTTGACTTTAACAACGAAATCGCTTTCTTCGTGAAAATTAGTAAAAAAAAAAAAATTAGACATCAGATGAAATCTTATCTTATTAATGAGAAATAGTTAGATTTTTCTTTCAGTTCATTTTTTTTTTTTTTTTTTTGGCAACAGCTAATTTGTGCCGTATATAATGCAACGGCAATTTTTTATTCTTATTTTCAACGATAAAATTCTTTATCTATTCTCTTGTAATCATTCAACCAATTTCGTAAGATAAATCAGAGAATTATGTATATATATATATATATATATATATATAAGAGTAAAAATAATTATACTGTATGATAGTGAGATGAAAATAATCTTCTCAAAAAGCGCATTTTTCAATTTGTAAAAAGTGAATAAAACCATTCGGACAGAAAATAAATTTCTTTTCGACTGTATAATACATCTAAAGAAGAACAATTCAAATTTCCTTGGTCTAACGGATTAATGTTACAATGACCATGAAATTTATTAATCCAATTGTAAACTATAATTATGTACAATCATTTCATGATTACTTAAATTTTACAAAAGTGATGACGAGAAAGATTACTTGAGAAAATTGTCACTTTGACTAAATGATTTCTCATTGTTTTTAAAATTTCACGAAAGTTTCTCACGAAATGTCCCAAGATTTCATAAAATTTCTTAAGATTAAAAATATATTTCTGTAGTACTAAAGAGAATTTCTCACGATTACCAACGATTGCTAGTGTGCACAATTCAATTTTAACATTACTGATTTCCTTCACGGGAAAAAGAATTCTCAACTTTTCGGAGATAAGGAAATCATTTCTAACGATATTGACACAACGACTATTCGACTTGCAGACCCTTTGCAGAAGAGAATAACCAAAATCATCGCTTCGCCAAATCATTCCGTCTCACAATCAACTGACCCTATTCTTCGAGTAAAACCAACTATTTCCTTTCACCATATATACATATATAACCTATTATTTAAATTCACTAAACAAATGACTTCACCGTGTCTACAAAAACAAGGTAAAGATGACTTGTACGTCGGCTTTTGTAAAGAGAGGAGTAAATTTATCTCGGCTTTCCTAAACTTTTCTGAACTTTCGCTGACGACTGGATTGGACGCTGCTGCATAACTGGCTTTAGAGTGTAGAGTAAAAGGTTGAATTGCAGAATCAATCGGATCCGGCGGCATCGCGACGACCGCGAAACGGTAAGTAATATATGTATATATGTATGTATGTATGTATGTATGTATGTATGTATGTATGTGATACAGACACAGGTTTTAAAGTGTGTATAGGTATATACATACAAGGTGTATTGCACAGTTAGAGGTATGTAGATATGTACATATGAACGCGGGCATCAACCTCTGCGCTCCTCGCCCACCTTTCGACTGGTTTGCAATCCACACATACACACATACACACACACTAAATATGCACTAGTATCAATTACACTTGAGACTACATTAGTATATATTAATTAAACCCTTTCAGTTAAATAATATTTTTGAAGTCAATATTTTGGCCGGAATGTTGTTAAGTACTCGGGGGTTTTCGGGGTCGCTCATCACGACTCTGAAGTTGGAGTTTCATAACTTCTAAATCCAAAATGGCAGGTCCAATATGGCGGATGTGAAGTCGAACAAACTATCAAAATTCGATGATTCTGGCCGAAATTTGTTACTTGGGGGTTTTTGGGGTCACTGATCACGAATTTAAAGTCGAAATTTGATAACTTCTATATCCAACATGGCAGATCCAATATGGTGGACGTGAAATTGAAAATCAAAATTTGACGATTCGGGCTGAAACTTGTTACTCGAGGATTTGCGAGGTCACTGATCACCAGACTCTAAATCCAACATGGCAGATCTAATATGGCGGATGTGAAGTCGAACAAACTATGAAAATTCGATGATTCTGGCCGAAACTTGTTACTCAGAAATTTTCGGGGTCTCTGATCACGAATCTGAAGTTTGAATTTGATAATTACTAAATCCAAGATGGCGGATCTAATATAGCGGATATGAAATTGAAAAAAATTATCAAAATTCGATGATTCTGACCGGAACTTGTTACTCGGAAATTTTCGGGGTCACTGATGACGAATCCGAAGTTTGAATTTGATAATTACTAAATCCAAGATGACGGATCTAATATGGCGGATATGAAATTGAAAAAAATTATCAAAATTCGATGATTCTGACCGGAACTTGTTACTCGGAAATTTTCGGGGTCACTGATGACGAATCCGAAGTTTGAATTTGATAATTACTAAATCCAAGATGACGGATCTAATATGGCGGATATGAAATTGAAAAAAATTATCAAAACTCGATGATACTGACCGAAACTTGTTACCCGGGGATTTTCGGGGTTAGCTGATAAAAAATCTGAAATCAGAATTTAAAAATCCTTTTTTGAAAATTTCGAGTTGGAACGCTGAGCGTCCCACTGTGACTCGAAGGGTTAACGTACCTACAAAGTATCCACACACGACTACGACAGTATAACCTATATAAGTAGGTAGGTATATACGGACTGTCGACCTCCAAAGCTTATAATCTGGCTTCCTTCCCTCTGTTACTTGTATTGTACAGGTATCACCGCCTGCAGGTGTAACTTAAACATATAGTCTCGTCTCTACTTGAGTGTGCAAGTTACTGTCCGTCCGTGGGTATATGACCTACATGCTATATGATCAATGACGCGCGTCTACAAGGTATTTCGTCTGTCATCCTACTTTACAAACAAATTTAGGACGAAACGATAACGCAGTCCACAATCGAATTTTTTAAGTGATATTATATTCCATTTTTTTTTTTTTTTTAATATCTTTCGTAAACAGATTATCAAAACATTTCTGCATTGTTTGCAAAATCTATAAATATTTTCCATATGTTATATGGAAAATTACGTATAATGAACTAAACTAACGTCCGACTCGCGGCAATTTTGAATTTGTTTAAAAAAATTTTCGCCAATTCGGTCCCAACTCTGAAATTACCACGTATTATTTAACTTTTTTTTTTTCAACTGGTTAATTATTTATAAAAAATTGAGAGTGATTTTGAAAAGGATCTTTTTTTTTCAAACTCAAAATATTCGAAAAAAAAAAAAAAAACTCCGTCTTCTTTTCCAAACATTTCAAAACCGGGAACATGATGGGCCGTTTTTTCATCTTTTTTTTTTTTTTAAAGCACGTTCAATTTTGTTCGTCAACTAAAAGATTGTTCAGACGGTCTGGAAATTTCCAAAAAAATTCTCAAAACTTCTATTTTTCACTTAGAACATATCAAGAACGTTCTCATTGTGAAGTTCATAAAAAAAAAAAAAAAAAAAAAAAAGTTGAACGTGCAAAATAAATAGCCGAGAGATCGCCCCATAATTGAACCGAAAAATTAGAGATTTTGTTACCTCGGTGTTTTATTATTCTAAATTCTAATACGATGTGAGTCATCCCCCCCCCCCCCCCCCCCCCCCCCGCCCAAAAAACAGAATTGAACGAAACAAATATTTAACCAGCAAACTCTGCGTGATGGGCGATTGATGCTTATAATATTTCAAGATAATTGTGTTATATCTGCGGTGTTTGTCTTGGAGATGTAAAAGGTTGCCCTACTTTCATGATTTAGGATCGTATAACCGTATTAACCGTAATTATACCTCACGATCATTATACCTGCGATACCTTTTTTTTTTTCAACAAGCGTGTTGATTATTTGTACTGTAATATTGAAGAAAAAAAAAAAATGGATGGTAAAGAACGAAAGAAAAAATAAATAAATAAATTGAAAAACATTAGTAAAACATTAATTAAAAATCGATATTAGAAACAATTGCATATTAAATAAATCGAAACCATAGTTTCAAAATATGTGTATATTTATTTTTACGAGACAAACTCCCCGAATTTTTACTGTAAGAACTATTTCCGGATGCTGGTGAGATTCTTAAAATTATTAATCAATCGAGTATTTTAATAAGAATGAAAAATTATTCATTTTAATTTGTTATTTTGTTTTACTTTTTTTTTTTTATAGCATGGAGAAGTTTTCTGGTATGGTACGTGTCAGAAATAAATTCGTGGTTATCGATTCTACTAATGAGCAGATATATAGATTCTTGATTTTTTCGTTCTAACACTATCCAGGGGCAAAAATCTATGCATATTCGTACCTTGAGAATTCGTCGAGTTATTATATTCGTGAGCTACGAGAATTTCTTTAAAAAAAAAAATACAAAAATAGAAAATGCTAGAATCGTATAAACGGAAGCTTAAGCTATTGATGCCTCGTTTCAGATCTTTTGAAAATTTCTTAAAAATCAAATAAAATCGTTCGCTTTCACTCTACGTCAGATAAACCAGGTTTGTTTTTTTTTTTTTTGTTTTTTTGTTTTTTAACAATAATTAATCAATTCAAAATTAACGTCATCTTATTTCTAGACCGTTATCGATATTGGCATGATATTGAAAAATTCTATATCCAACCATACCAAGATACAACGTGAAAAAAATCGTTCCAGTAAATTTCAAAGTTTCAAATTAGTCACCGATAATAACATTGTCGAAAATAAAACAAACCATCGCAGTGTAAAATCCACCGAATCTACAAGATTCTGAATAATTTTCAGAAAAATTTTACAAATAAATACTCAATTCACGACCTCCTGGTAATAAAAAGAATAAGAAAAAAAAAAAAAAGATAATATCGATTTTTCAACGAACCAATAATCACGAGTGATGTTAAACGAAGGCATCCGCAATATATTTGAAGAAAAAAGAATAGTAGAAATCAAAAAAAAAAAAAAAAAAAACTCCTTTCTCGCATGAAAATTGCAATTTTACCAAGAAGACAAAAACGCACGCATCGATAATCTCAATTAGTTTACACACATGTATAAATAACACAAGAGAAAAGTACAGCCAGTGTCCACACAGATGGTGTTACAAATATATATATATATATATATATATAAGAGAGACTATTTACGACTCATTGCCAGCTATTCTGTACCCCGTTTTCCCCACCACGCATCGCCAACATCTCATGGATGTGCGTGTCTCAAGGCACCTGTTTTTTCCTATTTTTTCCTCTTTTTCCCTCTTTATACCCTCCCCATGCAGGCGTACTACATTTATACGTATGCATGGCGTCTAACCGAGTCTAATTATTCTCCTCTTCTCGTCGCGTATAGAACTGCAATGCTGACCTTTTCTTTCATCCTTGATTCACTCCTTGATAATTTAAGCTCTCAATGCCGGTTTTAACTTTGTAACTAATCTATTTCTCCATGTAAACGCGTTCCACCCTTATTTTTCTCATCGAAAGATTATTCTTTCAAACTTAATTCACGTCTCGGAATTGGTTTTTGTTTTTTGTTTTTTCTCCTTTCATTTTTTTTCTCTCTCTCTCTCTCTCTCTCTCTCTCTCTCTCTCTCTCTCTCTCTCTCTCTCGCACTCTTTTTTTTTTTTGAACGCAGCACGTTATACAATTACGAATGCTTTTGAAACAAAAGCAAGCAAAAAAAAAAAAAAAAAAAAAAAAATAAGAAAAATGAGAGAAAAGAATTCCCACTGTGATAGTTTATAATGAAACGTGACGATAAAAAAAACTTCGCGACACTTCTTGAGACTGTGTTAATTTTTCAAGGCATCGCCAACCAGCTTTTACATTCGTTTAAATATTATCGGAATTGCAAAAAAAAATTCCGATGCAACAATTATATTCAGTGTGATTATAGTTGTAAATATATACTGAATTTTATTATAATTGTAACAATAATCTGTTTAGTTTAACGCATACATTATTGAGGTTTAAATAACGCGCTAATATCACATCATCGCTGCACAAAAAGTGAGAAGAAAATATACTGCAAACAACTGTATCCAAAAAGAGTAGTAAAATGTTATAGATTTTACAGAGTTGCATGTACAAAACTAATTTTCACTTTCTACTCAAAAACATGTTTTTCAGTTACGATAGAAAAAAAAAAGTAATTAAAAAAAAAATTAAAATAATTAAAGAATATCAAATTAGTGTATTCATATTGAAGTTAATTGGAAAGTGAAAATATCCCAAAAACATTAAGACGGGATGAAAAACACCAAGGTTAGATGATTTCTAAGGTTCTAATCATAAAGATTTATTTTTCGAATTTACCCCAATTCATATCTATTATTTGATAGGTTTTCCAACTTTCGATTCAGACGATGACCGGTCGATTAATCGTTGGTTGGATTAATCGATTAAACGAGATTTCCGATAAACCATTTTTTTCGATCAATCGAAGTTGCGTCTTAATAATAATTCTACGGGTCAATCGATATATATGAATCGAAATCGTCGACTAATCGATTAATTTGAAAAACGATTAATCTTAAATAGGATGAATCGAAGCTGTCAACTAATCGATTAATCGCATAGCAGTATTAAAAGCAACGTAATAAGCATAATTAAAGAGATTATTCTTAGTTTGTACGAACTTCGCAAAATTGCGAGTTACATATATGAACGTCTCATGTCAGTAACTGCATAGTAGCAGTGTTAATCTACCCTCGGGAACTTAGTCAGTCCCTTTTTATCTCTTCCTCTGACAGTTGGTGAACTACAGCAGCAGAAGCAGCAGCAGCAGCACAGTCAACGTACACGGTGTGCCTAGAACTCCCACGACACGTTCCTTTCTTCGAGGTTAAAGCCTTTAAGTAAGATGCGTGCCAACTGTCTAAAGAAATCCCTATATTGCTAGGGAATTATTTATCTGACGAATGGCTACCCTGCTCGGTAATGCCATCACGTGTAGTGTCACGTGACGTGAGTTATTTAAAGTCCCGTTCATTTTTTCCCCACGCAGATTCAACGTCGCAACAATTAATCACCAACGATCTAGGGAATTTTTCGCGCCGTTGGTACACGTCTTACTTAACTCCGGTCCGGAGCGCGAGAGAGAAACTTTTTTGTAGAAAGAAGCTGCACTCCTCTAGGCACACCATGTATACTCATTACTCATCACACCACGATCAACGTACGTACAACTTGAAAGGAATGAAGAGTAGAAGAAAGGAGACGAACTCGAGGCCTCCCAGTCTCGACACTATAAGCTCGTCACCTTATCGCCGGAACAACCTAAAGTCCACAGCAGTCTGCACCAGGCGCACACAATCTATTTGCTCAACTAAGGAACAATAGGAGCTGCTAAAGTCCCGTCCATGAATGTAGGAGTCACCAACCTGCCTGAAGACTGTCGTTTAATTCAACTACACTGAAGAGTAATTACATATTTTTCGGTATCGTCGTCGTTTTTACCGAACGATATCACTGTAATTTAAGATGTGTGGTTTGAGGAGAGGATGTACCTAGTGTAACGTGGCCGTTATCGTTCCTTCAGTGAAGATAGTGATATATTAAGTAGCGAAGTTGAACCTGGACGGTCATCATCGTCAGGATTGTCTGGAAGTTTGGTTAAACATGATGAAATGGAACTTGTACCCGTTGAGTTTGAACAGTCGACTCCTTTTAAGAGCGTTGAAAAATTGAAAGGCGATAACTTTCATGTCGATGTTTAATTACGTTAAGGTGCTTATAAAGACCCGTTGTACACCTCGAAAACGCAGGGATGCAAAATTCCTATACCGCTCAAGCGATCAGAGTGAAACTTGGGCAGTTAACGCCTTATTTTGGCAAAAAGTGAAGCATCTTTTTACTTTTTCAAAATTTTGAAAAAAATTTTACAGATTGGTTACCACTCACAGAAATTGGCCAAATTTTCACAGTTGCACTGAATGGATCGAACTATCCGGTATGATGCTACTCGGCGGTGATGAAACACATATTTTGAGCCGAACTTTTTTTTTTTTGACGAAATGGCAGCTGATCTGGTTTCCGATTACGAAGAACACCGAAATCTCATTTTGGCGACAACACTACTTGCACGACATTCCAACCAAACCAAAATCCTCTCATTGTAAATTGATAATTAAGAAACTGA